>NC_051846.1:175568634-175639666 GCF_002237135.1 Teleopsis dalmanni
ATATTCCTTCTATCAACTTTGTACAATCTTCTATGAAAATAATAATTTTTAAATATAATTTATGTAAATTTATTTTTATGGCTTATGCGTATATACTTTAGAATGTAGCAAACCTAAAAAATAAATCAAATTTATCATATTTTAGTTTATATTGTCACTGTATATTAAATTTAGTCTATACCATTATATAAAAATTTATTTTCTTAAATCGCGAAAAAAAATTGACCGAGTTTCAAAGAATCCTAACCTCACTTGCCTCACTTCCTTTTACGGCCAAATAAGTGCATTTAAGCCATAAATCCACTTTGAAATGACTTATCGACAGCATTTAGTGCGACATAAAAAAATCATAAGCGGAATGAACTTATGAATTCACTACGACTTAATTGATATTAAAAATTTGCAACCGCATTGCTGATGGAGCTGTGGAGCTGTGGAACCGTGGAGCTGTGGAGCCGTGGAGCTGTGGAGCTGATGGTACAACTCAACAGCACAGTATGAGTAAAAGCACAACAAGGACAATTAAGGCAAGTTCGAGAGGAAGCACTGCATAATTCGAAACACTCAAAACAGCTTAGGTAAGCGCATTTGAGAAATTTGTGGGTATAGCAAAGTATCGTGCCGAGAGCAGCTTGCACAACACCCACAACAACAACAACAACACACCACATGAAACATCTGAAACAATAACAAACAAACTTATGACCACAAAGTCAAGCATTAGCTGGAAGCATAAAGCAAAGTATTGGCATTATACAGGTATGCCTTACTATGTCCTTTTTCATTTCATCCCGTTGTGCTTAAGGATGCTGTTGTGCATAGAGTTGCGATGGGTTGTGTTATTCTGGCACGGAAGTACCTTGTAAAATTTTAATAAAGTTTTAAGAACATGTTTATGCTGTTACAACTTTTTACTAAAACTTTGACTACCACTGCTGCTGCTACTGCTGCTGTTGGGTTTGTCGTTCTCCAATGTTGGGTCTTCTGCAGTGAAGACCCAAAGCGTTAACATAAAATTTAGAATAAAGAGAGGTTTAATAGCCAACCTTAAAAAGTCTTTTCATTATTATGATACACGCTTAAAGTATTCATAAAACCAAAACCACCAACACAAACTAAAACAGAAATAAAAACAAAACTTATACAAAAATAATAACAATTCTTAAACTAACGAACTCAAAATCAAAGCAATAACAACATTCCTGAAGAACAAAACTACTTAATAATCACGCAGAAATAAATAGAAATGGCGATGCGATGTAATTACCTGACAAGGATTGAAACAACTGCAGACGGATATTGCTTAGCGGAAGTGCGGTATGTGTGGTACTGAACTAGTTCAGATAATGTGTATGTGTGATACTTGTTTTGGGCTACTTCGTTCGTCCATTTAAAATTCTGCTTACAGCAGTTCAATGTTTTAAATAAAAGCTGCAATAGCAAAGAAATAAGTTCAACTATAATTAAGATCTTTTGGAAGAGTACAACAAATGTGTATAATCAATTTCAAAATAAAAAATAATAATTTATTTTAAAAAAAATCATTAATTAAAAAAAAAATAGCTAAATTAAAAACAATTATATTATCGAAAAAAAAATAAATTAATATAAAAATATATACGTATTGATACATTGAAGATGGTTTAAGAAGTATACTAAAATATTTATTTTAAAATACATTTTTTTAAATATGAACAAAATTATAACAATAACTAGTAACTAGTTATAACAATAACTAGTAATGAGTTATAACAATAACTAGTAATGAGTTATAACAATAACTAGTAACTAGTTATAACAATAGCTAGTAACTAGTTATAACAGTAACTAGTAACTAGTTATAACAATAACAAGTAACTAGTTATAACAATAACTAGTAACTAGTTATTCATAAAACCAGTAGTAACTAGTTATAACAATAACTAGTAACTAGTTATAACAATAACTAGTAACTGGTTATAAGAATAACTAGTAACTGGTTATAACAATAACTAGTTATAAGAATAACTAGTAACTAGTTATAATAATAACTCGTAACTAGTTATAACAATAACTCGTAACTAGTTATAACAATAACTAGTAACTAGTTATAACAATAACTAGTAAATATTACTTATTTATAATTTATAAGGTTAAATCAGCGACATTGAGCCCGGTTATATTAATTAATTAAAAATAAATTAATTAATAATTTTAAAACTTAATTATAAATTTAAAAAAAAAATTAATCAATTTAAAAAATTAATTACCTAATCTAAAAAAACAAATAATTAATTAATTAAAATAAAAATATTTTACAGGGTTTTCGAATACCAAAGAAAGAAAGGACAAAGACAAAACTTATTTAATTTTATTGAAATTTGGCTGACCCTACAACGCTGTTTCGAGTATTGCCAAGTACTCATCATCAGTGGTTTTAACAAATAATCGAATTTTAATTAATTTATAGTCCGTATATAATTTGTTTTAGACTGCAAGTACCTAGCTGAAAACCCTTTAAAAAATTTAAATATAGCTTCTTTGACACTAAAAAGAAAGCGTACCAGCAACAACAATACGTAGGTACTTTAAAATAAAAATATAAAAATTAAAAAAAATTAATTAATTAAATTGACTGTTTTCGATGTCTATATATGGAAAATAATAAAGTTACTGGATAGTCCTAATTAAGAGAACTCATTGCATTTATAACTAATTAAAATAATTGTTGGATATAATAAAATATAATTTTTTTATTTATAAACAAAATCGTCACAATGAAACCTACTAGGTATTAAACCTATTTGCTCTAATCTCTCTCCCATAATTACTGGAATGAAGTTTCCACACTGTTATGGAAATCTTCCCCATTCATTCCTAAGAGATGGTTTTATTAGGTTCAAGTCTCACACTGTGGCTTTCGATACTTACCACCTACTGCAAAAAAAAAACTTCTCTACAAAAACATAGATAACTATTTGATTACAATATTGAACTAGTAACATTAGAGGGATTCTCGTAGAACTCAACGAGTATTATTATTATTATTATTTTTATTATTATATATTCCAAAAGAACATATAATGAGAATATATTGCACATTTAAAGACTTTGTTTTTTAACAAAAAGTTTCCAGTAGTCACTAATTAAAGCGTATAGGTATATATTGTATATTACTTATTACTTAAGAGTATTCGAAACTACTCTTAAATTTTGAGCTATTCGAACGAAACTTTGCCCACATAATTTTCTGGAGCAGACTTTGATCGGTTGTGGAAATAGCCGAAACCGAATCACTGTATTCTATAAGAACAGAATAAGTGTGAACAAAAAAATTATAGTAGTTCTTATTAGTATTATCATATATTATATATATCTTATTACCTATTATATCATATATATACATATTATCATACAAACGAGATCTAAACATAAATTCCAAATTATGTGTAAAGGGTATTTAAACTTCGGCAAAGCCAAAGCTAACATCTTTCTTTGTTATTCTTTAGTTTTATCTTAGTAGCAATTATTTTAATATAATATAAGAGTAGTCGCTAAATTTTTAACTATAAAATATTTTAACTAACATATAGCATATTATCTGCATATATTTTTTGTAATAAAATATATAACTTAATCATACTTGAATTAATAATGTGCTAACAATCAAATTATGTTCATCTAAGCAATTTAATGCAAATTTTAAACAAATTTTATTCTCGAACTTTTTCATGTTCAACATTGCGAAAAATTAGCGGCAATCGCATTCATTGAGTCAGTCTGGTGGCTTCTATAGAAAAGTCGAAGCCCAAAACGTTCAAATTTTATGTTAAAATGACCACAACTGAATTAGCGTGGACCATTGCACGAACTTATTTTCCGAGCCTGGTCTGGCACAGTACTGTACGGTACGGTACGGTACGGCACGGCACGGTGAGTATAGTGAAATGCAAATTCAACGAAACTAAAATTTCTAAATTTACATTTTGGCTGTGTGCACTCTTCCAACATGGCAGGAAGGTAACAAATAATTGCAAGGGTAATGTCGGGTTGCTTCAAGCATCATATGTACTACATGTCCTGGTGGATGCATAAATACAGCGGTAAATAACAGTGCAACTGTTACCCTCAGAGTTCTATGCAAATTAGTTGGCGTCATTAAAACAACATTTACTGCACTCATTGCAAACGATGCAACAGCAAAAGTGCACGTACCCTGATGGTACATTCCTTGCACATGGACCTTTTTTGCAATGCTCGAAAATGTAGAAACATGTTCAAAAAGCAGCATTCAACTGCTGCACTGCACTAAGTGCAATTCATCAACTGCATTTCAAATGCGTTTCCAAAATATTTTCGGTAATTAAATTGACCTAATTTCAAGGGTTCGACGAGTGTGCACTTCATATGTGTGTGCGAGTATATATATTGAAAGCACCGTAAAATCCTGAACATACTTCAATAGCACTCTGAACTTATTTACAGTGTTAAATTCTTTAAGAAGGATAGAGTTAACAAGCAAATTTTGTTGCACATCTGAAGCGGAAGTTGGGATTTCATTAAATTTTTTTTGCAAAGCACTCTTTATGCATACATTTATAGAGAGAAGACCAACAGCACAGTTGGTTATTCAATCAATATCTAAACTAAGTAAGTTTGTACGGATATACCAAAAGTATGTATATATTGTGAATATGTAAAAGCCATTATCATAACCGGTAAATTGATGGTCAGATTAGGATAAAAACGACCAAAATCTTTTTTACTTAATTTTACATGAGCATTCCACTATGAATGCGTAACCAAAAGGGTAAACGAATCCAATTGCTTATGGGCGACTTCATGAAATGTGAGTTGTTGAGGAAATAATGAATTTTATTATTGTTTCCTATTTCTGTACTAATTGATTTCAACTTCTGAAATAAAATAAAGTATATATATTGAAGTAGTTCATTATAATTATTTTTGTTCAAAGTTTAATTTAATGACCTACTGTTCATGTGCTTTTAACAGTTATTCAAAACAATATTTTAATATTGAAGTGTATTAGAATTGACTCTCAGCAAATACATAGAGGATAGAGCCCTGAAATTATTTGCGAGTTCTGACAGACTTACCAATACCGCGTTATCAAATCACAGAATGGTTACAGGCTCCTCGGAGAGGTATGCAGATCTGAGGTAAATTATTGCTTAGTCTGATGAAGTGATAAACAATAATCTAGTCAAGGTGTAGAGAGGGGTTTTGAAGAAACCTCGAGTTAAAAAAGGGTATAAGTACTTAAGTGCACTAGCTCAAAACAGCTTCAACATAATAATATGAAACATTCGTTTCTTACAGCCAACATTTTTCGTATGTCGAAAGTAAATATGCTATCTTGGATTTAAATATATATGGCTGTAGATCTGCGAAAAGAATAAAGCGTCAGTCATGCATGCGCTATTAGAATACACTGCACTAATGCATACACGGTATAGACTCCTGGGAATGTATACCCTTACGAAAGACGCAATAAAACTCTATAAAGTAGATTCTATACTACTTTTTATAGACGGAGTCAGTGCCACATCCCATAGCAATAATAATAATAAATATACTATCTTAGCTAGCACTACTAAGCTGTTGCAGGGTTTTAATGTGGCACAGCATTCTTCTCAAGCCGCCTTTATTCTGAGTGTGGTTAATATTCCTTGAATCCGAACGTCGAATCGAGGATTTGATATCGTGTGAAATTTCAGACAAAACCCTTTTCCTAACATCTCTATAATATTGTCTTGGAAATGATCAAGAGTGATCAGGTGTTCAATATGATAGCAAACGTGATGTCACTGTTGCAGTTTTAAAGGCTTCGCCATGCTTTGAAGATAGAACACGATAATCTAGCTAAAACTATATTTGAAGCAGCAGTTGGTGAAGAATCTCGTTAAACAGTCGATACAACTGTATGGTCAACCAAAAATTCAATTTTTTAGAAATAAAAAAAAACTTTGTTGTTACAATCCACTACTATTCGAAACATCTTTATAAAAAATTTATTTAATAATTAAATTTATTGTTCATTATTTAATTTAATTATATATATATGATCAATAAAAGTATTTCCTGAATTTAGATTTTTGCCCCTTTAATAAAAATTTAATATTAAATATATAAAAAATATTATTATTGAAAATTTATAATATAATTAAATTTAGCATTTATCATTTTTCTGAATTCACATTTTTGCCCCTTTAATAAAACTTTAATATTAAATAGATAAAAAAAAATTATTATTAAAAATTTATAAAATAATTAAATTTAATATTTATCATTTAATTTAATTAAATATTTATAATCAATTAAAATAAATCTTTTATCATATCCAGAAATCAACAAATTATGCTTTTAGTATAATGTCATTCAATCTGATTTTTTAACTTATTTCTAATATTGAAGGTTGGAAATACCACAAAGTTTTATAAATTAATTTGAATTAACACAAAACAATAACAAAAATATATTGAATTGTAAATATATAGGTTAATACAATTCATATTTATCAGTAGGAGTTCAATTAAATGCTAATGAAATTACGAAGAATCAAAGATGGTTTCACATCAACTTCAGGTTTGCACAATTAAACCAATTTCACAAAGACATCTACACAAAATTTGCTTGCAAAATTTAATTACCACAAAAACTCAATTTGTAGTGTACAAAAAGTAATTCAAAGATATCATTCCATAAAAATATTCTCGGTCTGTCAGTTCAATTTCTCTAAGCCGCAAAAGACAAATGCTGACGTTGATAAATTGCTGGAATAAAGTTTTTTACGTGCAACTTGCCACACAAGTACCACGGCACGGTACGGCTCAGCTCAACTCAGCTCGATCTAGAGCATCGAGATGAGCGGTACACATGATGAAAAACTTTATTGTCATGCAATTCTGTCACTCGCATCCTACAGAAAAGGAAACAGCAGCGTTGAAAGACATTGCGCCAAGGTATAAAAAATAATAAAATCAATCGCATAGATACTTCTTCAAAACAAGCGACGGACGAAAAAAGATACAAAATTAAGCTGACAATTGGATTTGTTTTGAATTATTTTATCCGTGTTTAACTTGTTTTGTTATTTTATTTTTTTGTTTTGTTAAAAAAAAAAAAATAAAAATAATATGCAAACAGACAAAAAAAAATGAAACTAAACAAATCTGCATGAAACGTAGCAGAAATAAGCGTAGATACAATTATGTACCAGCATTTTTATATCTTGTGGCAAATGAAATTTTATAAAATAAACAATTTTTTCATGCTCATGACTAAATATTCACTAAAAAAATAAACAAACAGTTTATTAAATTGTTTTAAAATATTTTGCCTCAAATTCATTTTGTATTCAGTTTATTATGTGATAATAAATTCAAATTTACTAGAGTGCGTCGCAGTAAAATAAAAATTCAATATTTTCATATGAAGCTATTAAAAATTTAATGACCAATTTAAAACGTTTTTATTGTTTTTTAGTTGATGTACTTCACAGTTTATGCAGTCAATAAAAAAATTTGCATTGCAAAAACAAAAATATAAAAAAATGAGATAAAACTGATGCAAGTTATTGAAATCATTTTGTACTTTCGATTAAATTTATTCATCTTGATATCGCTGTTGTCATGAAGAGCTTTTGATAGATTCAGAAAATATTAGAGATAAGATAAAATTGAAAGAAATTAAAAAAAAAAATATTTGAAAAAATTAAAAATGATTTGAAAATGATTTGAGGTTAAAATCATTATAGAAATATAATTTCATTTTTTTTTTTAGTAATAAAATTAAATATCTGTAGTGTATGATCGTATAAATGAAAAGAATATTATATAATATAAAACAACGTCTATATTATGCAACCCCAGGGTTTCTGGATATAGAAACATCGAAGAGAACGAAAAAGCTGACAGTTTAGTCCTATTCAGTGCTTCCCTAGCTGTGACCCTAACGGTACCGGTGTATGTTACCCTAGAGGTCATTAAGAGAAGTACTTTCTCTATTTTCTTCAACTTGCCAATAACAGATGGAAAAAAACTCAAGTCCAGGTTAACATGGCTCACCTATAATAAAATTCGTTCCTTGGAACTCATCAAAAGACACCGCGTGAACACTACAAGGCTTACTACAGTTCTCTCTGCTCATTGATGTATAGGAACACACGCAGGAAAACTGTGTACTCCTTATAATCCTCATTGCATAATACATTTTCTCTGTGAATGACCGGCTCTGGCGTCCAGAAGAAAAAGATTTTAATAAAGTAACTTCTTTAACAATGTATCAAACAGTTTATTGGTGAAGACAAGAGACCTATTAAATTATCTGAATTCGACGGGATAGCTTTAGGCTCTTTTCTTTTATACTAATGGTTCTTTCGAGGAATGTGATAGCAAAACGGCAAAAAATCGCTAATTGAGGTACATGGACGTTATAGCCTGTAACTGCAACTAACCAACCAATCATGCAATCCCATTAAATAGATTATTTTTGTACACATGATTCTCAATCAACCTCTAAGTATTAATTAATAATTAAAAAAAAGTTATGCGATGCTATAATTGGGTCTCTATATTTATAACTCGTGAAAGATAATGACTAAATGTGTACTGGAATATAGAATATAATAGCCGTTAAAATTATATCAACTTTAATGATATAATTTTAACTTCCAAATATTTTTTTTTTTAATTATTTCTATAGTAGAAGAAAGAAAATAGATAATTAATTGTCCTTCGCTAAAGCTTAAGCCAATTTCGTTTCTATATCAGGCGGTATTCTTCAATAGCCGTGTTCAAATATTTTCTTTTGAGTCGCTAAGTTCCAGTGTTTTGGATGAGATTGTTTGCGACTGGATTTTGTTAATTCCTTAATTTGACTGGGTACTTTTCCGTGTTGGTAGCAATTACATCTGTGACTGTGTTAAGTTGAAGATCTCTACGAATATTCGTGTTCTTCATATATCAAGGGGCACCGTCTATTTACCGGAGTAACTTCTAAACATGTAAATTCCATTTATTTTGAGTTTCATTTATCTAAATTTCTGAGCTAAAACTTTAGTTGTTATTGTTATATGATAATGTCTAACTGCACTGCACTTTTTCCATTCTTTCTCTTTATCCTCTACCCTCATTATTTATTTTTTGTTAACTTACTTTTGTCTCTCTGTTTTGTACCTCTGACTTAACTCTATTTCTCTCTCTCTCGCTCTTCCTTTCTATTAAAAAAATTCTTCCAAAAATTGTTCTTCATGTTTTAATGTTTGATTTTTTTTCTCTTTAACATCCCCTTTCATTTTCTATCACATAATGAACAAACGATCACCAAAAATTTATCTTCTCTTACTCTCTTAGACCATTTGTTATGTTTTTATTACTATTTTAATGTTTAATATTTAAGTTTTGTTTTGATTCCTAGATGTTGATATTTATTTTGCTGTATGTGCTTTCTATCCTTCTCTCTCTTTTCTCTCTTATATCTCTCTTATATCTCTCTCTCTCTCCCTCTCTCTAAATCATTTGAATAAAACCTTGTTTTATTATTATCATTTAAGCTATCGAATAACTCTTTTACCATATACTATATATATCTTTATAAAATTGTTTTATTCTATAAATAATTGACAAAATCAACTATTTTTATGATAGTTATTAAGTCAACTCTCAACGGAGCAGAGCACTGCGACCAGATTGATCTTTTGTGCTGCAACAGACCCTAAGCGAACAGAAGACATACCGCCCTCCGAATGAAGGCCAGAATGTCGTCCCTTGAGGACCTCCTAATGTCAGAAGGGGAAAGCAGCTCTCCTCCTAGTGACCTCTTCCTGGCCCAGATCAACGCTGGGCAGTCACAGAGAATGTGACTGGAAGTCTAGTCTGCTTCTAAGCAGGGTCGACACTCTCTTCTCTTCGGACAGACCTATTTTATTAAGGTGATAACGCAGTCCATGGTGACCCGTATATATTTCACCAGAAATCTCAACTCTGTTCTGCTGAAGAGGGAGACCTTGGATACAATGTGAATTCAAAATATAACGAATATTGGTAATAAGTTGATATATATAAGAATAAAAGTAAATTTTATTGTTTGTTGTTAATATTGTTTAATTTAAACAATACTAATAACACTAAATAGCAATCTCGCATAGATTGCTTTAACTTTCATTGAATAAAAGTCAATAAAAACAACATATTTTGCACCTGAGATACTTAATTGGTCAAATACTTATTTAAACAGTATTTCACTGTTGCTATTACTGGTGCTTAATTCTGTTTAAATTCACAAAATAAATAACTAATTATGCTATTGAATAATGCACGTGCACCCAAATGCATCATTTAACCCCAGACAACCCAACAAATTGCAGGGTACACAATTGGCATAAATAAACACGAAATCCATTAATTGAATTAAGGACAATAAAACAGAGAGGAAGAATATAAAGCAAAAAAGTTACTCATACAACACATTTGCGTTCATTAGCGGCGCATTGAATGTGCGGTGCTATGCCAACAGCAATTTGGTTCCCATATAAATTGTATATGATCTCGTATCCTACGACTTTACTTGCAACAACTGACGCGACGATTTCAAATACCTCCATACCTCCTTTGCCAGCAATTCAGCTGCTGCAACACTGCCGGTCCCAGTGCCATGTGCCAGTATAAGTACCAGGGCCTATGTGCCTGTATCGTAACTAAATGGCAACAAAATATTTAAACAATTTCCATTTGCGATACCATAAAATATTGAATGTAAACATTGACATTGGTGTAGTAACTTGCTTCCAAGGTATCTATGTACAATTAGCTGCAACGTTGCCAGAGGACAATTATTTTGTACTGAAAGTATTTGCAACTGTAAGTATTTTATAGAAATATAACTTGAACAACTTGAATAGTTGGTTACCTATGTTGCTGTTGCTATTGTAAACAATGTTGTTATTGTTGTAACTGACAGTGTAAATTCAATTAAAAATTTAACACGTTCAAATATTGCACGTATAAACGCTGAATTGAAAGGCTTACCAAGCAACATACCGAGTACATGCAATATGGTTACGGATACGGTTGTAACTATATATATTTTATATACTACTACTATACTTATATATATATATATGTATATATACGTGGATTTGAAGTGCAGTTTGCACCTGTGGGGTTTGTTTCAGTTCATACTTAAGCTCGTAAATAAAATATCCTTTATAAATATTATATGCAAAATTCTTTTAAAACATTTTTATTTACTTCGCGCTTTTAATAATGCACATTAATTTGTTGTTGTTTAATCTTTCGTCTTTTATCCACCAACTGCATATTTTGCATATTAAAATTTTCCAGTGTTAAAGGATTTTCTAAGTTCTTAAGCCTCTTAAATTTTCTTTTTTTCACCAAAAAGTGCAAATTTTTCCGTAAATGATGTGCAGTTTCTGTGCCATTTTTGCTGTTAAAAAAAACCAAAAACCACTTTTTTTACTTTAATAAAAATAGTATTTCTTAATAAAAGTTTGTAAAATATTATTCTATTTCATTTTTTTTTGTTTTGTGCATTTTTACTATTTTACTTTCAACCAAAAGTTCGATTTATAAGCATACATTGTGCGCATATCAGGAAAACACTTCCATAAATTAAGAATCTGCACAAACGTCATAAAAAATACTCATATATATACTCATATATTACACGTAGACGTTTATATAAGAACTATCTGCGTATATATATCTATATGTATATAAGTATCTGCATCTATACACATTTGTGAGTGTAAAAAAATCTCAGTTGACTTTTGCGTGTGCATAGTTATAAGAGTAAAAAACTTTACTCCAAGTGAAAAAAAAGTTATAAAAAATGGCTTCAGCTGTCTTCCATTAAGATCGATGTCTATCGGAATTTTTTCTTGGCAATATTTCAGTTCATATTTTTTAAGTATGAATAAATTTTCAATATTTTATTACTTAAAATTCGTGTTGCATGAAGGAATTAAATTTAAAATCCTGATTGCTTGCAAAGAAGAAAAAAGAAGATAATAAAAACTTTTACGAGATTAATTTTATCCAACAAATAATGATTTATTTGATGATTTTACAGTTTGTTTTTAAATTAGTTCTTAATATACATAATTAAATACAGAACAATGTAGTTTACGTTTAGTGTATGTTTAGTCCAAAATTTGAATATTAACTTATTTGGCTAATTATTAATGGCAAAGTACGGGGACTGTTTGATGTGAAAGTAATAAATTACACTGTAAGTTAAATTTATTTTTACTTTTTAATTAATTTTTCGATACATTGTTCTAGTTAAGCTATATATACATCTAAACATCTTGGACTATTACGACTGGGCACTGTCGCCTAAAAAGAACAGACTGATCAGCTACAACGCTGCAATTATTCGAACTTAATTTTAAAATCATTTTATTTACTGTTACTTACAACTCAATTACCTCTAAAGTGTTTAAATGGAGCCTTAGTAGCTATTTATAGTCTATACTTTCGATATGACATCACGAAACACTTGGATGTCTGGAGCCACCTCTTTAGAAAGAGTTTGACCAATATACTGACGACAGTAAAGTAAGCAATGGAGTAGGCAATGTTGTGTAGTGGAGTTTATTTAAAAAACTCTAGATATAGCCAAATATTACAGGCTAACCGTTGAATAAAATGTGTTGCAGACAGAAGTTATTGCTATTACAAAAGCAATACCTTATATTGAAGTTGAAATTATATACAAGAGGGAGGTATATATAAAATTGTTAACTGATATTTTCACATCAAGCCTTCAAGTCGTAGTATATTGAATAGAAAGGTATATATAATATTAGTACGATATTGATATTCACATTTCTAAATAGCGGTTAGAGGTAATGAAGAATTTTGGCACAGCTAATTCTTTTCAGTTGAATATGTTTAAGCCTCCCGCTATTCTCCCAGTTTATCACCATATCACCCACTCTCACTATCGACGGATTCTGTCTCCACTTACGCGTTATAAACAGAGCCTTAGTTTTTACATTATTGATTTTTATTTTCCATTTCTGAAAATACTCCAGAATGAGGTTTATATGCTCTAGAAGTGTGTTCATTATGTTGAGAGCACATTTCATCTATAATAGTAAATTTCATTCGAAGCTTTCTATTCCTGTAATTTTATAGACCCTATCAAATGTACTTATTATCTACCTATGGACAGATTGTAAATAAATAAATAAAAATATAAAAATAATGAAATAAAATAAACTAAAAAATAAATTTAAAAAAATGAAATAAAATAAAAAAAATACAATAAAAAAAATAAAATAAGCAAAATAAAATAAAATAAATAAAACAAAAAAAATATTCACATAAATTTTTTAGTGAATTTTGCACGAACTATTAAAAACTACTACATATAAACTGCTACTATATATTTATAAACTACAAATATATATAAACTACTATTATATATAAACTAGTATTATATGTAAACTAGTACTATACATAAACTAGTATTATATATAAACTAGTACTATGTATTAACTGCTACTATATATAAACCATAAGCTATAAACTGTATATAAACTGTTTATAAACCCCTATTGTATATAAACTACTACTATAAATATACTAGTACTATATATATACTACTACTATCTATATTAACTACTATACTATTAACTATTATCACTACTACTTTATACTATAGCCGTTTAATAAAAATGTTTCTACCACATGGTAGTTTTTCTCCTTCATCCTTAATTTTATTGTTGTGCTTTTGATTTATAATATATTTCTGGGTTGGAACTATTAATAGCAATTAACACATCTCCAGAGTCTATTCATTTCACAGTAAGGAAAGCATTTCGATTTATTGAAAGTTTCAATTTTTTTATACAAATCCATATACATATACAGCACATAAAAACTCATTGAAAAGCTTAATAGTTATGAAAAATAAAATGGAAACTCCAAAGCATCAATTTGTATGACTGCATCACTGATTGCAGTTCATACTGTGGTATTTGAATTTAAAATTTATAATACTTACAATTCATAAGTTTTAGAATAAAATTTTATATAAAATATTTTTTAATTTTTCTTCATTCTTCTTCTGGTTTCCTCCACTTCAGCTGCATTTTTTTTTGTCTTTTAATACATACATTTATATTGAATTGTAAGCCGTTTGTATTCACGAGCATAAAAAAATAACAAGCAGCAATGCAAATGCAGAAATGTAGTACAAAGACAATTAACAAGTTTGCAAGGATGTGCTTATTGTGTAGTATGAAAGTTTTTTTATTTTTTCATTTAAATAAATTTTTGATATATATATTTGATTTTTTTTAAGTTCTTGTGGGAATGGTATATTAATAAAAGAAGTAGATACGCTTAGTGATGAGAAGAACATTTTGAATGACTGATTTAATTACTTCTGTCAATGTATTTTTTGTTATATTTTATAACAAATATATAATACTTTAAGTACTTCAAGGAACCATAATATAATGTGTATCTTACTTAAAATTTTCAAATGTTCCTTAAATTTAATATTCTCTGAAATGCATCTAGTGGCCTTGCATTCTTCAAATCATCCACTCAAGCATGTCAAATACACTTTTTGCCATTTTTCGATTATTTTTTACAGTTTTGTGGTTAAATTTTGAATGGCATGGCACGTCCAATGCACTTCATTGTTACAGAAAACTGTAAAAATTGTTTTTACTTCCTACACGGTTGCAGGTGTTATTGATGTACTCGACATAACGTCTCATTAATAAAATTTAAGTACAAAAGAATGAGAAACATTAAGTTGCCACTTCAGAAAAAAATGAAGCCACTTCCCTGCATTGCAGTAAATAAAAATAAATAGCAATGGCATATATAAATGTACATATTAGTGGTATGGCATCCGCAGAAGCCAAACTTTTCTAGAATTTTTATATTAAATTACATATACGTGAATTTTTAATTTACTGGGTATGAACTAGCTCATCAACATTCGCATTATGCTTTTTTATTGCAGTATTTTTAAAATAATATAATTAAAAAACTCAAAATTATTTTGTATAAAAATTGGTTTAAAAAAATACATGGATTAATCCAGGAACTTTATTAGTTTATAAACTATATACGGACTATAAACTAATTAAAAAATTCAAATATTTCCTGAGACCACTGATGATGAGTACTTGCCAATACTTGAAACAACGTTGTATGGTCAACCAAACTTCAACAAATTAACTAAAATTTTGGTTGTTGTCTTTTGATTTCTATTCGAACCCTGCTAAATAGACTATTTTCGTCTAAGACGCGTCATTTTCGACAAAAAAGAATTAACACTAATAAATTATTAACTTATATTTACTGTGGGACATATTCAAGCAGTTATGGTCACGTCAAAAGTAAATCGTTATTATTTTCAATATAAATAAAAAGTTTGAGAATGAGAATTGAAAAGAAATTTTAAACAAATTTTTGTTACGTAGTGTTTATCCTTACCTCGTCATGTAAGCCTACTGGTGAAACAGTGTTACACAGTAAAAAATTTCAGGATTTGCGCTTTTTAAAAGCACAAATATGGATATACTTACATATCCATACAAAAAAAAATACTTTTTAAATCTGAATGCAATCTAAAAGTATTAAAATAGTAATAACACTATGAAATCGACGATTTTGATCTGACTCTGCATGATAACACTCTGCCATTACCAGAAAGAACGTTAGGCTACAATCAACAATTGTATATTTGCATAAAATAACAGATAAATAATACCATACCCATAAGTTCAAGTGTCCTGACAACAAAATAAATCACAATAGACCGTCCAAATTGTCATATTTTAAACCAACTAAACTCAGTAAAATGGTAGCACGAAGGCTGTGTTGTAAACGATTGTTGGACAGCTTATTGCCCAATATAGAAGTCGCTTGGAAGATTAAAACAAAGCTACGATCCTACGCAAAAAGTTGGAACTAAGTCAAAATTCAGATAGAAACCAATAGAAAATATTTATTTTGGCCCCCTTGGCCCTTGTAGGAATTAAAAGATAAAATGCATATATACAAAAAATTCATATTGATGTGAAATAGTATTTAACGTATGCTATTGCATAGCATGTCAGCTGCAATACTAAGTTGTTCAAAATGTTTAATGGACGGAAATGAAATCACGGAAAAGAATTTAAGCTAGTTTGCTTCTTAATATAATTTGCTGCAAAAACAAAACACGTCTTGTTCTCTTGATCTTGAATCTTCTTGAGTTAGTGCTATTACGCACTTTTACTCTATAATGACTGGGGGGCTTATCTCTACCCCACACTAGGCTTTAACTAGGCTAAGAAATCATATCATTTATTTGTCTTTTGACGAACCTTAAATCAGCATATCTTCCTGAGACTTCAGAAGTGGACTTGAGGATTGTTAGGGCGGGGTTAAGTAGCGTATCAACTTTAGTGAATAATTTTAATGATTCTCCATTTAATCAAAATCGGTTTTTACGAAAGGATTTTCTGACGTCTGAAAAACCCGGAAATTATAGGAATACAAGCAGTTGCGTTGTTTTGTTGAATATCGCTCTCAGACAGATGATGATCTTCTAAAACTATATCCTAAATTTTTGTAACGATTTCTGGTGTTGATACAATTTTAAGATACATTTACAACAAACAGTCCCCTTTAAAATCCATTGTTTTCATTAAAGCAGATTCATCCAAACAGATTTATCATTCTGATATTACTTTTCATTGTTTCAGTTGTTAAAATATACCCTGAGATATCAATTTTAAATAATTTGTAAACTAAGAAACCATTTCAAACCGAAATGATATTTTGACTATATTCATTCGACGGATTAAATAAGAAATGACGTTAATATTAGTTGTGATACTGACAAAAAGGTAGCGCTCGACGTACTTAATGAATAATCTTTTATTGAAGTGAGACTTTTAAATTTTGTATTTCTATATATAATTATTATTAATTATTATTGTTTATATTCACATGTACTGTATATATCAGCAATAAAATTTATTTCTTATAAAGCTTTCAATTTATTTAAAATATTTCATTAGAAGGCATAGCTTTTTTATTCGAATTAAAGAACACTAATCAAGTTGTTTAGTTGAAATTTTTATTTAAAATCATTTGTTTCGTAAAATTAAAATTGTTATCTATTTTTACTAAGATAAAACTAACCCCTATGTAGCTAAATATACCATCAAAATTTCATGTTCACTACTCTTTCCCGAATTAAAATTACAGTCAACCAGTTTGCACATTTGGTGAATAGGTTATCCGGTAAGGATTGGATTATTTCAAAATGGCAACTGCTCAAAAATTTAGAATGGTTCAAAAGCAACTAAGAATAAAAGTAAGTACTTTTAAATCTTCAATTTGTTATATATAATAAAAATCTTTAATTCTTTCAGCCTTGGACTCTAGCAAAAAATGCTTCGAAATTAGTTGGTAAATGCGTGAATAAAATTTGCAAAAAGGATGCTTCATCCGGCCCAAAAGCTAATACTGCATCTCCATCCAAAGTTAACATTTCTAAAGATGGTGAGTACTTATACTGTACTTATACTGAGTACAGTTCATACTGTAGTCTCGGCAATTAGAATAAACTTAGAACCTATGGTCAATCGCATATTATTGAAAAATAAGATTCTATCATTTATTCTTTTATATAAATACTGATTTCGATAAAAAATTTATTAAATAATTAGTCTTTTAAAATTTGCAAGACAAGATAAAGATACATTGCAGTATGTTATATTTCCACCCATTTTTTTTGAAATATTTTTAAGTTTGACATAAAAGAAACCAATAAAATATGTCAAAAATATTCGGAATTTTTTATAAATTTTTTGATATATTTTTAATGGTGACACTTTGGTGCGAGTTGTGGACTCCAATTGGGCGCCAAATATGAGGTGCTCCAAGATCAATGTGAAGCCGCTTATGGACTATCAGTACCTTATTTGTAGGTTAAATAAATATAAAATTTTTTTTGAATAGAGAAGATCTTAGCCAGTTAATTATTTAAATCGGTATTTACCTATACTAATTTTCACACGATTATATATTATTTAATTTTATAAATTAAAATAGACTTAATCAGTTTCTTTTGAACTATAAAATGTGTAATTTATTGCTGTCACAATAAAGTGGTGTCCAAGGTAAATAAGTAAAAACTTGAACGTAAGAGACTTATAAGATAGTTTAAAAATAATAAACGCAAACACAACAGCTATAGTATGTATAAGATTCAACTTGTTGGCGCAAAAAGCCGAGCTCTAAGCCATACTAGTTAAAAATAATGACTGACAGGGTTGTAATCCTGTTATGGATTACTTTAAGAATCCTTAGATTATTTGATACAATTATTTTGATTATTTTGAAATTAGTTGAATCCAGTTCAGCCTAAGCTTCAATTCTGCTTTACTTATATTTAATTCTACCTTTAAAAATATTAATACTCTCCAAAACTGAATATTTCCACAGATGCTGCAGCCGCTCCCAGACAAGAAAATAAGGGACCATTGCGTATGTTAAAATCTTTAGGAAAATTGCGTCAAAATAAAAATGCAGCCGTTGATCGTGCTAAGCAAAAATCACAGTA
Source organism: Teleopsis dalmanni (assembly GCF_002237135.1). NCBI lineage: Eukaryota > Metazoa > Arthropoda > Insecta > Diptera > Diopsidae > Teleopsis > Teleopsis dalmanni. Next base: position 175,587,241 of record NC_051846.1, read on the forward strand.
CGATGAAGTCCTGATGGCAAAACCAAAAAATTTAAATCCAAAAGATGATGATGGCGCTAAACCGCATCCAGTTCACAGCAAAGTCAATTTTGCAAGAAATGCACGTGAAGGGATTCAGCGGAAATTCTCAACGTCACCAAATAATCGAATGAAGTATAAGAATACTTATAGTTCGCCCGTTGAATCAAGCGCTGGCGTTTTTCGTCACGACTCCATATACTATGCGAATAGCGTTGAAAATAACAAAGTACTTGCTCGTAATCAGGATGCTGAATTACCACGTAAAAAGAATAACAACAGCTTGAACAACTATACCACAACACGCAATCAGCACATGACAGTTGTCAAAAATCGTCAGCAGGGGACTTCAGAGGCACTTACGGGATTTAGCAAAAGTTTTAAGAATGATCTTATGGAGATCGACAGTATTATTAAACAACGTATTGCAATTGGCAAGAAGAAAAACGATGAGTCTGAGCGTCCTAAAGACCCAATGCACAAATGGCTTCATCCTCCAGCTGATCAATTACTAAGTTGCAGGAACGAACGTAATATTCTTAATTTTGAGGTCATTGAGCAGCAACGTCGATTACAAGAAATAGAGATGGAACGGCAGACAAAACTCTTGCAGAAGTTGGATTCTCATTCATCAAATGTTTCTGTTCTGTCGAAATCAATTAAGGGCCATTCCGATCCTTTCTCAGTATGTAACAAATTTAGATCAAGTAAAGTAAATGTGAATAAGTCAACTACCCAGAAGAAGACTAAACCTGAAACCAATGCGGAAAACCCTAAATCTGATAAAGCACTAAAAATGTTAAATAAGACATCTGCTGTTGCTGCTGCAGTATCCTCAAATCCCAAACCAATCCGTGGTAGCCATGAAGGACGATTCAATCATATTGCTCACTTAAATCGACCATTTAAGTTTATCCACACTTCCTCAAAACATAATTCGTAAATTTACCGGAAAGCTAAAACATCATATATTGTTATTTTAAAAAGGGAAAACGATTATAAAAGTGTAACTAAAAATTTTTGGTTTATTAATTCTTATATCAGTTAAATTTTTGGTAAGACCGGGTTTGCAGTCAGAATAGTTAAATGATGTATAAATTAATAAGTAAAAATTTTATTCACATATATATGCTAATAAAAATGTAGCAAATAACACCAAAAAAGTAGTATATTATTAAAATAAAGAATAATCCGAAAAAAATAAATTAAGAAAAAATAGAATAAATTAAAAGAATATTTTAAATAACATCAATAATGTATGTGCATAACTATACATATATCTATCTAATTAAATGTACTTGTATGTATTTCCAAAAGTTCTTTTTAAATAAATATTTTTTTATTAAAATGACATGTAACAAAGCGACGTAGCATATTTCTGAAGTATTACTTCTTTTAAGAAACGCAAAGATCTCTATCGAAATTTTATTCTGGTCCTCCTGTAAAAGTCAATTTTTATGCTAAAATTTGTTTTTCGTAATTTATGGATATACACGGGTTCGTGTTCCTAACTTAATTCAAGTTTACCTAACTCATATTGTTTTTTAAAAACATAAAACTATCGCCTATATTTCAAGCCTTCTCTCTCGGAATAATGACCATCTCCCATACAAAAGAGATGTAATATATGACAAAAATAGTTTTGAAACCTTTAAAAATTGAATATCGTCACATAACAAATTCAAATTAATTTCCAGATATTTCTGTTAGAAGTAGTGGTGTTGGGTATTGAAAAGCATGGCATTCTTTTCACTTGAGTGAGCATGCATTCCTCCCGCATTGTGCAATAGCCGCACTCCTTTCGTATTCTCTCCAATACCATGCCCAAACTTTCTAGACTTTTAAATTTTAAACCTCCTTATATTAACCCTTCTTCTAATTGCAATGATAAAGTTCGCACACTAATCTTCAGGTCAGTGATAGATCATTTCTCCATTCATTCTTAGTATGTTGTTTCAATGGGTTAAAGTCCTACTTATTTTGTGATAAAAAATTAAATTTTTTAAATATTGCAGTACATATATGGAGGTATTCCTATTTTCCAGGCACTTTGATTGTCAAAGAATTTTAAAATATTTCAATATAATATATAGCTTATTTCTGGATGTATTAATGTAATGTATATTTGGCAAATTTTTACATTAATTTCGACGAAATCAACGATTTACAATAAAATATCCAAATTTAAAGCTCGTTATCTCGAAAACTATACTATATAATACATAGCGTAGTAAAAAATGTTTTTATCATTTAAATTATAAAATTTACTAGTTAAGTTCAGTTTTTATTAAAATTGTTGTTAATAAATATTAATGTTAAAGAAAAACTATGTATATTCATTAAAAGACAAAAATTAACAAAAATAGAAAATTAAAAATAAAAAATAAAAAATTAAATCTCAAAAATATGCAAATCAAATGAATTGGCAATCGAATGGAATCCTTTACATATCGTCAAATTGTGTGCTTTAAAGCAAGTGAAATCGAAAATTCAGTCGAAAAAATTGCGGTATAATCCTTTTGCAAGCGTGTTGAAAGCATCGTATTACCAACAGAAGAATATGTATATACAATAATGACCAAAAGCGAAACCCAGACCTTATCGCAAACCTCGACAGATGCAGATACGAAAACAGACACTTAAAGTGGCTATAAATACATATACAACTATATACATATTTATCTGAATATTTAAGTACAAATGTATGAATGTATGCTATATATATATATAAATATATATATATAAGGAAATGTTGTGCATAATTGATCATGTGGCATTATTGGTTGCATAGTATTCAAATGTGTTTTCATACTCAAGAACAAGTAAAAGCCAACAAAACGGAAAAAAGGCAACAGAACCCTTTTACAATCAAGGATTTGTTACATTTGCTTTAAATTCTTTAAATGTCCTTTAGTCATATATGATTACAAAACAAAAATAAAATAAAATCTTATAATTTAATTCTGTAAAATTAGTTCAATTATATGCATCAAAAGACAAACCACAAAAAGATATGTTAGTAACTTAATTTTAACATAAACGTATATTTGAGTTTTAAATACTTAAATAGAACGAAATTTATAGATAAAAGCAGAAATTGTCATTAAATTAAATAAATTGTAATTACTTTATATATGCAAAATGGAATGGTTGAAAGGGAAATTTAGTCTTAGCATGGTTACCTAAAATACAATGACCTGAAAGTACACATACTACGAGATTGATATCTCTACGGAGAATCTCAATTAGAAAGTCTGATTTTCTTTCATTGGAGCTAGCCAAATTGCATACAGATGCCTGCATATCGTTGAGTCTTCCCAACTTTTGTTAAAAATTTCGGCACAGCAAAAACTCAGTAAAAATTTACATGATGTCAACGATATGCTCAGATTGTTTAGGTATTTCAAACGGTTTCCTGAAGTCCCTTGTCTGGCTAAGGGGCTTTGTTACATACTATTCTCTAAAATATTTTGAAATATCAATATATTAAAGCATAAAGTTAATAGTAGTTCCTAATAATGTTTTTTAGAAAAACACTTAATGGTATAGATAAGAACAGCAATAAAAACACTTGACTTAAAAAATACTAAAATATATCTCATGTGAGTATTTGATGAAAAAAAACTTTCATTTCAAAATCAAAAGCGCAAAATTGCAACGTTCAAGCTGTGGTCAGCTAGAGTGGCTAATTCCATCTGTCCAATTGTCAGTGGAACATATAAAAGGCACAAATGACAATTTCTTTGATCAAACTGGCCAAATTGCAACAAAACATGAGATTCTATTTGAGATTTTATTGCATTTTTTAAACTTTCATAAAAAACTATAGTTGGCACTTTGTGTGCACTTATGAAAACTGTCATCAACATTTCAAAATTTAGTCAATAAATGGCAAAAATATTATATATGAAAATGAGAATGAAAATAACTGAACATTCTTATTGGATCTTGATAATCATTTTATTACTTCTGCATTTTTTATAATATTATGGGCTCTACATTTTAATAATAATAATATATATGGACAATATAATGACGAACGCATTGGAGGTTTTTTATTTAGTGTAATTATTTCTTTTACTTTTTATTGTATACGATTTATCAAGATATTATTATCGATATATTTCTGTTAATAATAAAGTCATTTATAATATTTTGTATTTAAACTTTCTAACAAAACTTTTTTGATTTGATTTACCTAACAGTTTTTAACAAACATTTAAAATCAACTTAAGTTTGCGTTCACACCGGGTGTGTTAATGCGTTTTGATGAAGAAAACTGGTTTCTAAAGGTATCTAATATATCATTGTTATTGGAAAGGAAAGTAATTCTATTCTTAAACTAGTTTTAAATGCGTAGATGCTTTTGAAGTTCAAACAACTTTATGAAATATTATAATGTCATTTTAAAATTAATATTTTAGCATTGTAATTCTCATCCCCACACATAAACAAAGTGTGAATATAACAGCTGATTGTTGAACTAGTTGTCAGTTTAAACAAGTTTAAGATTAGTTTAAAACTAGTTTGCTTTAATATATTGTTGTTGTTGTTGTAATTTGAGTTACTGCTATTGCGCACATTTACTCTTTTGTGGTTGGGGGCTTATCCCTGCCCCACACTAAACTTTAACTATACTAGAATTATTATCATTTATTTATCTTCTAATTGATGACAGACCGTAGATCAGCATATCTTCCTGTGCGTCCTGAGGGATTGGGTAACGTATCAACTTTTGTGAATAATTTTAGGGCGCTGTCCTTGATATATTTTTTCATTGAGTCGATTCTTAGATCTATATGCATGCAATTAGTATCTTTATAGTAACCTATGCTCTTTTGACAGTAAACAATTATTGGATTGAAATTAATTTTAACTCTTTTTTTATATTCTCATTTAAATTTTAAATTAAAAATAAATACACAAATTCTAAACGTTCAATTATATCAACTTTAATTAGAATATATAAATTGATAATGGAATCAGAACAAAAAAATTTATCGGAAAGTAGCATTAGATTAGAGGTATTTTACAAATACAAGATTTATGAGTTTTTTAAAAATAGTTTTTGTTTTAAGAAAGTTCTGCTCTCTAATTCTACAAATGCAAAATTAATTTACAATGTCTCACAGGAATTCGGTACGTTAACCAAAATTTAATTCGGTTTAATATATATATAAAGAAAATACAAAAATAATTATTAAGTATAAATTAAAGACCAAAAAACATCATTTTGAAATTCTTATAGATAATTTTTACAATTCAAATTTTTCAGTGCAGATGTGAAGTCTACTAAGAACAGCATTGTGTTAAATAAGAAAGAAACAGAAGTATATAGATATAATATTATTCAAATTAGATGTGTAATATGTATAATTTAATATATAACTAACACTTCTTTGAAAAATGTAGATTTCGGAGAGAAATGAATCGGAGAGCATTGTGTTAGATAAAGAAGAAACGAAAGTAAATAAATATTAAATATACAATTTAATAAATAACATATCTTTAAATAATTTAGATTTCAGAGAAAAGAGACACGGAGAGCATTAAAATAAATAATGAAGGAAGACCAGTATGTAGATATTACTTATATAATTTAATAAATAATTAACATATCTTTAAATAATTCAGATTTCAGAGAAAAGAGATACGGAGAGAATTGAGTTAAATAATGAAGAAACAGATGTCTGTAGATATTACACATATAATTTAATAAATAATTAATATTTCTTTTGAAACTTTAGATTTCGGAGAAAAAAGATACAGAATTAATGACAGACAAAGAATCTTTGGCAGAAATTCTCCGCCAAACAAAAACAGAAACAGGTAAATATTATATTAGTTTTTAAATCATTTATGGTCCATATTTCCATATTATATACGTTATTGAAATTAAGAAAACAATAAGTACACTCTTAACAAATCAGTTAATGATACTTTCAGGAAGATATTGATAGAACATTCAATGTTTACATTTACAGCACCACAAATATTTATTTATCTGTTGGTATAATTTGTATAGTGGGTGATTAATTAGATGAAACAACAAAAGATTATCAATATCCTGTACTCAAGTAACAACACCATATCTTCATTACAAACTAATGGATTTGTAGATATTTTTACGTTTCAATGAAATACACTTTGAACAAATTAATACTGAAGTAAGCTCTATTGTTTCACTCAAGCATCTTATCAGTGCTCAATTCAACTCAAATGTATGCATTACAATTAACAACACAAGTGACGTCCAACACGATACTAAATTTACTGCAATATTTTGTAGTAGATCTTTTGATTAACAAAAACTCCATTAAACTATTAATTCGAACAGATTTATCATTTTGTGGTCCAGAACTCTATATTATTAAACCGCACTTGAGTTGTAGATTTTCATCAAATTTTTGTTTCTGTATAATATTTGGGCTTACCATTGTCTTTCAACAAACTCCTAAAAGTACTGAATCGGTATTGGTTTTTCTTTTTTAAAATCATATGCTTTTAACATCTATATCTGTAATTTCACAAAATTGGTGATCATATGTCTATAGCGATCAAAACTGTTTCTTGACGTACCCACCAAACGAAAACTAAAAAAAAATGATTTGAAAAATCGTCACCAGTTTTAGTTGGTAACTAGTTAACAGCTGTAATCATTACCATAGTGAATTTTAAAAAGTTAAGCAAGATAAGTGATAGATAAACTATATATACTGTAAAATGACAAACCTTGAACCAAAAATTTATAACTTGGATCACAGTTCTGTTTAATTTCTAACAATAAAACAGTGCTGTCAAATTAGAATCATCCTTTATTTATATCTGCATGAGTTCTTATCTAATGAGTATATTATTTCAGAAACCGATGATATATTTCAAGGAAAACATTTCAGTAAAGATGATTTGCCTTGTCAAAGAGAGATGGAGAATACAGCGAAATCTTCAAGTCACTTGAATAAAACTGAAATAAACACAATGAAAAAATTGACAAAAAAGGTATCTAATTTAAAAGATTTTGATCAAATTGAGCACTTGCTAAGTAAGTTGAGTCTAACAAGCAATATCTCGTTAGAAGAAACAAAATCAGATAATTTACTTTCAAAAAAATCAACAACCTCTAGGCTAATAGATAAACATTGTTTGGGAAAATCGAAATCTGACTTAGATATGTTAGAATTTTATAAAACTCAATCTATAGAAGAAAATAACTCAAGCAGATCTAGTAGTACTTCTGTGAATTCGAATGACTATTACACCACAATGAATAAGGTATTCGGTGATCTTCATGATTTTGTTAAAATCGAAATTCCCAAGTTTTCAAATGGCGTACAAATTAAAAGTGAACTTAAAGAACTAAATAAACGTATTGGAAATATTATGAAATTAGCATGTGAAGTGAAAAACGATTTACTTGATTTGATGCCAACAGAAGAGACCGACACAGAGACAACTACAGACGACGATGAAGTGAACACAGAACAAACTACTGACGATGATGAATAGAAATATGTAACTAAACAGATTAAAATATTTTATTATGAAAACATATATTTAATAAAACATAGAATAAAGTTATTTTTTCGCATATGCATTCTATAATTTAAGAAACATATTGGTGAAAAAAAATTGGAGGACTAACAATTTGAAAACGAACTATAATATAGATAAGATAAAATTATATCGGTAATCCTAAAGATCTATTTAGGTCTATTGCGTTAACATATAACAAACTCAGAGGTTTAAAAACCAACTTGAACCTTTAACAAATATTAAAAAGCTATTTAAAAGGAGTTCATGGAGTTGGCCTAGATCCTACAAAAAAAAGGAAGCACCTAAAATAGTAAAGAGGCAACAGGCATGTGATAGGGAAGTAACAAAGCATATGTTAAGCTCCTTCATCGTTCTCTCCACAACTGCGGGGGTGCCTGGCCAGCTCATCTACCGAAAATATCTTTATGATCGGAAACTCGAAATAGAGATATAAAATATCTGCATCGATATCGCGTTCAGAGATGTGTAACAATCAAAAACCGTTATAAATGTATATTGCACTAAACTTAATAACTTCAAAGCAGCTGGATTGTCTGATAGTATGTATATATTATGATAGTATGTAATATATTGTTTATATTATCCACTTTCAGACAAACTCTAGCTTCCTAAATAGCGATTACCTCCACCTATCAGGAAGCCTATAATAAAAATATTTATTCAATCTTTCTGAAAAAAACAACACCGCCTACACCACTACTCATTGTAGAGAAATGTTAAACTGCGTCGGCATCTCTAAACGAGATGTGTAACAATCAAAAACCATTCTAAGTGTATGTTGCACTTATCTCCATTAGTGACTTTAGAACAGCTTTGTTGTGTACTTATATATTACATATATACAAATATATATATACTTATTAAATACATTATCCACTTCCAGACAAGCTGTAGCTTCCCTAATAGCAATTACCTTCACCTTTAAAACATTGAAATGATCAGAAGGAATATAATAGGTAGAAAGAAAAAAATAGATAGAAAATAATATTACAATAGATAGTGGTGTACCACCTATAATAAATAGAGCCGTGTGTCACCCGACATTATATTTGCTATCAAAATGATCTATAGAAGAATATAAAATAAAATTAAAAAAAAATTTTTGGTTTTACAATGCTATATTTAGTATCTTAAAAATTATTTAACTTCTATCCATTTTCAATTTGTGTTTTATTAACAAAATTGAATATAAATTTAATTTGAAACTTTAAGTGCTTCATATATATAAAATAAACCACATAAACACATTAAATCTATAAAATGAAATGAACTCAAGAACATGAGAACATCGATTTATAAAATCAAGTTCAGAGTAAAATAACAACTATATATGCTATACACAGTACAATAGTCAGTACAATATACAATATATAACCGAAAGGATTAAAAGCAACAATATAAATGCAGAAAAAGGCAATACAAATACAAATAAAATGGCATTTCAAATAAGATTGCCTGCAATAAAATAAAGCTACCACGAATCCTCACTCAGACCGAATGTGGCATTTAAAGCTTGATTTTCTTTTATGTGAACTGCTCTGTTTGCCTGCGAAATGATTGTTGACGGAGTATGGCGATGTCTGTGTGTTCATTTCTGGATAAGGGGAATAGTTATTTGTGCTTGTATATGTATGTGTCTGTGTGTCCACGCTATAGCATCATATTGTTTGCCTCTATGAACAAAGCGCTGCTTTAATGCCCATATTAGCCATTATTGTTACAGTATTTGTTTTATGTTTATGCTTCTTCTTATTGCTGTTCTCCCTGCTGTTGTTTTTACTGTTCGCCTAACATTGTTGATGGTTGCGATGCAATGTAAGATTTTGTGGTCATTTCAAAATTTTCATTTTATTCGATTTGACGCCATTAAAGTAAAATTGTTTTATTTTTTGAAGAAATTTATTATAAAAATCTAATGCAAATTGATTATTTGTAATTATAATGTATTGAAATTGTTTATATTATTGTAAAATACCAAATCTGTATGTATAGATCATCAAAATAGTTTTTTATTTGTAATTTCAAAACTAAGTTCTTTAAGGACGTATATGAAATCAATGAAACGCTTCTACAAGCAATGAGATCTACATTACGGAACCACATATCTGTACAGATAAACCATTACCGCGCTATTTACTCCCATTAAGGACTTAAAAAGAAAAGCATCTACCTTCGTTAAAGTAACAACAATGTATATAGATGTTATTTAATATTTGACTACAATATTTGGTTTATAGATGAATTAAAAAATGAAAATGTACAAACCGTAGAAAATATCCAATACAAAAATTTTTTATAGAATTTTATTTTATACTATTGATTGAATTTGATTTTATAATATTGATAAAAATGTGTGATGTAAAATGTTATAGAACTCACTATAAAAATACTAGAATTTTCATATATTTAATTAGTCCCCATCACCCGACATTTCAAGCCACAAACACTCTTAATTTTGACCCCTGGCTTGCCAACAAGCCCCCCAATACCATATCTTATACTTATTTATTTATTGTTGTTAAGGGATGTGGCACTGTGACCATCAGGTCTATTGTGCCCCTTTCTGAGGCACATAGTCTTTTAAGGCCTGTTGCGTCGTTAAAAAATAGTATAAAATCTACTTTACAGAGTTTTATTGCCTCTTCCATAAGTATATACATTCCCAGGAGTTTATTCCGTTTGTGCATTAGCGCCGGGCATTATAACAGCACATGTGTGGTCGACTTCTCAATCTCTTCGCAGAATCTACAGTTTGCGTCTGTATACATACCTAGTTACGATTATTATTTTTTTTTTTTATTATTAAAGAGTAGATGTGAAAATTGCCCAACAGCCAGTACTGTGGCCAGAAAAGACCTATTGTACCAGTTTCACTATTGATTAAACAAAACCCCTTAAACCTTTGTGAATAAAGTCTAGAACTAAATCTAGAAAAGATTTCTTAATCTGTTCTGGTGACAGAAATTCTTTATGAAATTTACGTTATTAAAGGTGGACAGTCACAAAGTACCTAGTTACGAAACCTTATACTTTGATAAAAGGCATTCAGATACTTCCATCACCCATTCTATAACCATCTACAACTAAACTACATCTCCCCCTAACCCGTTTGTGTAATAACACGACGTGCTCCAGCCACCCTCTTTTCCTCTATACTACGCCTATGATTTCTAGCTTAGACAAACCTTAACATCTGGACACTAAGCCGCTTTATTTGAGCTTTGTCCACTAATTTCTGAAATGAAATTAGGTGAGTTTCATACCATGGACCTGGAGGGCAGTTCACTTATTCATTACTAAGAAATGTTTTTAGTGAAATAAAGTCCAATCTTTCGGCAGAGTCTTAATAAATTAGAAATCTATGTATAAATGAATATGCCAAAAATCAAAAATATCAAAAATACATTTTAAAGTACTTATTTGGTTATCAAAAAAATAAATAAAGTATCCAAAAGTTTACAATGAAAAATTGAATACATAAAAAATAAAAGTTACTGGAATCAAAATATTTTTTTTTTCTAAACACAAGGCCTCCGCTAAGATTTGGCCATTACTTAGAGAAACAATTTGCTTGTAAGTAAAATAATTTCTTATAACTCCTTTTTGATATCGTGATATCTTCAATTACAACGTGTGAAACTCTCTCCCTCCCCATTTCACCCTCCGCCCCCCTCTCTACATCCCTCTCTCTATTCCCCTAAATCTCTCCCGTTCTGTTATTCTATGCTTATTTGGTGTTTTGATAAGATCTTAATCTTAATCTTTTTTTAAGAGCAAACATAATAGCAGACCACTGTTAAAACCAAATTGAAAGAAATTTTATTATGTTTACCGCTCAGTACCAAATCAATTTCATTTTTTTAAATCGGAATCTGGACTCATCTTAAATATTTCAATGAATTATTTATAAATGTACACATTTACATAATACTGAAAGATTTTTTGTAATTGGTATATCTTAAAACTCTATTCATTGCCAAATTCAGCGTAATTATAAGCTCTCCAATGAAAACGTAATTTACTGGACATTATAAAATTTCTTCCTATTAGCATCACGTATTCCGCAAATCATTTGCCAATGTTAAGAATTTTTTAATATTAAATTTTTTTTTTAGCTTTTTTCAAACTGTTTGCCTTGTAAGGCTTCTGCGAATTTAAGGCTTTGTGCGCTCTCCTCTTTTACCACAATTTTATTATGCATTCCTTCCTAAGCTATAAACGGCGAATGCACGAATTTAGTACTTTTTCTTCGTCTTCATCTTCCACACTTTATTGTTTTTATGGTATATTATTCAGGTCAGGGTTACAATGCAAGCAAAATAAAATAAAAGCGCATCGTTCTATTGCACAAAGAATTTTTCAATGCCGCACACATGCCGTGCACCGATGGATCCATTCTATAAAGTGAAGGAAAAAAAGGTCCAAACTGCCAGTGGAAAATGAAACTTAGCAGAAGTAATAATAGAACTAGAAAATGGAGCAGGATTCAGGAAAAAAAAACCAAGAACACAATAAATGTTAAGTTGCGTATTAGGAAGGCAAAAATTTCAAATCGCATTTAATGTTGCAGTTAAAGTTGCATTAAACCCAAAGGAAAGTGAAAACACACGGAAATAATTCCGTTTTTAAAATAAATTTTATTTTCTCTGTTATTTCCATTTCTACTGGCGTTGCAACTATTTTGTGGGAACTGAAGCCTAACTTTGTTTGGACTAATTTGCCAGTTAGCAAGTTTGCGTTCTTGCGTTGTTGCGCTTTTGCGTTTTTGCTATTTTTCGTTTTTGCAACTGATGTTCTGTGAATAAGAGGATGAATAGAAGGGGTTTTAATGGCTATTAGCTTTAATGTGGTATGAGTATTTATAATTGAATTTGTATTCAGATGTTAAGTATATATAAAATATTACTTATTAGCCACATATGAGGATATGTGACTAGATGAGGATAGATAAGACCCTTTTAATAGTAAACAAATGTATAGACTAAAGTAAAAAAATGTTTATTTATAAGCTAACCAAGTGTTTCTCAAAATTAACGTTTTGTAATATCAAATTATACTGGATATTTTGTGCATAGCTTTTATAAATACCGAAGATGGTTTCTTGATCTCAGAAACGTAGAAAATCATACTAAAGATAGTCCATATTCAATATTAATTAGATAAAAAAATATGAAAAAAAGTAATGTTATAGAAATATTTAATCCAAAAAACTGAAGTCATTTAGTTTTAAAACCATTTAACATCTTTTAATTTGATGCATATGTTAATTATTATTGGTTGCTTAAAAAAATGGACATTTTTTCAGAAAACTTCAATTGTTAGAAAATTAATATAATTTCTTTTCATTCGTTAATATATTAAATTCGTACAATCTTGCAACAATTTTTTTCAAAAAAAGAGTTCGATCCATGCACACGGATGGCAACGATTATTGGCAATCGATCTTTTAGGGGAACTACTTTGCGCATTTTATTGAAAGTATAGAAAATACCCTGTATATTTATTTTAATTTATACTAAAGCTTTTTGAAACATCTCCATTCAAGGCCAATGGCGATGTGCTGATAAAAAGCATGCATCAGCTCATCTTCAGAATATGTTTTAACGATATAATACCTGTCGTGTACAAGTTACTTTCAAGTATACTGTGTGAAAAAGGTTGAAGCCATATGTTGTCTCACTGATTAGCCTTAATCACTGCGTCTTTCGATCGGGACAATTCACTTTTGACGAAATATTTACAAATCCTTCAAAAAACCTACAAGCACAACATCGACACCCACAATTTTAATGCCGATTTAATGCAGCTTTCAACTACTTTATAAGAAATATCGTTTACATAACAATGTCTGAGCTCGTTATAGCTGTAAAGTTAATACTATACTGTATACTGTACCCGTAGCTCCAGAATCGAGTTAGAATTGAGCTTCTCCGAATTTGCATCGCTACAAAAGGTGATTCCTTATCATTTGATCTTTTCAATTTCGTCATAAAAATGATTATGCCCATAGCAAGTATTTATCACAATGGCATAATATTCTACAGACACAGAGATATCATTGAGCGTAGCGTGATGTTACAGCTACCTTTGCTACTATCAAAACGAAACTACGATAATGATCTTAGCGGTGAATGTGTGTTACCTCTGCTTGTTGGTAGTGTTGAAGCTCTCAGAAGCCGCTCATGGTACGGTGGCTAGCCCAGTCTGCTCGCTGATTTTGGTGTGGGGTTCTTAGCAACTCAGAATTCGCTATCAACAACAACAACAAAATATTCGTGCAAAGGATATAATAAAGAAATAATTTCGACATTTGTTGACATTTGTTGTTGTAATAAAGGTAAACTTACTTATCTAGATTTTATTTGAAAAAACCTATTTATGGCTATACATTGAAATAAACTTATAAACACATTAAGACAGAACTTAATAAAATTACCAAGTATTATACGAGTATTTTATTATAAGCGCTTGTTACACCTAATAACGTATCATGTTAAATGTGATTTAGCATGTTAAATTTTTGAAGGTAACTGTCGCCATGCACCAACGTATGCAATTGTTACTTATTATACATATATAATGTATCCTTTTAAAGGATATCAGTGTAGAAAATTGTATTTTGATTTTCAAAACGAAAAATCCATAAGAATTTGAAGAAACAATCGTTTCAGCTAATAATTATTTAAAATTTTTTAATTTTTTATAGAAGACATTAGATAAATATCTTCTTCTTGTATTGTTAAATGAACTAATTTGAACGAAAACTGTTGCTTACGGTAGAAATAAAAATTAAAAAGTTGGATTACAAAAATCTTGAATTTTTATTTTTAGCCTACGATAAAAATAAAAATTAAGAGAATTACTGTCTTCCACCAGAGTGAAGCACTGCGGTCATGGGAGCATTTTTGTGCTAGAAACTAATATCAACTAATATCAACCAAGAATTGGATCTTACATCACAGTATTCTCTTCCTGGTCTAATATTCCATATCGGCTTAGTATGCTCCATCTGACCCATACCAAATGCGTAAAGTCACATAGTATGCAACAGTAAAAACACAGAATAAATATAACACAGAAAAAATTTCTGTTAAAATTCGCTGTATATATATTTTAAATGTTAAAAAACAAGTACCAAAAAAATAAAATAGACCCACTGTGCTGTTAACATCAACATTAAATTAAAGAGAGAGAAAATGTAAAAGCTTTCCTCTTTTCATTTAAGAGAAACTAAAATAAAATTGCTTTTGTAAATTGACAACAGCAAAATAAACACAAAAAAGCAAAAAAAACAAAAACAATTGCTCTTTTAATTACGAATGTAATTCCGCACAGAAACAGCTGCACTTACACACGTGTTTTTTAAGTTCAGAAGTTAAAACGCCCAAAAGTATGCAAAGTGACTTAATTACAAATGAAATACGAAACAAGTAATAAGAAAAACAAAAAACAAAACACAAGTAACAATAGAAAACAGAAAACAATTTTTCTGTGCATGAATTAAAATGTTTGTGAGCGCGTCGAAGTGCTTACAACAAAAACAAAAACAAATACAAAAATAAAAAACCTTGTTTGTTTGTTTATAAACAAAATGCAGACATGCAAAAAAGTCTCAACAAAGGCAAACACGCAAACATACACAATGAAACAAAATCTTGCTTTGGTGAACACATTTTCATGCACAGACACATGCACATACACAGTATAATGCAAAGTTAAAAATTCTTTTGAAATAATTTTTGGGTCAAAAAATTGACCCAAATTCAAAGCAATTTGCAAAAAGCGTTTATGTGTGCAAAGATGCAATTGTGTTTTTGTGTTTTTTGTGTTTTTGTGCAATTTACATTTTTTTCTTTTACTCGTTTGATTATTATTATTGTTGTTTTTGTTGTTGTTGTTGCCATGTAAAGTGTAAAGAAATTTATTTGATTTGTGTGAGTTATGTGCTCACTTTATAAAAACTACTTTGTTTTGGTTCAGTGTGATTGGAATTTTGCGGATATTCAGATATAACATAAAAGCAAAGAATAAAAAAAACAAAGAATTTTTTTTTGAATGTCACTTCAAATCAAAGCCAAGCGGACAAAGTCAAACGAGACCAATTGAAAAATAATAAAATATCCTTGTAAAAAGTTTTTCACTTGCACTTTGAAATGCTACACTTCGTGCTTGTGTGTTGGATTTGTTTTGACACTTTTTGTCCCAAAAAAAAAAAATATAAAATGCAGCAAAATTCAAAAAAAATAATAGAAATTAAAAATATTAAAATATAAATTTTTTTTTGCAGTTACTTTAGAGATGATAATTATAAGTGATCCTTAATATAGTGCATAGTTATATGTAATCGCCGCGATCCTCTATTTAAAAACCTGTTAACTGAAATTAGTGTATTATGAAGTATATATCACACTCCTAATGGCACCCTTATAAAACATTCACACTGTCTCATTTAAGCGGTTTTGCTCATTATAATCACTAATAAAGGTAATTTACAATAAATAAATCTTTTATATAAATGAGCTTATTATGAATAAATCAGCTAATTAAAAGCTTGAATATCAAATGCAACCCGTAACAATAAATTTCCCACAAGGGGAATTACCAAAATTGAAATATGTGTAACATGTTTTCTACGTAAAATGTAAGCAAAGAACAGCTGAGAGGAAAACAAAAGCAGTGAGGAAGAAAGTATTTAATAAAATCTTTGTTCTTCTTATTAATTGAATATGTAATTGATATATAGAATGTATATAAATAATATAAAATGTCAATTATATATTTAATTTTTTTGTGTGATGTATTATTAAGTGAAGTTTATAAGAGGTTATAAAAGTTCTATCAGCTGTATAAATGAGTTAGTTATAATGTGAACGTAAGCAAATGCCTAAATGAGACAAGTAATCAATTCTCGTTGAATCATTTAGTGAATATCCCAATTTGAAGCTCTTTAGAGCCAAATTGTAATATATGAGATATTTTTCTTCTTATAGTAACCTAAGATACTCAATCTTTAGATCTCCAAGTACAAGAATGGAAATTTGTAAAAAAATCTTCATTACTCAAAGACCAATTCTTTATAGTAAGAATTCTTCAAGCCGTTAAACCACTGCACAGTGTGGTAGAATTAAAATTAAATGAATAAAATTTGGTATTTTTTAAACCAGTAATAATGTCAAATTTGATACGCAGAGTCGCTGTTCATTTGCTAACTGACCTAAAGCCGTACTTGACTTGTAAGTTCGAACTTGGAGTTTTGTTAATAAGCTATAAAAGATCATTAACAAATTTACTTGCTGTGATATATTAAAGCTGTATTATATTAGATATTATTATTAACTTATATTATTTATATATGATATGTTCATACAAATTAAGTACTCCATGAGTTCAAGTCTTGGCACTTGCAGTTTCATAAAATTATTTAGGAATAATTAAATATAAAAAATAATTCCGAAACCACTGATTATGGATATTTGACTCGAAACAGCTGTAAGGTCCGCCAAAAATTCATTAAGTTAAAATAATAAAAAATTTTGTTGTTGTGATTTACTACTGTTCGAAATACCTATCTATAGAAAACAATAGTTTTTATTCAGAATTGAATATCTTTCGTCAAAATGGAAATGACTAATCATTTTATGAATATTATAGTATAATAGCCGTTACTTTAATAGCCGTTTTGTGGTAATGTTGAAGTGTAATTCAACGTAAACTTGTAGATATTCAGTTTTAAATAATTGAGTTGTTATTCCTTTAACTATTAATTTTAATGTCCTTTTTAGATGTTATTTTTCTTAATATGTCCTGTAAGGCTACTGAAGGTGATTGCATGCAAACTCTTTACATTTTTTGAGTTCTTACCTTTAGCATTTCATACAAATTTATTACATTTAGAATATCGATGAAGGTAAAAACTAAATAAGGACACTTTGTTTTTTTCATTTTATGTTTTTTTTTTTGAATATTTTCTCTTTTATATATTTATTTTTATATATAGTATTTTTTTATGCACTTTTTCTGTCTTCACAAGGACTGAACTGACAAATGGTTTGTTTTTTCCTGCGACACTAAAAAAAATTACAAAATTTGTTTTTGTGTCATTGGCAAGTTCGTTGTTATTGTTGTTTTTGTTGCTTTTGTTGCCTTTGTTGCAGCTGCTGAAAATTGTTGAAGTCCTTTCATACAATTTTTCTTCTTATTTAATTTTTTGTTTATCTTCGAAAATTTATTTGAAACTGAAATAAATTTTCAAAATAAAAAAAATATAAAAATAAAAATTAAAAACATAAAAAGCATTTAATTTTTTTTTTTCATTATATTCTTTATAGTTTTGTGTTCGTATTAGTGTTTTTGTAGAATTTCAAGGATATTTTTATTTGGAAAATTTTTTTATATTTTTTTAAAATCAATTTTTTATTAAAATTTCTATTTATTTCCACTGCAAGTGCTCATTTTACGCAAAATTTATGTTCAGAAAGTTTTCTCACACGTTGCCGCCATTGCACGGAAAAAATCATAAAAAACTATAAAGTGTTCAAAGTTCTTGAACATGTTTTCTAATCCAAAGATGTAAATAAAATAAAAATGCATATCAATTTTTCAACTGAAGTTTAAAGACAAATGGTTTACGTTTTTTTTAGAGTTTCTTAAGAATATACACAATTTATTTGCAAGTTAAAGTGACTTAAGTTGAATTCCTTGGTAGTTTGTTCCTGGCACCTGACTTAAGTGGTTGGAGTTTAAGTGTTCCATTATGTCTTCATCTACAAAAGAGTATCTACATTCGTACAAATCAAAAATGCCTATTCTGTGCAGATCGTAGTTGCACCTGTTTTGTCCTATGCCCTGATTCTCAGGCCTCAAGTTGTCTCAAGTTGTTAAGCATTCAAGCTCTTTTGTTTAACAACAGATACTACTTGTTATGTACTTAGAGCCATGTTATGCAGACAGTCAATTTTCATCACCCTTTACCTTTTTTGTTGCACTTCATATAAATTAAATAATTTAAAACTATGAACTATAGACTCTGAATTAAAATATTACAGAGTTCATAGTTTTATAACATGATTACCTGCCTTTAAGACAATACTACGATGTTTTTAACACATGCACTAGTATAATATAACAATAAACGCTCCTATTAGAATTCCATGGAATTTCACGGGTACCAATTGCAGTTATTAGTTTAAACATCCTTCACTTTTTGGGAAGGAAGTGAGCCCCATCTAACATCTTTGCTGTTCTTTAGGGTATAGTAACCGGTTATAAAATGCAAATCCACATAGAATAAAACTCATAAGTACTCTTATTTTATTCACGTAACTGTAGCTTTTAATAACACCCACCACAATACTTTCAATAAATGGCCCAACATCAATTGGTCAGTACAGCTGAAATTGTAGACTCTGACACCTAAGTTTTAACTCCGATCGGGTGCCACAAGTTAAAATCACTCACTACCATTTATACTCCAATCAGTATCGGATAGCGCTACTTGATTTTAGTTGAATCTTTCGACAGCCATGCCTTAACTTGGAAATAGTGTAACCCCTTTCCCGAGCGGATAGTTAAGCATTAGAAAGGTATGTTAAATATATTCTGAAGGAATTCATCAAGTATGTAACTTTGACTTTAAAATTACATATCAGACTTTAGATGTCTGGTGATAAAATGTGGTGTTTCCACGAGCCGAAAACAAAACTTTATTGTGCGGCATAGAAGTCTCTAGAATTAATATTCAATTTAGACACTGTAACAGCTTCTATGCCATTATGCTTGCATATAAACATCTATACCAAAATGTCAGGCAATATTTCTAAAACCAGGCAGGAAGAATTAAAGATATGTTGACATCTTTATTAAAGTTGATACTCTATACATCGGATAAAATTTACAATCTTATTGAGATCTCGCATATATCTTAATTATAAAAACTCTATCATTGTCGTCGCTATCGTTTAGATAAACATGCCAGAAAATCGAAAAGAAAGGTGTAAAAATTGTTTTATCATTATCAACTTATTTTAAAATGGTTCTGAGTCAGTATATTTTAAAACAGATCTGAGTCAGCTGTAATACCTCTCCTTAAAAAGCATCTTAAGTTTCATTAATGGTTCCAAATGTGAAATTTTGAAGGATGATGACATATTATTCTACTGATCTAAATTTTGATTTACAGTTAAAAGGGGTTAAGGACATTTCCTCACATTCAGTTTTTTTGTAAAAAGAAAGTATGTTAGAAATTATATTTACGTGCCTTACATTATTGCAGTTATGCATTATGTTCGTCCTAAATGTCAGCCAAAATTGAAAGACACTTAATTCTGGTCTCAAGCAGTTAAGCTTATATAAACATGGGTAAAAATTGTGTTTAAACTTCTCATAAATACGTTTAATGAAAACAGTAACAACGTCACAAATAGTAAAAATGAATACTAAAATGGTACGTTCACAAGCAAGGAACACCAACAAAGCCGTGAAGAATTGAGCCAGCTTAACGCCACAGGTGTTTAGCTTATGGAACTAACTTCTCATTCAACCAAACGAAACAACACAAAAGGATGTTCTTTACTATATTTTGAATGGATTTAAAACTTGATACAAATTTACACAATCGCACACATCCAACTGCATAAACTCATTCATATAAACGAGTATCTTCCATACGTGTGCATTTATGCATAAGTGGAACTCGTGATGCCAGCATTTAAATATTATAAAAAAACCTGACACATTACTTAACACTCACAAAGAACTATGCCTAAGGTAAAATGTTACTTCAAACTAAAGTCCTCGCACCCACGTGCCCTCCTAACTGCTTCCTTCTATGGTAATCTTCCCACTCACATTTATTTCACACAATTGCAATGTCTGTGCATGATGTGCCACTTACTTTTGTATGCATGTGTTTGTATGAAAGTTAGCTTTCTCTTTACTTTCTTTTTACTTTCTTTTTTAAATGGAAATTTACTGTAAGTGGCAAGTGTGGCTGCCAAGTCAACTTTAAAGATTCACTGTCAACAGCCTAAAGGAACAATTTCTTTTGCATTCCTTTTCTAATGCATTAGATCTTTGGTATGCATATTAACCTGGAGTGATATGATAATGTTAATAAAAATAAGTCACGGCAAGGAAAGTAAACTAAACTAGGTAATTTTATCAAAGACCTGACAGAAATGATTGCGGTATTTAAAAATTTTAGTCAAAAAACCAAGTAAAAATTCAATAGATCAGACCATTGATAGTTATAATGAACTTCAATGATTGCTGTCATTAAAATCGAAAACAATTTCTTAAATGCGATTATTGTATTGTATATAAATTAACTCCTTATAGATACAATTTATAATTATATAATTTAAATTATAGATACAGTTTCTTCTCAAATCATAAACCTCATCTGGTCTAAATTAAACATCCACAAGTCAATTGCTTCAATTAAAGTTAATCGAATTAAAGGCTAGTAAAAATTGGTCAAAAATCGTACCAGTCAACTACTTCAACAAAAAAAGAACGAACTACTACAGTATTGGTGCTGACAGGACACTACGTATGAGAAAGGCATGCAATAAGATTTGGTTTACCCTCTAAAAATTTCTGTGGGAGCAGTAGCCCTGTGGATGACGCGAGAACTATACTCATACATCAGTACCAAATATAAGCTAAAAAAATTCAAATTTTTTGGAGCCTCTTTTCTAACTATTCTGACAGATCTATCATTTTTTGGAAACACAGCAAACTTGGTAGATTCGTCAGTTTGATCCCCTTTACTTTTATATCGGAGTTCGGCTTTCTCAATGCAACCCAATAGTGTGATTCTTTAGTTGTGACGTACAGACAATCTATCATCCGTAGCACCACGACAGGTCATTATTTATACTTAATTGGGCTTTGGTCAACAAGACTGCAATTTCAACCCAACTGAATCCATAACTTTTCGCTATATGTAAGCTATACTGTAAACAACTACGAAATCGTGCTGGGAAGGTAACCTGCATTGATGTATACCATACATAGCACTTGATAATAATTAAGGTCTTATTAAAATAGAACAAATAACTAAAATTTATTGAAGAAATAGGACTGAAAGAATCACTCTAATTTAATGAAAGTGGCAAAGTTGATTTTAAGGTCACAGTGGGTAAAAAAAAAGTTACCATTCGAGAGAATCACTCTTATATACGAGTAATAATAGTAGTTCAATACATTATAAGCTTACAGTGTTAGAAAATTTTTCAAAATAAACTAGGACAAAATTGAAAAAAGTTGTCTATAACATAAGTCTAGCTATAACGCGGAATTTTATTTACATCTAATGCTACAGTGAATTGCACTATATCTAATTAAGATTGTTCTTTATAAAAAGTTCAGCGAATAGGTAATATCAATTCAGAAACAAAATTATTAATTACAGCCTTCGCGAAAGCTTTTTTACCATCTCAGATCTATCTTGGAAATATATCTCACAATCCAAGCATATACAAGGTGAGATGAAAAAACTGCAACAAAGTAAAACGCCATAATTTTTTCATTTTTTTTAAATTTTATTGAATGAAAGCAAAAAATGTCGGAAATAACATCAAATTTGAGAATCGGTTTAGATTTGTTCGAATTGGCCACCATTGGCACGAACTATGGCCTTCAAACGGCCAATGAAACCATCACACGCTGCCCGAAAGTGGCTCTGCGGTATTTTGTCCCATTCTCGGCGAAGCGCTTGCTTGAGATGATCGACACTTTGGTATTTTTTAGTGCTTTCCAAAATACCCCAGGCACAATAGTCCAACGGATTGGCATCCGGAGATTTTGGTGGCCATTGTGCGGTGGAAATGAAGCGAGGAAACTCATTTCTTAACCATTCTTGGGTGGCGCGTGCTGAGTGCGATGGTGCTGAGTCCTGTTGGAATGTCCAAGGTCTGCGGCCGAAATGTTTGCGTGCCCAGGGCTTCAGAACTCCCTCCAAAATATTTTCGCGATAGATTTGCGCATTTATTTTGACCCCACGGTCGATGAATACGAGCGGCGAGCGACCATCGGCTGTTATGGCGGCCCACACCATCACCAATGGCCGGCTTTTGAGTTGTGGTGGCCAACCGAAGTTGCAAATTTTCAGCTGACCTCTCTGGCAAGTAAACACGATCATTTTGTTTGTTTACAAACTGCTGGATAACGAATGGTTTCTCATCGGAGAAAACCAAATTCGGCAGTTCACCACTTTCGGCCTAGCGAAGCAACTCTTTAGCTTTTTCGAGTCTAACTTTTTTGCGCATCAGTAAGATCTTGCACTTTTTGGAACTTCAATGGCTTTAGTCCAAGCTCATTTTTCAATATTTGCGGAATGGCATATTGCGATATGTTCAGCTCACGAGCCATTTTTCGTCCACTGCGACGCGGATTTCGTTCAATTCGCTTCTTCACTTTTCGAACCATTTCTGCCGATGTTGCTGTTTTTTTTCGTCCACTTCCTTGACGTCGGGCTACGCTACCAGTACCATGGTAACGAGCGATGGTACGAGACACAAAAGATTTATTCACTTTTAAATGCTGAAGGGCTCTAACGATAGCCACTTGTGGTTTTCCAGCCAAATGCAAAGCAATCACACTATCACGCTTGAATTCCATCACAAGTAACTTTTTTTCTGAAAAATTCCCACCAAAATGCTTTTGTGCGCTTGTAAACAATATAATGAGCTGTCACTAGAATAAATCTGACAGCTGTGGGACGAGCGGTTTAGAAATGACAGCAGTCTGAAGTTGGTTGCAGTTTTTTCATCTCACCTTGTATATACGTTGTTATCTGTTTAATTTCATGTATAACTGATATGCTTTACATTAATATTATCTGCCATATCCTTTGGCTACAACTGGAATAGCCAAAGGATATGATTTTTTTCTTAATAACACTTATGTAAATGCAAATAAAATTGAAGGTATAACAAGAAATCCAAAGGAGAACACAACAGGAACATCATCATTCTCATCGTCATTGGCATAATCATGACCAGTAAAACATTAAATGCAAAATGCATGAGCAAGAAACACATGAGTTGTACTTATTCTGTTTGGAACTGTGTTGCATCTGCATGGAGTATACGACTCACGTCATATATTCATATAAATGTCGGTTAGATTTAAGTCTATATATATATATATATATATAATATATATATGTATGTATGTATGTTATGCCTTATGTTTGACGTGAAGGAGTGTTGCACAATTGCACATTTTGAGTGGCAAGTAGATTGCACCCAGTGCATTCACAACTCAAAAACCAAAGGTGATACATTAGTAATGCATGCGCAATGCCCAAAAGGGGATTATGATGTATTCATGCAACTTACTTTACAGGAGATATACACAGAATGTAAACAGAAGGTAATCATTTTTTATTTCTACCAGTTGTTTTTCTTTTTTTGTAATTTTGTAATTGCAATATATAAAATGCCAAACACTTAAATTTCAAGTGCCAACTTCACTTAAACCTTTGGATTTGATGTTGAGGATTTACACAGCAATTTTTTCAAGATTCTATTAAAAAAATAATAAAATAAATATACTGGGGTAGGCGAAACGTTCGCATTATATTAAAAAAAAATGTATAATGTATAAGTACACCATGTACACTATACACTTTAGGAGTTTGTTTATAAAATAAACGATAAATATTAATTTAGAAAAATAATTAATATTTAGTTTTTAGTAGTATATTTGTTATATATAATATTATAAGTACAATATTACAATTAACAAAATTACGATATAATATAAATTATTATTATTATTATTATATAAATTATAATTTTAGAATTTTTAACTTTTATTATGAGCTTCATTCTTAATATATTTCTATACGTATTACGGCAAAACTGAATAGAAATATACTTAAAATAAATATACGAAATAAAAATTAAAAAGCCTAAAAAAACAAAACCGACTTTACTTTAAATAGTTTCGATCTAACAACTCAAAACTTAAAAAAAAAATATTTAAAAAAAATTATCTAACTCAAAAATAAAAAAAAAAATAAAAAAAAAAATAAAAAAAAAAAATTAAAATCTATAAAATTATCTTCAGGTAAAATTATAAATTGATTTCCTTTAATTAATCTTATTATCAAATTTTTATTAGATAAAAAATGAAACGAATACCAAATAAACATGATAATAAATTGAATTTCATTCTTGAACTTTACTAAACTAACATCAGAAGACTATTGATAGTAATCCAAAATTATCAAAATTTTGGAATAGTGTTTTCAAAATTATCAAAACTTAAGAATGTATTTCCAAAATTACAAAAATAATAATATTCCCAAAATTTTAAATGCTATGTTAGCGCTAAATATCATCACTAACATAAGATTGCGATAATATGGATATACTGATGACATATTCAGTATATCCAAAACACTTTCTGAAATAAGTGAATTCTTCCAAAAATACCAAACAAAAGTGAACCACTCTATTTGAACTTGCTATAATTAAAATTAAAACAACTGGCGCAACTGTGGCTTTTAATTAATATTAAATTCGAGGTTATCAACCGTTTAAAGATATATAAAACATCTATACGATGAAAGAACATGAGAGAGATGAGAGAATTCTTTACGGAAACATCCCTGTTAACAGCTTACTACATATTCAGTATTAAGACAATGTTAACAAAAATCTCATTGTTAAAAGAATTAAAACACAACATTGTTTTATAATGTATAAGATTTAACATGTATCTCGACGGGTCATTGTTTTTACTGAAAGAAGATTTGGTGTGCAAATTTACTACCCCAACCAAACCTAACTGAAGACATAATATGGATATACCATATAGTAAGAATGCCTGACGAGAGTAGTCAAATTATATATTAAACATTTTTCAGAAAAAAAGAGAATAACTGTGTGCCGTGCCATTACTCTATCCTAACTTAACCCAAAGTATAAAGAGATAAAACATGTACTAAGGAAACCTGATAAAAAAGAATAATCAAACAGGGCACTATAGAACACGAAAGCGTAAAATATAAAAAATTAGGAAATAATTTGAAGAAAGCTTACGTACTCTATTAAAAACGTCTTCCGGATGATGGAGCAAATATTTTTCGAGGAATCAATTTTCAATCCCCATTACTAAGAAGTAATGCGAAGCATATTTAACGGACAATAAAAAAGATATAGGAGCTAACTGTTTTTTGAGATATTAAAGATTTTTGACAAGAGATTTTTCTAGGATATACAGTGTTTTAACAAGTTGTAATTCAGTCAATATTGAAAGTAGAGCCTTACCATTCCCCACTCATACGATTATTTTAATATTTCAAACCAAAGAATCACAATTAAAGCTCTTTGGTGCGAAACATTTAGTATATAAGGTATCTTTAAGTCAGTTTGAGTTGTCCAAAAATGCGAAATCTTTTCAATTTTATTTTAATTTTTCTCTGCCAAAGGAGACATCATCTTTAATTTAAAACATTTTCATGTATCCCTACAGTCACGACCAAACCATACTAATGTATAATTCTTTCTAAATAATTTTTTATATTTCATTTTTCAGTTGATTTTATTTAAAGTTAAGTACTGCAGTGAGAAGAATAATAAAATTAAAAGATTTTTAAGATGCATAAAAGCACAACTAAAAGCTTTTTAAAGGGTCAAAAATGCGTTGCATGAAGATGATTAATTGTGGATGCCATTGTTGTTGTTACTTAAAATTTTAAAGGACTTCCGCCGGGTTAAGTGGTCAAACGGAAATTTAATGCATTTCAACAACACAAAATTATTTCGTAACTTAAATAAAAATACATAAAAATTCTATAACGATTACTAAAAGTTCATAACATCATGTCAACAATTTTAACAGAGACATTAATTCTTAAATAATACAAAAGCGAATGTTTACCAATTTAAATTTATAAATATAGTATGATATTTTTATTATTAAACACTATATAAATATGATAAACATATAAATATAATATATTTTATATTAAATAATAAACATATTTAAATATATTCTTATAGAATACAAAACGATTTTTATTAATTACTGTATATCTTTTATTGTTGATCCACAATTAATAGCAGAGAACACATGAGATGAAATTTTTTTAATTAAGATAAAAATTCTCTATAGACACTTTAACTTATATTAACAGAATATTAATTAGTTGCTTAAGGTGATATAGACGTAAAGATAAAAGGAAGAAGGAATATGGATTTACTGTTGTGATTTCAACACTTTGTAAAATTTTATTCAATTAGCCTTGAATCAATGCCCACTGTATACTTGTGTTCTTTTTTCTCTTTTGTACGTGAAAAGCTTACCAATATTCTAAAGACACTAACATCTCGTAGTGTCAGTATTCAGAATTCTTAGTCCCGAATACAATCGAAACTTATGCATACGCACTAAATTAACATTATATTTTCCCTTCTAGTTCCATACAACTCTACGGAAAAGATAAACCTTAAAAGACAGTAAGCTCCCACTACTAAACTCTCATAATTTTGTTCTTTTATATCAATAACTCTGCATTCCGGAAAGAATTTACTTTTACTTCCGAAAACGCATACCCAATCGTGTTCTTAACTTGCTGGCAGCACCTAATGAAATATTTTATCCTAGATTTTAATCTCACTGAAATGGTTCTGTCTATGAAAACAGATCTATGAAAACAATCTTTAGATTCTGATTAGAGATATAATCGCATTTGTTTTTTTCCCATCATATGTTAACAAATACTTATTGAGTAGATATTTTAACCGTTACTCGACAGAGGATTTTTTTCTACTCGGTATCGGTTATTTAATAACTAACTCAATCAACTAATTAAATTGATTCAAATAAAATATGATGATTTTTCGCATTTAATATCGGTAAATCGGGGGTATGAAATGCCCCTAACTTGTATCACTTAAAGTAATATCTGATACACCCCCCTTCCATGTGCAATATGAAGCATATTACTCTTAAGGATTTCTATAATTATTTGTTTATACGTACTTTATAGGAATGGATGTCATCTCACTCTATATCCTGATGAGCGAGAATCCAATGTCCTTATTATCCCTCTTTACAATCGCGCTCATCAAGTCTATCAGTACCCAAATTCCCACGCTATAACCCCACCTCTTCATCTATTTCAACCTACGCCACACCCCTGCTTTCTGGTTTCACATAAACCCAGTCTATTAAGCCTATTGCTCATATTTCTCTCCCCTGTTTACTGGAATTAAGTTTCCACATTTCTGTGGAGATCTACTCCATTCATTCCTAAGAGGTGGTTTTAGTTGAGTTCACGTCTTATACTATGGCTTTTGATGCCTTCCACCTACTGCAAAAAAAGGAATGGATGTTAGAAAGAATGGCGGAAGTTTTCGTTCATCTCTTTGCACTAAACAAAAACTAATAAGATAGACTCAATAAAGGGTTTTTAGTTTTGGCAATACCATTTAAATTATATTTTTTTTGTAATTTTTTAACTTGACTCAACAAACTATCAATAAGAAAATAAATTTCCCAAAATTTAAATCAACATAATTCTTCTAAAAAGGTTGATACGGTTTTTACCAAAGCCCATTTACACACAAATGCATATGTATGTATCTAAATATATTTATGTACACTATGTAATATGGTTGAATATTTTTGAAATAATTTATCATTTGACATTTTTACAACTTCCGCACTGTCCTAAAACTTCACAGAGGCCAGTGCAATCTGCGCGCAACTAATTACGCTAATGACGTGCTCATTATTCACTTCTCTTTTGAAGATAACCTCGTCCTTTTCAATTTATGCAATTTAAGAAACACGCCTTATTTATGTTTACAGAGCAACTCGAAAATTTACTTCATTTTAAAGTTGTGGAAAATAAACAACTTTTGTCAAGAATATTTTTCAGTTCCAGAAAAAAATTAGTTTTTTTGACAGCAAGAGTTCGACATATATTCTATTAAGAAGATAACTAAACTAATGGACAAAAATTTAAACCAATAATGATAATCCTAAATATGAATACATGCCCCCGAGTGATAATAAGCAATATTATTATTGTATATATGCGTATTTGCTGATGGTCGTCTATTTGGCAAAAGAACATTGAAGTCAAGAAGCTTCAGATGAAAATTAAAGCATACAATTTACACAGACTAATTTACTCAAAATCGTTATTAATTTCGGAGTAAAAAACGCATTTTTTCTAACCTCATCTAGTCTTTTGGAATCCACTTATAGAGGAATTTCATCGAAATAGAGGAACGACGATGACACCAACATCGAAATTCCTTAAAAAATTTTAAGAAAAATTCTACTATTATTTAAAGTTGTAACGCAATACTATCAAATCTTAAAAAGGCATAAAAATATAAATATTTGAATAGTTAAATCAAAATCAAATACCATTTGATATAAATCTTCAATATCCTTTACTTATAAATTATGAATAGTAATATTCATAATTTTTAACTGCATAAAACTGTATTTGTTTGAGATGGACAAACTCTGTGTAATAATATTCTAGATCCTCCGATTTATTTTAAATACCTAGTTCAATCTGATTATCAAGACTTTTGAGGACTTGTTTTAAAGTGTTTTAAGGAGGGCAAAAATTATTGTTGTTGAGAGCATTGAACAACTTTTTGAAATCGACGAAGATGTGTAACACAGTTGCACTAAATTCAACAGATTACTTGAAAAGTACATCTATATGATCGATACAACAGTTCCCAGGAGATAATACGACTTGATTAGGTTAGATTATGGAATTTAAGGCACTCAATAAGTTAATCTGACTTATAATCTTTAATATATCTTCAGTTGTTCCAATTTTTAGAAAAAAAAGTTGTCTCTTTTTAATGAATTTTAACTATGCCTCAATTTTTTAATCATAGTCTGTTTATATTTTAAGATAATATATTCATTCCCCATAATTCAGTTATGTATATTGGAGTTCATTTATGAAACAGATTAAGGCAGAAAAATTAAATCCATCCTTTCCACGACTGTCAATCTCTATTCTCCAAACGCTTTCAATAGTTCTCATTAAATCTTGTTTCACTCCTTTATCAATCAACATTGTTACTAACTATCTATTTCGACCCTATAACTGTTCCGTTATTGTACAAAAAAAAAAACTTGTCTGTTTGACAAAGCCATAGACTATCTACTCCCTTTTCTAAAAGTCAAGATAACAGATACCATATCCACTTCAATTTTGTTGCGATAACCTTTGCATATTTTTACTCTGTTGTTATTAAACTTTTTAATGTTTTAATTAAATAATATAAAATCAAATAATTGCATTAAATTATTATTGAATATTTACAAAAGCACTAGGCAGACGGCTCAAATCGATTGTAAAATTTGGGACAGAATTTACCATTGTTTTGTAATTACTTTGACTGCAACAAAAGCATAATTTGTTATTTACAAAATTTAATTTATTTATTCCAATATCATATTTATTTGAAATAATTCATTTTAAATCATTTATGTTTAAAACAAATATTTTAATTTATTTTTTTTGAGTGTATATGTTCTGCCAATGTCATGCCATATTTAGTTTAAATCATGTATGAACAATGTGGATTTATGCATTTGTTATTATTTATATTTAATTTTAAAATGAAATGCGTACCCACTTTAATGCCAAATAATGGAAAAGTAATCATCATAAATTCAATTTTACACAACTAAGCAAAATAAATATGGCAAATATACTCGCAACACAAAAGGATTCGAAATTAGTTTTACCAAACCAAATAATTGAAGTAATTATAGGCGTGCTTTAAAAACCTTGGCATTTATAGATAAAAAGGGAAAATACTATATTATACTCAATATATTGAAAGACATTTTGTTTGTATTTGATCATTTCTTTAGCTGTTGTGTCCAATAATTATATTAAAATAAAATGAAAAGTTTATAAAATTTAAAAGCATTAATGTTAACTAACTAATATTAGCTAAGTTCAACGAAGATAAGTTGATAACATTTTAACTAAAAATATTATAAGTAATAAGAGAATCAAATATAGTAATTGTTAAATACTAATAATAGTTGTTAAATATAATTTTTTTTAATTATAAGATTAAACGATTCCAATCATAATTTGTTAATAAGAACGAAAGCATCCCAAAAGGCACTAGTATATCTGGTACCAGATCTTAAACCTCGAGACTATGCAGGAAGAACTTGACCATTATAAGGACAGATACTTAAAATATATTGGTAAACACTCTTAATACTATTTCAGGGACACCGTTTTTATTTTACGGGTAGTGCATCTCTATGATTTAAATGGTAGAAAAACGAATCATGTACTGACTCGATTCTCAATTCAGCAATCTGAAATGTAATTTAATTAATTAACAAAGTAATTTAATTAACACAGCCACTATACACAATTTTTGCGATAATTTTTTTATACAAAATGATAAGATACTCAGAGAAAAACTATCGCAAAAACGATAAAAAAAAAGTGTAACTATCGAATTTACGACCATTTTTTTCCGAGAAAGATAAGGTCAGGTTAAGTTGGAGTAGCGGCCTAGTATCCTTGAGCTCATATAATGGTCCGTTGTAGTTCCACAAGATTAGCATTTGTTCATACATAGACAAATGCTAATAGACTAGAGGTACATAGACTAGAGGTCAGCATACAAGCAACACCGAAATGCAATGACTCCCCCATTAGGTAGAGACCATTCTATAAACTTAAAACTTTCTATAAACAGCTCGGTGGATCACAGTTTCCTGTTTTCCAATTTTCTTTAAATCAATTATAGTTAAATATAAAAAAAATTAGTGTATTCATGAGTTTTAAGTTAGAGTCAACGAATTTCATTTATTCATTAGAGCCACAACCACGACAGAAGTTATTATAGGTTACTCTAAAGATCTGACAGCAGAATTTATCTCCCCAGTTTTACTTGGCTATGCTTAGATATATTTGTTTAATTGACAGTTTAACTGCTGCTAGTAGGACGCCAAAATCTGAGAAGTTAATGTCAGGGAGCTGAGTACCTGCTTTGTCAAGCTTGTCCACCCTGCAATTGCCCGAGATATCTCTGTATTTAGGAACCCATATGATTTGGACACTAAGACGCCTATGTAACTCATTGAGGAAAATGCGGTATTCCCATATTGTTAGAGATGTTGCTGTAGTTCCTAACAGTATTTTAAGGGGA
The DNA here is from genome assembly GCF_002237135.1 of Teleopsis dalmanni. Lineage (NCBI taxonomy): Eukaryota > Metazoa > Arthropoda > Insecta > Diptera > Diopsidae > Teleopsis > Teleopsis dalmanni. The sequence continues at coordinate 175,618,998 of NC_051846.1, forward strand.
ACAAAACCTATGACATATTCGAATTTATCGTGAATGAAACTATTGCTTTTACGTTATAGTTCTCAATATATCGATAGTTTTTGATTCTTTTATCGAAAACAATTTTATTACTACAACATTAATTCGAAATTTTCGTGAATAAAAGTATCACTTTTTAGTTGTACTCCCCAAAATTTCGATAGTGCTTAGATAGCATTTGCATGAATAAAATTTTCAGAAAAACCATATTTTGACTTATTGAAGAGTTATATTAAACTAAGAATATATATTATTAATGGCATGAAATTTCAAAATATAAATTTGTGCATTTCAAATTAAATTTATATCAAATATTTTTATAAAATTTGTCATTTTAAGAATACTCAAGCCAACACCAAGACCATTCTTTACGAAATTCTTTAGAAAATTGCTTTACAACTAACGAATTCTGCGGAATACGCAATGGAATATGTGCACTAAACTGTATCTTTTATAAAAAGGATGCAGTAAAGTATGACAAACGGAAATTGTAACAAATTTGTTAGAAAAATGAAAATGAGGATATATGGTATGTACGTGAATGAAAAAAAAAAAAATAAATAAACTGACAATATGTCAGTAAAACGTAAAAAGAATACTCGTATGGAAAGTGCAGTGCATCTTGTTGTGAAAATTGCTGTGTTAAGTCTTCCTACTACCTTTGTTACATACTCCATGGAACTACTTATTTTTTTCCCATACGACAATAAAGGACATCTGCTGGAAGTTATGTTACTTTAAAAAATTGTACATGTTGCTTAACTGTTGTATTCCTTTTTATCCTGTTACAGTTTCTCACTTACGCATGAATGCTTCATGATTCTCGTTGCAACTGCAACGAATACTAAAGTTAGTAACAATTCTCTTCCTTTACAGAAAAAAATATATAAAAAAATCTTGATTTGATAGTCACTGTGTTCAATTGAAATGAAATTAGAATTATTTGTGATGTATTGAAGCAATTTGGGGTCACACCATACCTTTGAGCAGTAAGCAAAACATTTCTTATATGGAGCAGTGAATCACGTTTTGGTTTTCGTTTACAAAAAGAAAACATCAAGAACTAAACTGACATTTAATTTGGAAGAAATGACTCTAAGTATAAAGTAACAAAAATTTCTTTGAATAATCAGGGAAGATAATTATAGATCATATCGTAAATATTAGCAGACAGGTTTAAAACCTCTAAAGGAGTAGAATCTTATATAAAATTAATAGAATATTATTAAGTATAATAATAATAAGTATACGTATATAAGGTTATAAAGTATACTTGAGCACAATTCGTTGATGTTCAAAATTTCGATTCACCATTCACTCTATATCAGGATGCACTACCTCTTTCTAATGTTGCGGCGATTGTAGTTAAAACTTAACCTCCCCAATTATGCTAGTCGATTTCCGGCGATTTTCTAGTAATTATTTCCCCGTATTGTGTTCCAAGGCATCTAACATGCCCATCATCAGATTTCTCCATAATCCTTTGTTTGTAATGTACTATTTGGATTTGTCCATTAGAGGGATTTGAATTTTTCACAGTATTTTGCGATCAAAATTATTTGACTTGCTTTTATCAGATATTCTTATATCTTCGATGGTTGCACTTAATCAGGAAATACATCTTATTTTAAATATTGACAGTGAAAATGCCATAAGTTTACTTACAAGTCTTTTCAATCATTCCTGTTGCAGCTGTGGGGAAGACGATGAGAGTGCCCTTCATCTGCTCTGTCTTTGCCCAGCTCTAGCACGGTGTCGACTCAACACTTTAGTGGCTCCATTTCTTGAGGATCTTAATCAATTACAAGACTTGCCACTTAAGCTTCGTCTCATGTTCTAGGTGGTTCTAAACCCTGAGTTTTCCTCTATATACGGTAATAGAATCAAGAGTGTATCTCCTAGGAATCGCCGGTATAACCTAACCAATTACAATAGTTGTAAAACCAAGTTCATATGTTCTAATTTTTCTAGAATGTCTTCATCCTTGATTTTAAATAAAATTTATTTATTTTTTTTCGGTTAGGTTTAAGAAACTCATCTTATTGCAAATGTTAACACTTATGCACAAAGAAGCAATTTATTGAACTTTTACTCCATTTTACCCGTAGTCTTGGAAAAAGTTGGAGAAAGTCAAAAGTGCTTCTCACATGTGTGTATAATCCGCTTCTAGTTTTAAGAAAGTTAATTTCAAAATATTGATAAAAAGTAAGAATATTTTCAAATTCATTTTTTAAGAAGACTTAAATTTCTATTCAAATATGTAAGAAATCTTTTCTTTTCTATAAAACATATACACTTTTCCAATTTTTTGTACTAAAGCACAATTTGTGGTAACTTAGTATATAACAATGATACCGCTTCTTAGGATTGTCTTCGAAATGATGGACTCAATTTGACATCTATCTATCTCTCCATACATTAGTACACTAATTATGTTATTTGTATATATTTCACTATTCTTTCAGTATTTATATACTCGTATATATTTACCTAAGTGAAGCCATATCAATTTTCAATTTTTCCTGTCAATTTGAGTATTTTTTTATATAAATATTCAACTTTTATTTATTCATTCCCATTCCAGAATGTATACTAACTGATTATTTAATTTTATTATACTCGTATACCATCAAATACTGTTCATAAATCGTTTGTGTTCAGTACTCAAACTCATACTTCACCTACTGCCAACTACCTAGTATCAAACAGTAGGTGAAGTATCAGTACTCAAACTCATACTTCAACTACTGCCAACTACCTAGTATCGGCCAAAGGAAACACAATTTAAGGAATTTCACGCAAAAACATTTTAATGCCACATAACAACCGCATAATTACAAGATGAATGACAATATAAAGTATGTGCACTTGACGTGAGTATATATTGCCTCGGTGATACATGATGACCATGGAAGACACTTCGAAAGGCGGTGGTAGCAATTACCAGCTCATTAATAGTTAATTGCAAACAACTCACGTTGACTTCATTTATGCCATTAAATGTTAACAGACGAAATGAACACTACACTACAAAAGCCATTCAATATATTAAGGAGCGTGTGTAATGCGTTTCCAGGCCCTTGAAAATATCGAGAGATACTAGTAAGGAGGCAACATTTCGTTTCCTTGCCAATATGAGTACGTATTTTATGCATTCCATATATAATGTAATTAATGCAAACTTAGAAAAAATAAAAATTGAAAATAAAAAAATATAAATAAACTGAAGCAATACGCAGAATAATAATGCAAAATTTGTGATAAAAATAATTCAAAGTCAAAGGAAAATTCAATTCGAAATACAAAACCCATATTTAATTATTCATCTTTTATATCTCCAGAAAAAAAATCCATCCAGCAGATGGTTTACGGTTTCAAGTCAAAGTGGAGAACGACTCAAATTTAACAGCAAACATAATTTTTGCAATTACTCAAGTCGTATCTTACAAATATGGAAATAGTTGAGATGAAATAATAAAATTAAAAATCATAAAATAAAATATTTTTATGGTAGGAGTATTCAATTTATCTTAAAGAAATTATTTACCCTTCCTTGTATAACCACTTACACCACCCCACTTCAGTTTCGCCTCTACTTACTGAACACTTCACTGCTGACCTAACTGAATTCTCTTTGTAGTTACAATTGTGCGCATAAATTCAAGTCACGTTTCACATTCAAAAGGATTAAAGGATTCTTTAGCCATTTACTTTAAGAATATTTTTGGTATTCTCACTGCTTTCTCTAGGCTAATGGAGTAAGTGACATTACCTGCCAATGATCTTTACGATTAAACTGGTTCGAAATTTGCATACCAATTTAGATTTGCATTTCGATTTTAGTAAACGAGATACTGAAATGCGAGTTAGTTCTTATAGACACAATACTTTAGAATATTGTTATTAAATTTCTAAGTGAAGTTCAGTGCAAAATTTAATAGAATAGTTAAATGAGGCTTTGTAACTAGAGTCATATTTATTAGTCAACACAAAAAATATTAACTCAGTTTTAGAACATCTTTATATATATAGTACTCATATAAATCTTCATAAAAAAGAGAGCTGATAGTAAGAAAATAAATTAAGTGAATTCTTAGAGCAATGTCAAGGAAAAGGTGGATTAACATAATTATAGCGTTTTCGATTGGTAAATCTAGGGTAATTTTTGCAGTCGAGATGCTCTTTTAATGCTCTTTAGTGCAATTTTATTTGCGATTGGTAAATTTTAGGAAAAAATATATACCACTTATTCAATTTATTAAATTAATTTATAACATTGTAGAGATTTTGTCAGAATAGCAAGATAGCGCTGAAATTAACAGCTTTTTTATATGATTTGACAGATAAACTGTGGTATAACTCGACACATATGTGTATGAAAATAGTGAGTAATAGGACTAAAAAAATGTTAGATTGTTCTAAAAATATTGGATTGGACAAGAAAATTTGACAAATTAACAAAAAATATATATTGAATCCAGATTTACCACTCTAAAATCGTCATTAGTGTATGTGATTGGAGAACCTCGTATCTGATACAGCTGTTTCGGATATCCTGAAATATCCATCATCAGCGGTCTTTGTAAACATCTATTAGTTTAATTTTGAAAAAAAAAAATTTTGGATTGGAAATGTCAAGAATTTTGAACCAGAGTAATCATAAAAATGATTGGTAGTTAATGTCATATAAAGCTCTTTACATGTAAAGATCAAAAACTTTAAAAGCAACTAATCTGGTTAGGTCGTATCTATGAGTGCGAGATGTACAAATATGCAAACTTTTGGCACATAAGATAATACTATGGAAAATATATGAACCAATGGAATTAAATCATGTATTTTTACCGAATACTACAATTAGAAGCTCAATCATATAATAAACATTATCTATCTTTGCAACAGATGAATTAATGAGAGTATATCATCAAACGGACGACATGGTACACAATAAACGACATTTACTCGATTGGGATGTTTGGAATATTCTGATGATGTGTGTCTACTTTGTCAAAGTTATACCTTCAACAAACATTAATCCAAAGGATTAAGAAATAAACCAAATTTTAAGGCTTCATAACATTAACGAATATTTACGTTATTGTATGTAAATTTCACACAGATCAGTCTAAAAATTATAAAAAGAAAAGTAAGATAATGAACAACGGGTAGGAAGTTATTTTCTCATCTTCCATTCGATTAGAACACAAGAAGCTAGAATGTGGGCAAACAATAACATATGTCTGAAACATTATAACAATGAAGGTGGATCACAAGTATTTGTTACTGTAGTAGAAGGCTAGAGAAGCTCTTATTCAACTTAAAAAGATATAGAACTGCAGCTATATATTCGCCTCTACAAAATTGGCGCTTTCAATATCAGCACAAAGGCAATTCTATTTTATGGTACTGAAACATGGATGAGTACCACTGCAAACTATAATATAAACCTTTATAAACCAATGTCTTTATTTATCATGGCCTCAGAGAATATCTCACAGCGACCTGTGGGCTGCAACAAGCATAACTAAAATAACGGAAGAAATTCCGAAACGCAAATGGAGCTGGATTGGGAAAACTCTAAGAAGAGCGATATTGATCAATAGACCTTGAATCAGAATTGACAAGATTCTAAGTAAAGAAGTGCGCCGGCCATGATTTAGATTCGAATAATGGAAAGGGGGTTAAAACAAACAACTTATACTAAATACATATTTAAATTTTTATTAGGGCTTTAGATAACTCTATTAATGGTGTAAAGCAATATATACTTATGTGATATGAGTTGTATGTTATAATAAATGTTAAGTAATTGATTTTTAATTTATAAATCTTTCGGACTCTGTGGTAAGTTTGAGGATATTACAATAAGAAAAATATGTCACCATTTTCGAAATGCTGATAGTTGCATCCACACGTACTTTCCCAATCTACTCTAATGGCGCTTTCAATTGGCAAATATGTATTGAATCTAGATTTACCCACGATCTGTCAAATTTTAGAGTAATCTAATATTTCTGTAATAGAATTAGTAGACATTTGTGTTTTTCATAAATACATATATCAAATGAAATCAAACTTTATACAGCTGTTATTAATAGGGTAATCTTGCTACTCTGACAAAATATTTAGAGTGTTACAAATTAATCTCAAGTGTTATACCTTTCGCTCTAGATTTACCAATCCAAAACGCAAATTGGCACTAAAAGTGAATTTGAATTGAAAAAGCTACCCCAGATTTACCAATCAAATATGGCATAACCTAAATAAGATAAGTAAGATTACTAGTAATTGTTTCTTGAATGTGTTTATAAGATAAATATTATTAGGATAAGATATAAATAAAAAAAAATTTTTTTAAATAGTCGAATATATCTGATAAAATACAAGATTGGCTAACGTATTTAAAATTAATTCACTAATTATTATGGATAGGTTGTGCATGCACTGCGAACTGAAAGATCTTTTGTGCAGAATTGACTAATACTTATACGCTTAATGTTTATATAAAATACATAATAGATTTATAAAATATTAAGAAAACATATTTTTCAAACAGTACTATATGCCAGATCGGTTACGAGATTGTGCATTATTCTTTATGTACTGACTAAACACTCACATTAGTCTTATAGTTTATACATACATATGTATAGGAATATTAATTCTATTACTTACCATACCAATCCTCTGATCTATATGAACCTTTTTACTATGAAGATTTGTTATCTTTGAAGACTATTCCTTTTTATTAACGCGAAATATATAAATTTAATTAAAATTAATCTTTAAGAATTATTCTTATTTCTCTTCACTGATAAAATTTTATTTGCACAACCGATAGTTTTAATAGTAACATTATCATTAATGATCGACACTTTGAAAAAAAAACAACATTATTTACACAATCTACTCATAACAGTACTGAGTACACATAAATCTGCTTCATAACTTCATAATACCGTTTCGCTTTAATATGTTTACGCCATTGAACGCTGTGATTCAGTTAATTTATGTAAGTAAAAGCATTTTTTTAATAAAATTTTTTTAAGCACTTCAAGGAAATTTACTTTAAAATACACATTTTTCGTAACTCAAATGCTAATAAATTTAAACATTTAACTCATTAATACATTTCTTTTAAAATTTAAATATGTCTGCTTTCCACAAACCAGAATTTCACAATTATTACATTCTTTACTATAATAAATGATGTAGTTTTAATTAACACCAACAAATACAAAATATACTTTCTTCAATACACTTATATTTATATTTTATAGATAATGCGTACAAATTATTAAAAATAGTTCATTTTAAATTCTTTAACGCTATTTCACTCTGCGCATATGCAACGCACGCAACACTACTACCTTTTCCGTCCGTTACACAAATCTATTGCAAATTATTGTGTTATTCACAATAGTTACAATTACATATGTTTTTAATATAGGTTCCACAATTTATAAATTAGTAGAATTATTTTTTAATTAAAATAAGTTAAAAACACGTTATTAATTTAATAATTAGTTCATTTAAAATTCATTGTATTGTTTTTAATATAAATAAAATTGCATATTATATAAATAATATATTTTAAGACAATTTACAATATATTTCATTATCGCCTTTATAACTTTGATTTGTGGAACAAGACGTCAACAAAAGAAATATCAAAGTAGAATGTCAAATCAAAACATAAACTGAGAGAGAAAAGAGATTAGCGAAGTTCTGACACGACAGATTTCTATTTTGCTTCTGCATAGAAATACAATAATAAAAAAAACAGCTAAACAAATAAAACGATAATATCCACATCATAGGTTTCAACACGTAAAGTTTACGTAGACAAATCCAAAGCAGTAGTTTAGAAGCCGGATAAAGCTAGTTTTCGTTATAGTTGAAAAATTGTGTAAAATATGTCTAACACCGGTGATGGAGACAAATTGGAAGAGAAAACTGAACCTAAGGTTGCTGAAATAGCTGCATCGAGTGTAAGCCATATCAAAATTCATTTAGTTTTTCATATATACAAAATTTGTGTATTTAGATTCGTTCCGGTCTCGCAGAGTTGGAATTGAAAACATCGCAAGTACTTCAACGTTTAGAAAACGTAAAAACGATTCCCGCAACTGAACGGGAAGAGTCTGCCAATGGAGCAGAAAATGAACAAGCCACTAAGGAAAAATCAAATGCAGCAGTTTCTTCCAAACTTAACACTTCACTGCATGGTGATCGCAAGCTTCCTGCCGAAATATTAAAATCATTAGAATGGTTGATATCATATGCAGATTCTGAAGATGATCCCGAATATCCGTTACCCGCATTGGATGATGTTTCACACTTAGCACTTATTTCCCATAGCATCGTAGCATATTTATCACATTTGGATAGACAGCAATTATTACGTGTTACTAACAGTATAGCCGGAGATACCACACGCTGGTTGGGCACACTTTTCAGATTTGTTGATCCCGCTAGTAGTTTTCACACGGATAATGCTGACGCTATATTACGTACTGTTCGTTTAGCAATTGTAGCGCATTGTCCCGGTTATTTAGAGGGTGGCATACCAGCACTAGCACAACCTTGTTTTTATATATCTGAAAACACCACACCTTTGCGACTTCAATTTGCTTGCAGGCAGTTGGGTTTGCCTTTGGAAGCTATTCGACTTATTCCTGCTAATAACACATTTGGCACAATGGATTTGTCACTCCTACAAAAACAAGTGCAGTTTGACTTAGCATCAAATCGTACGCCATTATTAGTAGTGGCAGATATTGGAGCTTCTTTATGCGGTTATGTTGATAACTTATTACGGATGCGTGACATATGTAAAACGCACAATATGTGGCTGCATGCTACTGGACATGGTTTAGCATCACTTGTATGCTCACATGGACCTGGCGCAGTAAGATTTTATATTAATTGTCAAAAATTTTAAATCATTTCAACTGTATTTTCAGGTTAGCGAAATTGTGGATTCCATTGTTCTTAATTTAGGTAGTTGGTTTGGAGTGCCGAGCTTACCCATTGTAGTAAGTTAAACTCTTTATTTTAAAGTTGAATAAAACAATGTCATCATTAATTTTTTTTTTATATTTTTAGCTGTTACATAGGCAACTACAAAACTCAGCATTGACGGCATTTGAATCTGATCCCATTCTGTCGCGACGTTTAAATGCATTGTCATTATGGACCAGTCTGCAAGCGTTGGGTCGTGAAAGCATTTCTGAACGCATACATATAGCATTTGAAACTTGCGGTTTATTATTTGAATTTGCTTCGAAATGTGAAGGAATAAGAGTAGTTGTAAGTAATATTTAGTCATGATCACAATCCATATATTAAAACTATATCTTTCATATAGAGCCGCGCACCAGGGGCGCAATCTGGTGTCACACTTGCTGATGTGGTTAATAAACCACTTGATGTAAATGTAAGTAAAGTCTCATACTCTTCAGCTTAACGAAATACTAATTTAATTATTTTCTCGTTAGCTTCTATTTGAAACTGCTGCACCAGTCGTTGTATTTCAGTTTGATGGCAGCACAACAATACCCATTAATAAATCTACAAATTCAGCAGATAATGAACAAAGTATTTCCGAAACTGCTGCTAAAACGCTTGAAAAAGTCAACAATGTTTCTTACTTTGATCGTTTAAATTCTTGGTTGGGTCAAATTTTACAACGTGACTGTCCAAATGTAAGTTTTTTTTATTGTTTTAAATAATATTAATTTTAAAATTGTATTTTTTCTTATATATAGTTCGATTTTGAAATTATTGAGCATCAAATGCATGGAACTTGCATTAGATATTGTCCTTTAGAATTAGGCTTAGGCGAACAGCCGCCAACTGTCGAAAATTTAGAAAACTTCGCGCTAAGTTTAGAAAATCATGTAGATATATTACGTGCTACTGTAAAACACAAAGCTACATTTATACATTTGGTGGAGAAGAGTGATGTGCTCCGTATAGTTAACTTACCAGATTGGGCCGGAATGGGTGGTGTACGTTTTGTGCCTGAAAATTGGGAATCATTACTGACAGATCAAGCAAAAACTGAACTTAATAAATTAAATATTGATTTAGTTGAAGCACTCAAAAGTACGGATAATGCCTTCTCACTGGGCGAAGGTCCGGATGGCCTTATATGCGTAAGATTTGGTATGGTTACGCATGAAACCGACGTAGAAGAACTATTAGATTTGGTGGTGTCTGTAGGACAAAGCGTACAAGAAAATTCTAGAGTACTTGACACTATGTCAGAAATTGTTAGAAAGGTAAATTTATTAAATAAATTTTTTAAAATAAAATAAAATTTTAACTCGTTTTTTTTTTAATTTACAGGGTATTGAAGCTGCAACTGCTGATCTACAACGTGAAACGGAAGAGAAATTATGGCAAGAAGGTATTTTAAGACATGTACCTGTAGTAGGACGTGTTTTTAACTGGTGGTCACCACCTCCTAAAGAAACTGGAATTAAAGGCCGTAGTTTAAATTTAACACAGGGCGTAGTTGAAAGCACAGAGAATATATACAAGTAAGTTAATGTTTATTATGTTTAAATAAAATATTTTTATATATATTTTATGATATATTTTACTCCTATTTTAAAGATATCATATGCAAATGACCGGTGCACCTAATCAACTGCCAGCAAATAAATCTCCACCAACGCCTTTGGTGCAAACTCCAGTTATTTCTACCGCATCTAATACACCGCCTGTATTCCCAACAACAGCAACTACAACTGCTGCAGCCACAACACCAATAACAAAAACTGCTAGTGCAACAAATGTATCTAACACACCTCCCGATGGTCATGCACGTACTGTTAGCCAAAGCAGTGGTAATTCATCGGTGCCTGAACTCGTGGCCGTAAATAACGTAATCAACAGTAATTAATTTTATATACAATAGTTGTTTTCTGGTGCAATAAAATGAGAAATTTTACTCTTCTACCTATTCCAAAAAGCCTAACATTTTTTAGCTTGCATGTAGAAGGCAATCCAATGCTTTTTGTAGTTAAGCAATGAATAAAAATGATTATAGATATTTTGTAATTTATTACAAAGCAGAGATAAGGTTTTAAAACTGTTATATTAGATTTAAGCTATATAGGATAAAACAACAACCTTCAAACAACATTGTTGTTGGCATCCTAAAATATATTTAAAATTATAGAAATCAGCAAACATAATATGTACTTTAAAAAAAAAATAAAACCCTTTCTGAAAAACATTTATAGAAATAAGCAAACGAAGCTTGTCTTCTCATCTTGTAATTAGACTAAATCTTTTGCTGAATAGTGTCAATTTAAACCAAATTAACTTAAGAAGTTTTTAATTACTATTCCAGTATAAATATATATTTTACCAATTAAACACAAATTTATCTTTCCAATATTTAAAATATATTAACTATTATAGTTTATTTGTTTTTTATGTAATTCTTCATATATGTATGTAATTATAATTATTATATTATTATTTTCTTATATTAATAAATAGCCGTGTTCTTTGTTAATCTTATTAATATATATTATATGTTTACATGTATGTAATTCTTCATATATGTATGTAATTATAATTATTATATTATTATTTTCTTATATTAATAAATAGTCTTTTTCTTTATTAATCTATTTAATATATTATATATTTTATATGTTTACATGTATGTATAAAATATTTAAAAAAAATAACGTATACTTTTATTGTATTAATTAATGTATTGCTATGTTTTAATATTATACAAATATTGTAATATGCAAAATATATTCGCAACAAAAATAGTAAATTTAATAAATGATACAAATTTATAGCTAAAAATGCACAATTGCAGAAATAATCTTGTTTTTTTATATGTTCTTTATACTTAGCTCGCTTAAGGCAGCCAGTACTACGAAAGTCTTTCTTATTATTCTCAATCATAAATTAATATAACTATATTGTGTATATGTATGTATACATTTGAAATTGATAACTGAACACAATACAAATCGTTTTAAGAAACATTAACATCCGAAATTACAAAAACAATGTTACTGACCAAATATGTTGGAACACTCTAAAAGAATATCCGGGTTCCAAAAACGGCAGGGTTTACGTCCTGAGGCCACTCGTCGCCAGTGGAGATCAAGATCCGTTCGACACTTCCCAACTGGACTTCACAAGCAGGTCCCTGGTGTTAATGATGATATATGCGTACATTTAATATATATTTTTGCATATATATATTTAATATACACTTACAGATATTAATTTAATTATTGTATGGAAATGCACAATAAAATAATTATAAATAAATAGTTTTATAAACAGAAAATGTATAAATATGTTGCTATGTGATGTACTGAATCGGGATACCACATCAGAAGTCATCAAGAGTATGAGCGAGAGTCTCTTATGGTGATCACATAGGTACATTGGACCACTTCTAAGGCACACTTTTCTCATTTCTCCGTTTATAGTTATTGTAAACTTAGAATAAACATTTTATTATATATAATATCTTGCATATCTTAATCCAAATGACTCATTTTTAATTGTTAGAGTGTAAATTTAATTATCTATAAAAATTTTTGATCTATTGTAGACTAAGAAGAAACATATTTAATCATAGAAACCAGTAAATCTATAGGGTGCAACTATTCTAATTAATATTGTATAAATATTTCCTAATCATTAATTTCTAAATTTAGTGATATTTTCTAAAGTCATTCTAAAGTTATTAGATCTCAAAGTATTATTTCAAATGTCAATTAAATAAAAAATTAAAAAAAACGTTTTTGTCAGTTAAATCCATACTAATATACAAAATGCGTTGTTTATAAATATATTCATACATACATATCAAAATAAACTAAAAGAATAGAGAGTATGATAAGAAGGTTTTCAGATTTTAATTACTTAAAAAACATGTGTGTTTGAATAATTACTTGTCATAAAAACAAGCACTGACTAACTGTAAGGCGATATCGTATATCACACTGTACATTGAACAATTGCAGAAAAGCAGATAAAAAGCCAATATTCATAAATAACATACGCAGATATAAATAATCTATAGATTTACGAACAACTAAAAATATTAGTAAGCATATATAGTTTATATATAAAATTACTTAGTTATTAAACAGTAACTGACTCTGAGTTTCAAATTTGGCAGGGTATAAATTTAAACCTAAGTACTTGCAATTTAAATTATTTAAGAATAATTAAATAATAAGAATCAGTTCCAAGACCACTAATGATGAGTATTAGACAATACTCAAAATAGCTGTAAGGTTAGCCAAAAATTCTATTAGTTAAAATATTAAAAAAAATTGTTGTTGTATTTCACTACAGTTCGAAACCTCGCAATAATTTCTTAATTAATAAGATCTCCTTTAAATTCCTGTTTCAATTAACTGAGATAATTGAGAGTCAAACCTGTTCTATAGTTTATTTTTTGTTAGTTTGTATAGTATTCTACTTTTATCTAGTATTTTTATTTTACTTCTTTTTAAATTCAGTATTGGATTTAGTATCTTCCGTATACCAATTTTTGTGTAACACTTTTTTCATTTCAATGGGAGTTACATTAAAAATCACTTGACTTATTAAAATAAAGTGTTAAATTAGTTCAAATTTTATAAATGACGCTTCCATTAAAGTTTTTGTTGCTTTCCTTCACAGTTTGTTTGAAGAAAAGAAATTTAAAAAAATATAGCCCGGGTTTTTTGCAGAAACTAACAGGTACCCAAACTGTTATTTACCTGAAAGATACGCACGAATAAAATATCAACACCCGTCATCTTTTTCTGGACTATAGACCTAATACGCCTTTACAGAATGACGTTAAACAGTAACTGTAACTCAATGAATATAGCATCAACACTCCTTAAATCCTGTGATCGCTTATCCTGTGATCTCTTCAATAAAGTAAGTATAGGCTTAGCAAGTACTCATCATAATGGTACGGTAATATATATTTTACAAATATTTCCAGATTTTTACTTACTCTAATGACACCAACATCCTTGCGTTATTGAGAGTAACCTGCAAAAATGAGATCTGCAGAAATGAAAACCTGACAGAAATGTGTATAAAATTTACTTGATTCCCCTTCCGGACGAAAGATGTATGCGCGACTGTAGAAAGAATGAATTGCTTCGTGATATTATATCATAGATGGATCTCTAAGAGTTTAGTATTTCGACTTTAACCTTAGTTTAATTATTTTTAGTTTTCTCTCCATTGTGTACCTCATAATACCTCATATATTTATAAATTATCCACTGCTATCAATAGAGCAGACAAAACACGGAATATTATTTCATGCGCGATATGATGTAGAGAATTCAACTCGCTCTCGCATTCTACATATAATTGCCAAAAATTTTTTTTATAAGAAAAGCCGATTATAACGATTTAAAATAAAAATAATATAAAAAATAACAGAGTATTACACTTTCAATAGAGCAGAGAACTCAGACCGTTGCAAATATCTTTTGCTGAAAACTGATTCTTACCAAATAAAACACATTCAGCTTTCAAATTAAAGTCGTGCATTTATTTACTAAGTAAATTTAAGGATTTACTAATCTAGTAAGATAGGTACAGGACCTCGTACACTAGTATTCGTTTTTTAACCCAGATCTGACTATATTACCGTGTAGCTAATGCGGATTAAAGTGCCAGTGAACTCTGTCCTACTATTTAAAATGGACTGCTTACAATTAAAAGGACAAACCAATACTTCCACCTATCGGTACCGTAGAGCGAGAGATATGTACTGACATTTTCAGTTTTTATTCAATTATTAACTTGATTGTGGATCAACTTATTCCACAAAAAGTCTCTGATCCACAGAATTGTTTTTCTAAACTGGTTGTTTTGCAATAATTTACTGTAGTTGTTATTTAAAAATTTAAAAAATTGTAGCCAAACATAACTTAAAAACAAATATTTTATAAAAAAAAATACATTATTATTTTTAAATAAATTTATTGTTTATTGTAACATTTTGTTAATGTTTTTTGTTTTGAAAATGTTCTTATTCTCTTTGCAATATAGTTTCTATTATGAACGAATTTTGTGTATTTTCTCTTTTAAAAACCCTTAATTACATTTTTATAAATTTAAATGTAATATGTATTAATTGTTTTTTTTTTTTATTGTTTACAATTTATGAATGTTTGTTTTTTCTTTTCCACTGAATATGTTTTCTTTTAAAAAATAATGTTACATATGTAAAAATAAGTTTATAGCACGCTTTAAGGAAAAATAATTAAATATATATCCAAAAAAATAAACTAAAATTAAAAATATATGGTTTATAATTTATTAATAATGTATTCGCATTCTGTTTCTTAAATGTATATAATTAATTTATAAATTTTTCTTACAATCTTTTAAATATAAATAAAATTAGCCTCGCATATAATAATATTTTATTTAGCTAATTTATACATATTTTTGTTTTTTAATTACATCAGTTAAATATTTATTATAAATATAATATATTTATTTTTGTTATAAATAATAATATTTTTATATATTTTTTATTTAAATTCTTAATAGTAACTACTATAAGTACGACAACATTTAACACAGAATCAATTAATTAATATTAGTATTTAAATGTAATATTATTTTCTTAATATTTGTGATAATTTAACATGTTTATACTATAGATACAAAGTCAGATAACTATATATTAATTAATTATATACTTAAGTTTATTATGTACCTGCTTAAACTTATATATTTATAATTTATATAAATATAAATATATATAATATATAAATATATATTTATATGTAACATATATATTATATGTATATAGTATATTTATACACATGTTAACACATACATTAGACATATTAATTTTAATTAATGAATTTAATTGATAAAGCATTTATAAAAATGATAATTTACTTTTTACAAATTTTGTGCATTTTAAAAATAACAATAAATATTTTAAATTAATTGTTCTTTTTAGTTTTATACGAGTGTTATAGTGTTAAAGTTATTGCTACACTATTCTACAAGTTGAGCACGTTAATTAAGTTAATAAATTTATATAATTATATATAAAAATTTATTTTGTTAATTTTTAAATAAATAAAAAAAATTGTATTTATTTATTTTTTTTTACAACGTAAATATAATTTCAAAAACAAAATTGTTTGTGGAAACTTAAAAATTTAAATATTTTCCCAAACATATTAATAATTAAATATTAAAAATAAATCATAAAAAAATAAAAATATAAAAAACCCTTATTTTAATTGAATTTAGATTTGCTCACTTTATTCTACAAAGGATCAGACTAGTCTTATCCTAAACACGTTAAGAATATAAGATTCTTCGTATATAACTTTTATTTTATATATTATTTTTATTTATTTATTTTATTTGTTATATGATTATACCTGTTTAAAAATGTAATCTTCTGTTTATTATAATTAACAAATATACCAATCTATATAAATATCTATATTTCTATTGTTTATATTGTAAGTTTTTAGTACACAAGTTATACAAATATTTGTTAGAGAGATTTTATATATGAAAAGGATTATACAGTGTTCATATATTATATAGTTAAAATATTTCTGTCTCGCTTTTTTTTTTGTTTCATATATTTGCTTTAGAATAATATTTAAATAATATAAAAATACATCAAATTGAATATTAAAAAGAAAAGAAAATATTCGAAGTCTGTTCTAAAGTCCTTTTTTGGCAGTTAAATAAAGTGTTCCAAACTCCATAAATGAATAATTGGACACTACGGAACTGAGCCTTGAACATTTAATTTAATGCTTCCCGAAAAAACTGTTCCAGTTTATTATTGCTCAACAATTACAAAAAGTATTGAATTAATTAATTGAATTGTTATTTAATTAAATAAATTTGCTTTAGGTGGCAGTCTAAAATTGTTAACATTAATTGTTTTTAATTTCGATACTGTATCCGAAAAAAAATTTAAATAAAATTTAATTCCTGACACTTTTTTTGTCAGATTCGTCCTCGATTTTTATAATCAGTACGATTTTATTAAATATGTCGCTGTTTTTTTTTTATTATATTATTTTTATCTTCGATGAATTTTAGCTTAGAAATTTGGTTAGCTCTAGTCTAATCTAGCAAACTGCATTGTTTAGTATGTCATCTAGATTTCAAGAAAGAAGTTTAAATCTGTATTCTTTAAGCGAAAACCATGGTGATCTTGGCTGTAATAATTTACAGTTGGTCCAATGACAAAAAATGAGGGGTAAGAATTTGAAGAGGGTTGTAAAACTTCAATTACCATGGTAAATTGTAGCAGCTGATAATAATGCGCATGAAGAAATATGCGAGCAACTGCTTCAATCTAGCAAAAAAGCTATTATAGTATGTCAAGGATCTGTAAATTCAGAAAATTTCCGAGCTACTTCTGAGCTATTGCGGCATAACAAAATGATCTTAACAGTATTCACATATGAACCCAAAACATAGACTTTGACCTCTTAATCGCCCTTGAAAGAAAAGTTATACGAAGAATTGTTAACCCCATATGTAAGAAAGGGCAATTCCAGAGACACAGCAATCATGAACTCTATACGATGTATTTGGAAGTAGACGTAGTTACAGAAACTAAGTTCGGTAGACACCGATGGCAAAGCCTGCTGGGAAAAAGATTTCTAGCAGATTATATATTAAGCGGCACCGAGGTGAGCTATGTCTGTGCTGAAAGAACGTTTAAACAGTATATAAACCTATACTGATTGCACATAATTGCTATTTATTCTTCAAATAAATGTTTTCAAGTAACTAGCGTTACGTTAAAGGATTAAAGTTTTGGTTGTATCCATTGGCATTATCTGATTTATGCATATGAAATAGCTTTGTTTGTACATTTTACATATAAAATATATGACAAATATTTCAAATTATGATCATTTCTCTTGTTGGCAATTTATTTTAATGAGTTGTATACGATATTTCTTCTCTTAAATCAGTTCATTTATTTATAATGACCTTTTTCATATAAAAGCATATTGTATGGTAAATTATCTTCATTAACGGCCTTAATAAGCAAAACCGATGAAATGAGGCAAGTGGAAACATGTTATTAGAAATTTATATAGTAACACAATGGGCTAAAACCCTTTGTTGACTCTGAGGATCAACTTTAATGATCCAATAAATGATCTAACTTTTTGTATATTAACGCATTATTATCTTAGGAAAGGGTTTCGTAAAAGCAGATGATATTTCATTATAACACCACTTTTTTGAGCATATGGTATCTACGCATATATATAAGATAAATATAATATAGCTTTAATTTCTTCTTCCTTGAACAGCTGAACTGCAATTTAATAGATTAGTTTATTTATAATATATAAATATAGTACTTATATTTATATATAATTTATATATTTCAATTCGTTTTTTTGTTATTTGTTATATATTATTTACTTGTTTTACTACATAAATGGGACACACAATTATATACATAAAAGGAACGACTCCGAATTTCTAGACAAGCCCATTTATAAACAAATTTTAGTAAAGATAGCAATTTTTACCATTTTTTTTTAATTACGCTATATGTTGATATAGTTTAGTTTTCGAGATATAGTGTCTCGAAAACATAGTGTCTACTTGCTATGCGACGATTAGGTTTTTGATGGCATGTGCAGTTTTTGTTAGTATCAGTAATTAAAAAAGTTTTTAACTTTAAAACTCGATATCTCGAGAAGTTAGTTTTACTGGCTTACTAAAAAAAATTACTGAAAATAGTAAAATCTACTAAAATCTGTTGTAAAATTGCTATACCCTGGATTTCGGAATTGCACCACATAAAAATATAAACTATATATATCCGTTCAGATAAATAATAAGACTCTGATAAGATATTTTAGCTTATCAATCTAAAATTGTCCATAAAGATTCGAAATACATACATATAAAATTTAATAAAATAAAAAAAAAATTTATTTCTCAAAATTGACTTCCGAAATAATGTTTAATGTAATAAATTGCATATAGGTATATGTATATAGTATGTAGTCAGTTTTAAGTTTATATTTATATGCATGTATAGTAAGTAATTCGTTATAAAATTTCTGTGTATATAATTTAGTAATAATAATAGCAATAATAATACTAAATATATAATAATAAATGTATAATAATAAATATATAATAATAAATATATATATGTATATATAAATACACCCAACAAAAATATAATATATTTACAAGAAAAAAATTACATGTATAATAATATAGAATAAATATTTACAAATATCTTAAGCAGTGTAGATTTTGTGTTTAATTTTAAGTATATAAGTATGCATATATGTTTGTATTATATGTATGAGGACTATTCTAAAGATTATAGAACAGTGCCGATTTGTTTGTAACTATGTAAATGTAGTATGTATTATGCATGTATCGTGTTTCGGTTCGTTTTAATGTATATGTCTAAAAGAAAATGATTCTAAAATTATGATAACTAAATATCGAATGAACTAGGAATCTTGAACACTACTAAACACGAATAAATGCCTCTCATCTCTGATACAACTGGAAGAACCTACTGACTATGCGCTTGTATGTATGTGCATGCTTAACTATACTTCATTTCTTCATTTCAGTAAATATATATATACTATATATATATATTTTTATATGAATATATATTATAATTATACTATATTTAAACTACAACGCACACAAACCTACATTTTCGAACTTATCACACTACTTAGGAGTAAACTGCGATCTATAATGAGTATAGTTTTTACATAAAATAATTAAATAATAATTCGACGTGATTTCATAATTTTCTCGTTAATCATTAATAATTTTATATTGTTTTTATTTTGATTTCACTCTTTTTAATTTAGCAAATTAAAATTAAAATTAATTAAATTTAATTATTCCAAAAATCGTTTCTTTTTCCAGCCTGTAACGTTGAACTTATAGATTGTTTTGTTGCTTCTATGTA
Organism: Teleopsis dalmanni; assembly: GCF_002237135.1. Taxonomy (NCBI): domain Eukaryota; kingdom Metazoa; phylum Arthropoda; class Insecta; order Diptera; family Diopsidae; genus Teleopsis; species Teleopsis dalmanni. The sequence continues at coordinate 175,639,012 of NC_051846.1, forward strand.
AGAAGTTAAAAACATTTTAAAATAAATTAAAAATTTTTTAACTTTACTGAAAAGCCGCAAACGAATGCAACTGCAACTAATCTTTTAATAATTTTTTTAATAATTAAGAATATTTTTCTTATTTATTTATATATATATAACAATAGCTTGAAATGCATTAAAATTCGCTAACACATCAACATTTAATTCCTACGTTTCACCTAAAAACAATCAATTTTTTTGTCAACTTTTTGTCAACTTTTTGTCAACTGTAATTGGAAGTAAAAAAAAAAAAAAATAATCAAAGCATTAATCATTTAATTCCACATTTTACCTTTCTAAGAAATTGTTTAATTGTTTTTTGTTTTGTTTATTCTTTTGTGGTTTTTTAAAGTTCCGTCACCGCATAATTGGATTCGTCATTAAGTGCTGGCGGTGGAGGTGGCGGTAAATCATCATCATCCTCCATGTTGTTAGAGGAACTGCCATTTTGTAATGGCATTGCATTGTTGCTATTCACATTGTTGCTATTACTGTTGTTGTTGTTATTGTTGTTGTTGTTATGATTCATAATATTATTGGCTTTACTGTTTGGTGAAGAAATTGACGTTTCCATTGGTGGTGGTGGTGGCAGCGATGTATCATCATTTGTTCGATGTGAATCGACATTTTGAGC
>NC_051846.1:175639766-175641392 GCF_002237135.1 Teleopsis dalmanni
TAAAGAAAATATATTTTACTATATATTACTGAAGGTTACCTTCAGAGTCAACTTAAAAATCGTAGCTTCAAAAGAAAGAAGTATGAAATATAAGATTCAGAAGAACTGTGTGTTAGAAGCAGCAGCACACAGCATAGAAAGAAGTTATTAGAGCAAAAAGTCAATATAAGAAATATATTTCCATTCTACTTTTTGGATCCCGAACTGGTTAGTAAAGTAAATTTGAAAATATGAAATGAAATTCTTATATGAACTCACTTTCAGATTTTACTTGATTTCTGTATTCAGTTTCCACAAACCACCACTCAGCGTACAAAAGCTTGGCAAGAAGTTGAAAAAAAAGTGCTAACAGTCTTCGCATCAAAAGGGATACAAGACTGCTTGAAGACTGGTCTTACCCACTTCCATTATTTTTTATAAATGAAATATAATTTTATAAATTGAATAAATAAAATATTTTTTTAAACAAAATATATTTTATTGCTCCTATTTCATTTAAAGGGTTAATATAAGAATAAACCTTCAGTTTAAAATTAAGTGTAAAGGGTTTAAAGTTTATACTCTGAAGTTTTTAGTATAAACTTTTGAGTTTAAAAATAAAAACCGATATGTTTTAATTTTAAACCTTAGAGCTTAAGAGTGTGTCGAATTTTAGACTTTCGGTTTAAAATTTAAACCGAATAAGTTTTAAAAATAAACCTATCAGTTTTGAAAATCAACCTCAGGGTTTAGAAGATGTACATAATCAGTGTTATGTACTTCTTTTTAAACTGAACGGTTTAAATTATAAACTCATTTAAGTTTGGATAAATATAAAAACCCTCTGAGTTTTAAATTTGAACGAAAATTTTCGACCGTGTATTACGACTGGGCACTGTCCCCTAAAAACAACAGACTGATCAGCTACAACGCTGCAATTATTAGGCCTTAGTAGCTATTTATAGTCTATACTTTCGTTATGACATCACGAAACACTTGGATGTCAGGAGCCACCTCTTTAGAAAGAGTTTGATCAATATGGTATATACTGACGACAGTAAAGTAAGCAATGGAGTAGGTAATGTTGAGTAGTGGAGTTTATTTAAAAAAACTCTAGATATAGCCAAATATTACAGGCTAACCGTTGAATAAAATGTGTTTCAGACAGAAGTTATTGCTATTTCAAAAGCAATACCTTATATTGAAGTTGATATTATATACAAAAGGGAGGTATATATAAAATTATTAATTGATATTTCCACATCAAGCCTTCAAGTCGTAGTATATTGAATAGAAAGGTATATATAATATTAGTACTATATTGATATTCACATTTCTAAATAGCTGTTCGAGGTAATGAAGAATTTTGCACAGCTAATTCTTTTCAGTTGAATATGTTTAAGCTTCCCGCTATTCTCCCAGTTTATCACCATATCACCCACTCTCACTATCGACGGATTCTGTCTCCACTTACGCGTTATAAACAGAGCCTTAGTTTTTTCATTATTGATTTTTATTTTCCATTTCTGAAAATATTCCAGAATGAGGTTTATATGCTCTAGAAGTGTGTTCGTTATGTTGAGAGCACATTTTATCTATAATAGTAAATTTCATTCGAAGCTTTCTATTCCTGTAATTTTATAGACC
>NC_051846.1:175641492-175652201 GCF_002237135.1 Teleopsis dalmanni
TTCGTTAATTTTAATTCGCCATTTTGACAACCATTTCTCCACCCGATATAAGTGAGATTGAAGTTGGTTTGAACCTAGCACAGCGTTTCTGTTTCGGCATAAAATTGCCGTATCATCGGCAAACGTTGTGGTGATAACTGAACTACTTATCGGGATATCAGATGTGTAAAGTACATACAATATAGGGCCAAGAACACTTCCTTGTGGAACGCCAGCTTCTATTGGGAAATTATTAGAAGTATATGATTTGCATTTCACTTTAAAGCTTCTATTATGCAGATACGATTCTAGAACTGAGTGGACATTTGCAGGTAATGAATAGCGTATCTTATATATGAGTCCATTATGCCATACTTTATCAAATGCTTGTTTAACATCAAGGAATACCGCTGAACAATATTCTCTGAGCTCAAATGCGTGTCTTATTTCATTCGTTATACGATTCACTTGCTCAATAGTTCCATGTTTTTCCCTAAAACCAAACTGGTGGGACGGTATTAAGTTTTGAACGTCAAGGAACGGTTTTAGCATGGTTTTAGAAAGGCATGGCAGTAAGCTTATTGGCCTGTATGAACAGGCAAGCGTGGGGTCTTTACCTGATTTATGAATTATAATAATCATGGATGTTTTCCACTCTGTTGGATAAAAGCCAAATTTAATTATGGCATTAAAAAGTCTTGTGATAAAATTTATGGCCAAAAGGGGTAAGTTTTTTATCATGATGGGTGAGATATTATCATATCCCGGTGCTTTTTTGCAATCTAACTTATTTGTGATTATTTGAACAAGATCATTGGCCGTGATATTCATGTCAATAGATGGTGCTGGTGGATCTTGAGTGGGAAAGTCATATTGTCCTGCTGCAGGATTTGGTTGGAACACCTCTTTTAGGTAATCAGCAAAAACGTTAGATTTTTCTTCATCACTTCGCGCCCAGTTTCCAAGAGAGTTTCATATTGGAGAATTGGAGTCTATGGGAGGATTTATACCTTTGCTAGCATTCCACAAAGATGAATGGTTTTTGCCATTTGGACATAGGTTTTGAATATAATTATATTGTCTGACTTTGTCTTCCTTGCTTAATGCAGATCTAAGTCTTCTTTGGGCTTCCTTAAATAAGTTTTGCGCTAAAGGGGACCTAGATTTTTGCCATTCACGCCTTAATCTACGTTTTTGTAAAACTAAATTCTCTATGTCACTATTTGTAAGAACTCTATTGAATCTGTAAATTTTATTGCCTTTAGGGGTGGAGTTTTCTGCTGCTGAAATCAGAATTGAGTTTAAAACCGAGGTTGCGTCCTCAATATGAGACTTACACTTTATCTTGTAATTTGTGTGTATGTGTGAGTTAATATACTTTTTATATTTGAGCCAGTTTGTTTTAGGACTTGTAAGGCTATAGGAACAGTCTCGTAACTGAGGACCATCACGTAAGCAAAATGTAACTGGAGAATGGTCAGAAGACAAATCGCAGCTAGTGTATGTTGAGATAAAATTTTTGCTTATGCCTTTGGATACGGCGAAGTCTATTAGGTCTGGTATTTTATTGTTATCAGCAGGCCAATATGTTGGCTGCCCAGGAGAGATTACGTCTAGTGAATTTTTTCTATTTACAATTGAATTGCAGAGCTGTTTTCCTTTTGGATTACAGAGTCGTGAACCCCAATACGTGTGCTTGGCGTTGTGGTCTCCCGCCGCAAGAAATCTTTCACCTAGAGTTAAAAAGTAATCCGTAAATTGGGTCTCAGTAATGTTGAAGCGAGGAGGGCAGTAAACTGCCGATAAAGTTAAATTTTTTCCTGTGTGCTTAAGGCATATTGATGTGGCTTGCATATAGTTATGAGCATATGTACCTAGAAAATTGTGTTTTAGACGCCTTCGTATCAAAATACCTGTACCACCATGTGCTTTGCCATCTGGGTGATTGGTTTTATAGAATAAATAACCAGGAATAGAAAAGAAATTTTAGTTAGTTAGATGTGTTTCTGAGCAAAGCATTACATCCACACTTTCTCGGGACATGAAATTTGTGAGTTCAAGTTTATGTTGGCTTAAGCCGTTTGCATTCCATGAACAAATTTTTAAAGTACTCATTATTTAGACAAAAACATTTGCATTAATTGGCTTTGCATTTTAACTATCTCGTTAAGAGTAGTTTGCATGATTGACAAGAACTGAGTTAAGCTCTGAGTGAGAGTGGAGATCATTATTTCCAAACTATTACTTTGAACTGGAGGGGCTTATTGCTTGTCAGATTTAACGACATTAGCAAATGAAACACCTCGTGTAACAGGCTTAAAAGTTAAAGGTTGAGGTACTTTAACTAATTTAATGGTGTTGCTTCTTGTAGGATTACGCAACGCTTCTTTCTGCAGAGCTAACCTGTGCTTTAGTTCTTTATAAATAGGACAGCCTCTGTAGTTTGCAGTGTGATTTCCACTGCAGTTGCTACATTTTTTGGAGTTGGTATCCTTTAATGCTTTTTTATCGCATTCGGAACTATGGTGAAGCTCGCCACAAGCTACGCACACTGTACGAAGAGTGCAATATGACTTAGTATGGCCATACTCTTGGCAGTTTGTGCATTGCACCGAACCATTTCTTTTGTGGGGCTCCTCAACGCTAATTCTGCGGTGAAGTAAATACTGTAGGTTGTAGATGGGATGGCTCTCATTTTTTTTAAGCTTAGAAGCTTCCGGGTGAAGTTCAACTTTGAACATAGGTTGTGGGATTTTATCTTTGTTAACAATATTTATTACTGCTCTAGCGCTAAAGCCTTTTTCGCTTAGGGCATTTGTTATCTCAATGGGTTCTACATCTGATTCGATACCTTTAATTACGACAACAAGGCCCTTACTACTCTTTAGTTGGTATGTGTAGTAATTTTTTTTGCTGTCTTCGAAATATTTAGTTATGACTCTAAAAATGTTTTCAGTGTCGATTTGGATTTTGGTTTCGTGTATATTGCCCCTAGTTATAGGAACAATATGAAAAGTATTATTTCCAATCAGACTTGCAAGGATTGTAACTAGCTTATTTGAGCTGCGTTCACGCAAGTAGATTGGAGGCGGTTTAAAATTTTTGTTAATAGGCTGATTAGCTTCATCTGTAGTTTCAGCTAATTCAGCAAATCTATTGCCAGAAAGAATGTTTGTAGTTGCACTATCTTTGATGGTTTTAGTTATTTTAGCACCTTTTGAATTGCTTTTTTGATGACTAAGTTTGCGTTTCATATTTACATAGCGTTCCATGCCTGTTTGGACCTTTATTTTATTTTTTGGACTCGCTAAGTCGGAAAATGCAAGCGAAGTTGCTGAAGGTGCAATGTTTGACAAGCTTTTGTCAGTTTGTGTAGTTTTCAGAGGCAACGTATTCGATGCGTCTATTACCAAATAAGCATTACGTTTACTTGGAATGCTTATCGTATGTCTTCTTACTAGATTTTGATTGCTCATTTGCATACGTGGTTATATATGCAAATAGCAGGTGTGCTATAAGATTTACTTAAAATAAATAATGTGTTGTTAAGTATATTGAAATACTGAATTACTTATTTAGAAGACGAGCTTTGGTTTACTGTATAGCCTCCGGAGGCATATCTAAAAAAAAGCCTTTACACTCTCTAAACAGTAGATTTTTCGAAATATAACTTCAATATACTACTCAGTAAAAAACAAATCCTTTGGAGTATAATTTCACTTACTAAAAGCGTATTGAAATATAAATTCTACTCAGTGAGATGCAGATCTGTGGGGAAATATAACTTCTAGGCTGAAGATTATAGATGTAGAACATCTACTCAGTAAGAAAGTGTATTGAGTATATCTTCCAATTGTTTGAAGCTTTTAGATATAACCTCCATTCAAAATAAAGCAAATTTGTAAGAGTATAGAGTAATACCTCTATTCCAACCTAATACCGAAAAAACAGGCTGACCAGTGGTGATAATCTGGCGGCGAACCGTAGTTTTAGGCTCGTTATAGTAATTGTATGAAACGGGCATTGTCACCTCCTTATATGAGTTTAGTAGCTCTTTGAATTTGTGGTCGTTCTGAATGGAAAAGACTGGCTCATATTCAGTATGTTCCGATGCACATTGGGTACTCACTTTGTTTGCGTATCGCTCAGGCATCTACGTTTTACATCTACCACAAGACCGAAATGTTTCAATAAATCGGCACCCAAGATTGGTTTTGAAACATTGGCGATTATAAAATTCCAATCAAACTTCCTACGAAGGCCCAAGTTCATTGATAGCAACTTGTTACTGTAGGTTGGAATGGCCGAACCATTCGCTGCATACAATGATCGGGATCTTGATTGTAGCTTGGAGGTTTTGAACCGAGACACTGGTAGTATTGAGATATCAGCTCCAGTATCTATCAGGAATTTGAATTGTGTGTTTCGATCTGTGATGAACAGGCGGCTAAACATATTTACAAAACCAGTCTCTACTGGTTTCAGTACAGAGCGAACGACGTCGCTTGCGATCTCATGGAGTCATGTTCTGTTATTTTGTCTTAAAATATATGGCATCATTGCCATATATTTCTTCTATTGTCTCTCTCTCACTTATTTCTGTTAATTGAATTTCATATTAGTTTAGAGTGTTATAAAAAATATACCAAAAAACTGGTATTTTTGCCTGTTTAAAGAATTTAATTGCATTAAATACATATTTCAACAACTGAATCCAATATTGCAAGTTCTCATGTTCATGTTTTAATTTCTAAAAAGTAATTAAATTATTGATTTTCTACTTAAAATTTATGATTTTCTTGATACTAGAAGTTAAGGTACGTTAGGTGTAGAAATGGTCAGCCTTGTTTGCATGACAAGGCCAAAGAAAGGAAAATATGAGTCAGTTACCGGTAGTTAAGGTGTTGCGGTGCTGCTAATGAATTCGAAGAAAGTGGCTAGCGTGGCGTGCTAAGGTATTTAACCCGAATTGCATTGGAATGGGAATGTCAAAGTTGAACCAGTTTACTTGGCACACACATAAATAACTCTCGAAAGTATTACACGCTTAAATTAAATATGCGATTCAAATGGAAAAAAGCATAAATTTTATGGACCTTTCTTCCTTTTTCGACAATGTAGGAATGGGGTGTTTATTTAAGCTGACCCACATGGCTATAACGGTAAATATATAATATATATTTATTTAATTGCAATTAAACTGAACTTTTTTTTTAAATAATAGAGTAACAAACTTATTCACAAAAATTTTTTAGGAAAATTTCATGGAAACATTTTTCAAATTTTTTTTATGTAAGCCCATAAAAAATCAAGCATCGGAACGGTGCTGGCAGTCATCAACCCTACCATGATGACAAGAATAGGTATTACACACTGACAAAAAATAAAAAAAGAATAAAAAACAGGAAAAGAGATCATATAAAAAAAGAACAAAAGTATCGGTTAATGCAAAAAATTTTTACGTGACCTGTGATTATATTATAAATTATAAAACATTAATTATTATATGACTATATTATATTACAATCATTAATTTATAAACCAGTCATTTGGATTCCAATCAAAAATATAATATAATATATAATATCTTATATATATAATTCTTCTGTACGTGTGTTGACAGTGAACTCCTCCTAAACGGCTGAACCGATTTTGATAAAATTATTTGTGTGTGTTCAAGTGGATTCAAGGAAGGTTTAGATTCACAAGTTGGCCCACTGAATAATGTCTTTTTAGTTAATTTTTTATTTTTTGGTATCCATATACATTTATATTAGAAATTTAAAATTTATTCATGCTTACTTTGATTTGTTTAAAAAGTTAAAAATCTCTAAAATGAATCGTAAAACTGCAGTTGCATAGCTTAAGTGCATTTAAATTCCGCAGCATAATTATAGGTGAGCCAATTTTTAATCTTAAGTTATGTGGTGGTATTCCTGGAAACTCCAGCGAATTCAAAAATTCAACAGGATAGTTGAACGATTCATTTTAGAGTTTAAATTTTTTAAACAAATCAAAGTAAGCATGAATAACTTTTAAATGTCTAATATAAATGTATATGGATACCAAAAAACTGTATAATAATTAAAAAAACGTTATCTAGTGGACCAAATTGTGAATCTAAACCATCCTTGAATTCACTTGAACACACACAAAAAAGAAGAACTATATATATAAAGATATAAATAACGTACAAAAAACAATGCCACGTCTTCGTGGACAAGGAGGAAATATTGGTCGAGCGACTCGGAATTCACAATTACTCCAGAACCGTCGGTTAAATAGATCGGCAGAAGACAATGAAAATGTAAGAAACCAGGATACAACGACACGTGCTAATGAAAGTCAAGAGCAACGTAACGAACGCCTTCGAGCTAATGCATTGGGACAAAGACTGACCCGTCCACGAGTCACCGACACATTCAGAACACGTGAACAACAGCGTTTGCAAGTGTATCGCGCATTGACACGTGTATCATTTCATCACCTTGCGTTTGAATATGAGTCGGATATCGACTATTCGTCACATTCACGAATTGTAATCGGTGCTATGAACAAACAGTGCCAACACTGTCATGCACTCAAATACAAAGGTGAATCGGCAGGTTTCTGCTGCGCATCTGGAAAAGTTGTATTGCCACCATTGAATTCGCCGCCAGAACCAATGAAAGCACTATTGGCTGGAGCTACATCTCAATCTAAATTGTTTTTTTCGTAAAATACGCAAATTCAATTCGTGCTTTCAAGTGACATCATTTAGAACAACAAAAATCGTTCAGAATGTGAATGGTCGCAATTTTCAATCAACATTCACGGCCAAGTGTATCACCAAATTGGTTCTTTAATGCCGATGCCCAATAACGATCCCAAATTTCTGCAAATCTACTTCATGAGTGATGAGAAGCAGCAAATAAACGCACGTTGCCAGTACAACCATATCGACCAGATGGAGGAGCAAGAAATTGTGGGTATTTTAGAACCGTTTTTAAAAAATCACAACCAGTTGGTCCAGTTGTTCAATACCGTTTCAAACCGACTACTAAACGACAACTATACAATCATAGTCATAAAGGCAGACAAAGTACCATCTGAGCAGCATGCGGGCCATTATAATGCACCGACTATTAATGAAGTTGCAGTTGTTATGGTTGGCGACGCATTTGAACGTCGAGATATACGAATACAACGCAGAGATAACACAGTGCATACGATTGCAGACAGTCATCGCTCTTACGACGCTTTGCAATATCCATTGATATTTTTTCATTTAAAATGTAGTGCTTATAAGGATTTGAAAATATTTGTAACATAAGTAATGCATGTGGACTTTTTGTAGTTCAAAAGAAAAAATCAATTCAAAATAATTTTCGTGTTAAAATGCTAAAGGTTAAGTTAAATAACAACAAATATTATAACTCAGCTAAACCAGGAAAATTAATTGCAAGGGAAAACAACGTTCGCCGGTTCAGCTAGTAATATAATATAATTTAATATAATATAATATAATTTAATATAATATAATATAAAATAATTTAATATACAGGGCGTATGCCACGATCTAATCAAGCTTATTTAATCGACTGACAAAATTCTAAGCCCATGACGCAGTAGCCTCGTCGTAAGTAACATAGATGATACTCCAGCCAATATACCCTAACCCTAAAAAATAACAGAAAAAACTGTAATAATTACTGTATGTAACATTTTCGTTATGTTATTGCCATTTTAACAAGATAATTTCACTATTGCAGTAGATATATATAGAATAAGGAGTAGAACAAAATATATGTACTTAAGCTTCCTTAAAATGGTGCATTAGGATGATATTAGAAATTCTGTTAAGATCGGTAAGGTTGGAGTGACAGCCTTGTGCAAAGTTAACTGAAGTATAGATCAGACACCGTCAGTAAACCAGATCTGATGAATCACTTTAAAGACAGAAATCCTACACATCTGAAATTTGAACAGCGTCCTTTTAAGAAAGCGTAAATCCCGTATTCCAGCAATAGAGATCGATACAGAAAAAACTATTTACGTAATCTCGATGTAACTAATTATTAAAGAGACACATCTTGACAGAAATCTGTAAGAAAAAATCTCGAGGGATGTTCCGACCCACAGTAAGCTGTTATACTAACAAAAAATATATGTATAGTAATTCATTTAAGTGATTGTATGATGTTAGCTTTATTTAACAGATCCTCAGAGTATTTTTGCAATTAACTTTTTTGCAACAAACACAATATTTAAAAGAGAAGATTTTTAAATCTAATGAAATACATTATTATTTATTAATCTTTTTAATTGTTTTATTTTTAAACCAATACTAATTGAATGAAAAGCTTTTATTTTCAGGCTGCCAGATAAAGACGTCTCCGAAGTTAAATGGGATAAATGTCAATTGACAGACTTATTTTCACAATATAGTTTAATTTTAAAAGGAAACAAAACATAATAATTTACAAAAAAAAAAAAATTATAAATCAATTACAAAGATAAACGAACGAAATATCAAATAGTGATTCAATATTAATATTGTTAAAGCTATAAGAGCTTAATATAGAAAAATTGAATGAAAATTAAATGTTTGTGGATGAGAACCAACTGGTTTTGAGAAAAATGTGTGAATTAAAGAAGTCTCTATGTTCATTCAACATTTCCGAGATATTAAAAACTATGACGTGCTTTTGTAAACAGAATATTATATTAAATTATTGAAGTTTTGCAGAAGTAATCAATTCAATTGGTTATACAGAGAATGATAAATACTGAATTGTAGCAAAAATAGCGTAAAATATATGCGGAAACTAAAGCGATGAAATACAATTAAAAAAATTACGTTTTTTTATGACTTTGATTGCTTAGCAATATAGAATACGAAGTTTGCATTTTTAATTATAAGAAATCGTCAATATATATATTTACTAAAGTAATTTAGTCATACCTAGCAAATGTAACACTGGTTATAAATCACAATACAAACTTGAATTCATATTAGTTATCAATAAAAAGTTTTCACTACATCCGTACTTGTCAAGTTATTAAAAGCTAAAAGTGCTACCTAACAGAACCAAAAAGAGGCTAAAACAAATACTAAAGATGAACACAAGAATATTTACACAAAAACATCTACAAACACGATATTAGCTAACATCATCAAAAATGTTAAGAAAACGTTAGAATTAAAAAATAAAAGTGCTAGTTAACGGCACCATAAACAGTCAACAAAACTATTACAATGCTTGTAATAATTAAAAATGCCGATTAAATTAAGAGAATTTACCATATTATATTAAAAAATTACAGTCGAATAGTAAATAATAATAATAGTAAATAATTATTACTATAATAAGCGTTGAATTAAGATAACGTCGAGCTATATGCAGCTATACGTAATTGAAATATTCGAAATATTTTAATAAAGAAAGTATTTTCTGTTAACAAACAAATCTCCTGAGCGTTTTGATACTGTTAACAATCGAAGTTGTGAAAAACTTTGTTTATTTGGGATTATCTATTGTAAACTCTGTCTATGTATAAGACATCAGCGTATACACCAAAAATAACGTCAGCCTAGATATTCAACGAAGAAACACTTTTACTTAACTTCGTGGTAAGTAAACAATTGAGAAATAAAGCTTCTCTTGACAAACAAAAATCACATCCTACAAATCACTTACAATGCCGGTCCTACTGTAAGGTGTAGAAGCTTGAACAATTACCAACCGTTATAAGAAGGCGTTAGGAGTATTCGAAAGAAAAATTCTTCAGAAGATCTATGATCCCTTACGCGTTGGGAACGAATATCGAATTAGATGAAACGAGCTGCATGAGCTGGAATAATTAAGTACATTTAAATTTAGTATCGAATAGAAGAAAGTGCTCCAGCTAGAAAGGTGTTTGATTCGGTACCCGCAGGTGGAAAACACGGTAGATGACGTCTTTGGTAGAAGGACCAGATGATCAATAATTTTGGACATCTGGCGACATTAAGTCCCTAATCTGGCTGGCACAGGCTACTCGATGTGGTCAAGAACGATTCACGTCTGTAGTGACCAATTAATTAAGTAAGTATGTGCTATTAGTTCGCTTTACATTTAGGAGAGAATGTTTTAAGTATTGAGAGCAGTCTTTATTGATTCACATTCTCTGACTATATGTAGATATGTTATATCTACATAATGGTATACCGTTGTATCATTAACAATCTGATTATGTTCGAAAGGGATTCATTTGTTATGAATTTTTTAGTATTTTTTATTTATTTTACAAATTTAGTTTTGTCGAGTGGGTGTTTATTTTATCCCTGTTATTTTGAACATCCTTTTTGAGTTATTTTTTTGTACAATTTTCGTCTGTTAGTTAAAAGTGAAAAATCTTTAGATGTATCTGAATGGTGTGACTATATTTTCACATTATAATAATAGCAATCAATTTTTTACATGCTTATATTTTAAACAAAGTATCTCTATTCAAATTAGTTTGTTATTTATTCTTGAAACTGAAATTTATATCAACAATGTTATTTGGTAAAATATAGTGTAAACGTCTTTATGTTTTGTTAATAAATTTCTCTTGTGCTCAAATAATATTTATTTGTTGCATTGAGAAGAAAACTTAATTTTGTTAGAACTGAAATTTTCTTAATAAAGTAATCATGAAACGAACTATCTATATTTATTTTAGTGAAGTTGCAAGTCGCATGCACGTTTTCTCATTTAAACATGTAA
>NC_051846.1:175652301-175670138 GCF_002237135.1 Teleopsis dalmanni
TCAGAAAATTTCCGAGCTACTTCTGAGCTATTGCGGCATAACAAAATGATCTTAACAGTATTCACATATGAACCCAAAACATAGACTTTGACCTCTTAATCGCCCTTGAAAGAAAAGTTATACGAAGAATTGTTAACCCCATATGTAAGAAAGGGCAATTCCAGAGACACAGCAATCATGAACTCTATACGATGTATTTGGAAGTAGACGTAGTTACAGAAACTAAGTTCGGTAGACACCGATGGCAAAGCCTGCTGGGAAAAAGATTTCTAGCAGATTATATATTAAGCGGCACCGAGGTGAGCTATGTCTGTGCTGAAAGAACGTTTAAACAGTATATAAACCTATACTGATTGCACATAATTGCTATTTATTCTTCAAATAAATGTTTTCAAGTAACTAGCGTTACGTTAAAGGATTAAAGTTTTGGTTGTATCCATTGGCATTATCTGATTTATGCATATGAAATAGCTTTGTTTGTACATTTTACATATAAAATATATGACAAATATTTCAAATTATGATCATTTCTCTTGTTGGCAATTTATTTTAATGAGTTGTATACGATATTTCTTCTCTTAAATCAGTTCATTTATTTATAATGACCTTTTTCATATAAAAGCATATTGTATGGTAAATTATCTTCATTAACGGCCTTAATAAGCAAAACCGATGAAATGAGGCAAGTGGAAACATGTTATTAGAAATTTATATAGTAACACAATGGGCTAAAACCCTTTGTTGACTCTGAGGATCAACTTTAATGATCCAATAAATGATCTAACTTTTTGTATATTAACGCATTATTATCTTAGGAAAGGGTTTCGTAAAAGCAGATGATATTTCATTATAACACCACTTTTTTGAGCATATGGTATCTACGCATATATATAAGATAAATATAATATAGCTTTAATTTCTTCTTCCTTGAACAGCTGAACTGCAATTTAATAGATTAGTTTATTTATAATATATAAATATAGTACTTATATTTATATATAATTTATATATTTCAATTCGTTTTTTGTTATTTGTTATATATTATTTACTTGTTTTACTACATAAATGGGACACACAATTATATACATAAAAGGAACGACTCCGAATTTCTAGACAAGCCCATTTATAAACGAATTTTAGTAAAGATAGCAATTTTTACCATTTTTTTTTAATTACGCTATATGTTGATATAGTTTAGTTTTCGAGATATAGTGTCTCGAAAACATAGTGTCTACTTGCTATGCGACGATTAGGTTTTTGATGGCATGTGCAGTTTTTGTTAGTATCAGTAATTAAAAAAGTTTTTAACTTTAAAACTCGATATCTCGAGAAGTTAGTTTTACTGGCTTACTAAAAAAAATTACTGAAAATAGTTAACTCTACTAAAATCTGTTGTAAAATTGGTATACCCTGGATTTCGGAATTGCACCACATAAAAATATAAACTATATATATCCGTTCAGATAAATAATAAGACTCTGATAAGATATTTTAGCTTATCAATCTAAAATTGTCCATAAAGATTCGAAATACATACATATAAAATTTAATAAAATAAAAAAAAAATTTATTTCTCAAAATTGACTTCCGAAATAATGTTTAATGTAATAAATTGCATATAGGTATATGTTTATAGTATGTAGTCAGTTTTAAGTTTATATTTATATGCATGTATAGTAAGTAATTCGTTATAAAATTTCTGTGTATATAATTTAGTAATAATAATAGCAATAATAATACTAAATATATAATAATAAATGTATAATAATAAATATATAATAATAAATATATATATGTATATATAAATACACCCAACAAAAATATAATATATTTACAAGAAAAAAATTACATGTATAATAATTTAGAATAAATATTTACAAATATCTTAAGCAGTGTAGATTTTGTGTTTAATTTTAAGTATATAAGTATGCATATATGTTTGTATTATATGTATGAGGACTATTCTAAAGATTATAGAACAGTGCCGATTTGTTTGTAACTATGTAAATGTAGTATGTATTATGCATGTATCGTGTTTCGGTTCGTTTTAATGTATATGTCTAAAAGAAAATGATTCTAAAATTATGATAACTAAATATCGAATGAACTAGGAATCTTGAACACTACTAAACACGAATAAATGCCTCTCATCTCTGATACAACTGGAAGAACCTACTGACTATGCGCTTGTATGTATGTGCATGCTTAACTATACTTCATTTCTTCATTTCAGTAAATATATATATACTATATATATATATTTTTATATGAATATATATTATAATTATACTATATTTAAACTACAACGCACACAAACCTACATTTTCGAACTTATCACACTACTTAGGAGTAAACTGCGATCTATAATGAGTATAGTTTTTACATAAAATAATTAAATAATAATTCGACGTGATTTCATAATTTTCTCGTTAATCATTAATAATTTTATATTGTTTTTATTTTGATTTCACTCTTTTTAATTTAGCAAATTAAAATTAAAATTAATTAAATTTAATTATTCCAAAAATCGTTTCTTTTTCCAGCCTGTAACGTTGAACTTATAGATTGTTTTGTTGCTTCTATGTAAGAAGTTAAAAACATTTTAAAATAAATTAAAAATTTTTTAACTTTACTGAAAAGCCGCAAACGAATGCAACTGCAACTAATCTTTTAATAATTTTTTTAATAATTAAGAATATTTTTCTTATTTATTTATATATATATAACAATAGCTTGAAATGCATTAAAATTCGCTAACACATCAACATTTAATTCCTACGTTTCACCTAAAAACAATCAATTTTTTTGTCAACTTTTTGTCAACTTTTTGTCAACTGTAATTGGAAGTAAAAAAAAAAAAAAATAATCAAAGCATTAATCATTTAATTCCACATTTTACCTTTCTAAGAAATTGTTTAATTGTTTTTTGTTTTGTTTATTCTTTTGTGGTTTTTTAAAGTTCCGTCACCGCATAATTGGATTCGTCATTAAGTGCTGGCGGTGGAGGTGGCGGTAAATCATCATCATCCTCCATGTTGTTAGAGGAACTGCCATTTTGTAATGGCATTGCATTGTTGCTATTCACATTGTTGCTATTACTGTTGTTGTTGTTATTGTTGTTGTTGTTATGATTCATAATATTATTGGCTTTACTGTTTGGTGAAGAAATTGACGTTTCCATTGGTGGTGGTGGTGGCAGCGATGTATCATCATTTGTTCGATGTGAATCGACATTTTGAGCAATAGTTGTCACTGTTGTAGTTGTTGGTATTGGTCCATTCTGCATTTGAACACCATTTAAATTAGCTCGAGGTGGGGAAGTTGGTGTACCAATTCGTGGTGGTGGAATTGCCTTCATTTGTGGTATCTTCATTGGAGGTCTTTGTAAAGTTCTATATTAAGATAAAAAATTATGAATTATATATAAAGATAAAAAGAAGAGACATAGGTATATATATAAGTAGAAGATTATATTATATAAATTTAAAATTTTTTTAAATACATAAAAAATTTATTTTATTAAATATATAGTAAAATTAAAAAACCAAGAGGTACAAAACTGTCTAATTTCCTTCCAAAGTCAAAATTTTATATATACAAAAAATTGTTTAATATTTTAAAATAGTACTCGTATAAATAAGGTTCAGTAATTCAAAAAAAAAATTGTATATATAATATATATAAAAAATTTTATATATGTAATGTATATGTATGTATACATGTACGCATATTATTTTATAAATTATTTATAGATTATTGTTTATAAATTATTAGAGATTTTATAGATCATGTTTACTTAAAAACATTCATATAATTTTATCATAAGGGGTACAATACTATTAATATTGTATTCTTTAAAAAATATTTTTTCTTTGCTACCGAAGATACTAGACAAACTTAAGATCGATTGTGATACAACATATTAGAACTTCATAATCAAATCCCATATATTATATAAAAACTTCTGCTTTACTACTTTCATACAGCTTAAACTTAAGGGGTATGGTATAATTAATACCATTGTAATACCAAAACCTTTTTTTCATAAAAAATTAACACTTTCGATTAATTATGTTACTACTCTATATATACAATTATAATAAGCAACCTTTGTTTGCTATGGAATAAAAAACTTCCATAGCAAAAAAAAAATCCTATAGAATACAAACACTCTCCATTTTTTATTATTTAAGAGACTAGAAAAACCAAAACTCGATTATAATGTCATATATTAAGACTTTAAGATTAAATCCCATTGACTTGCAATCACTTTCTGATACCATACATGATAAGTAATGATAGTACTTGTATAAGAGTATAAAATAAAGTAAAATAAAGTATAAAATAAAGTTAATATATGACATTTCATAGGTAAATGTAGACCTCCAGTGAACGACAATTAGCTACCAAGCCTTTTAATTTTAGGGTTGATTCATAGAAATCAAAGAAGATATAACGCGTATAATATTCAGCTAGATGGTTCTTTAAAAGCCATCATTTGGTCATTTTTAAGCTAGAAATACTATATAATGAATTTTAAAGTGAGGCAGCGGACTATTCGCGGTTCCAGTTAATCTTATGTAAATCGTCATGCCCTCGCATTTGTACTTCGAAAAATATTTAGCCTAATTGAGAGAGGAATCGTAATAAAAAACTCCTAACCTAAATATAAGATATTTCATGTCACAATTTTCCGTTTGTCCAACGATTATATACGAAGTACCTTTACATGAAAAAATGAAATACAATGGTTAAGTTTACCTTGATCTTAGGGATCATTCTGTTTTAATTAAAAAAATAAAGTGTTATAATATCATATTTTGATCCAAATGGTTGTAAAAGTTATTTAAGACCGAATTATTGAAAAGACAATAATCCGTATTAAAGAAGTTCTTTTTCGTCTACACTCCATCACTAGTTTATAAAATATGAGAACCATCGAAATAACTTTAATAAATATCTTACTATTAGAGCTGTAATATGCTGAACTTGTTGTCAAAGAGTCTAAGATAACGATAAAATAACAGACTATATAGATGATAAGTACCATAAATTTTATAATGCAATTATTTAGGCAGAATAATATTTTAAAATCAAAATAGTTAAAGTAAACGCCTGATCTTGAACCATTAACCATTTTTTATCTGCCTCTGTAAATACTTCAATCTATTCAATACACAAATCTATTCAAATAGAATATAGGAGGCCTGTAAATATTAGAGACGAAGATAATGAATGCAACAAAGTAAGATTCAAGAAAACGGTATAGAAGAAACTGAAATAATGAATTAAATAAACTGTAAAGTATCACTCTACGGGAGAGTGTTACAGGATACCAAGAAATTGATCAAAATAAGATCAAAATACATAATAGTTCTGTTGGTATTTAACTTTATACTACTAAATCAATCTAACGTACCTATTCATCTTTTATAGTTTTGTATTTAAAATGAATAAAGTGAGAATTGCTTCTATATATCATGTCACTAATAAAATTTATAAAGTTGTAGTAATATAAGTTTCAATCTCAAATTTTTTTCTTTCGATATATATCACTCTTCTGATTATTGTACTTCAATTATTTGAACTCACTTTGAATAGTTCTGTTGTTGTTGATAAATAGACTCAACTGGAGGCGTTTCGGCATCCTTCGGTATTTCAGGTAGAGGGCAATTTAAAATCGATGGTTTATATTTTGGATCAAATTTTCCACCTTGACGTAGAGTTGAGCATTTATAGATCTGCTTGTCACGTTCGTACAGAACAGAATCGATGCTACTTGAAATCGGCACTTCCGTTGTATCTTGTGGAGATTTAATATGATGTACTGGTTGTTGCTGTTGCTGTTGATGTTGTGGTTGTTGCTGTTGCTGCTGTTGTTGTTGTTGCTGCTGTTGCTGTTGCGGTGGTGGAGGTTGTTGCTGTTGCTGTAAGGGATGTTGATGTGATGGCTGCGAATGTTGAGGATGTGGATGCGGCTGATGATGAGCTGCTATCTGTGGATGACCCTGTGAGTTTTGACGTCTCATTGTAGCCAAATTAGAAACGTATATAGAACCCTGGCTTACAGCCACCAATGGCTGATAAATGGAATGTGGGTTACCATTTGGAGCCAGTTGTGCAGGGATGTGAGCTGGTATTTGCTGATAAATTTGGCTCTGTTGCGGTACCATGTGATGCTGCTGATGATGTGCCGCTGTTGTGTAGGTACCATACTGTTGTTGTTGCTGATGATAGATAGCATGTTGATGTTGAACAGCTGCTGCAACGGCTGCATGTGTATGGGGATGTGGATGATGACAGTAGATCGGTTGTGGTGGCATCTGTTGCTGTGTTGACGGTTGACTTCGTGTGGGATCGCTACAGGCTGATGATTTTCAGTAAAAATCATTTGCTTCCAAAGTTTTGCATTGTTTGCTTAATGTAGCATATTTACCGTTATTAGGGCCTAGAAAATAAAAATTATTTGTAAGTAAAAATTCATAATTCATAATCAAAACAAGTAAATAATTATATTAAACAATTACAATTTTCCAATTAAATAAATTTATTTAATTATTATGTAACTTACCAGTCATGTGGGTGGGGCTATGATTGTGCGATGGCAATCTACCTAAGGTATGAGTGCCCATAGCCCTCATGTTCTGCTGCATATGTGCGTGCGCCATCATTTCGTGCTGCTGCCTCTTCGAGGGATGTTGTAAGGTATGGGAACCACTTATAACGGGTGGACTAAAGTGCCTGAAAACAAGTTTTAAAGAGGAATTTAAACAAATCTTTGACAATAGATAATCTCACCCATTGTGATTTCGCGGCAAAGTGCGCGCAGCATTCATCATTTGCTGATGATTTTGTGGAGCTGGATGAGATATGTAAGACGGTTCATCAACTTGAGCATAGTCATTGCGTTTTCTTATATAAATCCAGGTATGTGAATCGACCCAAACCATAATAGTGAGCAAAATTGCAGCTATGAAACTAGCAATGAGCATCAGAACCAAACCCAATAATCCACCCTCACAGAGACCTCTGGCTGCAGCAAGGAAATTATGATGCACAACCTTACAATCAACAAGAGCCGTTAATTGAGTTAACAAACGTTCGCTACTATTTAAATCTGCATTAACGGCACCCAATTTCGGTTGTAAACCTGAAGCTTTGAAGAGAACCAAAGATATTTTCATAACTGTAGACATGGCGCTGCGAGCGTTGTTTAAAGAATTTTGAGATTCGCGTAAACGTTGAGTAAACGGATTAGTGTGACCAGGTTCACATTGTGTGTAGTGAAGTAACACATTTGTTGGTAAATCACGAGGCGAAGCTGATACAAGAAAATCAGCTGGATTAATGCAAAGATCTCCAACAGCAACTGAGGATGATAAATAGAGGCCAGACATTAACCATGATCCGGTTACTGCCAATAAACCACAAACACTGAATAGTATGAGTGCACAACGAGAATGGCGAGCCACGCCCACCAGTAAAACTGCGCACAATACAAGCAGTAAGGCCAGAGTTGCAACAGTACCTGGCCAACGTATCAATTCCCATTGATCACCACGCTGTAATTCAATTTTATTATAAATTTTAGAAGAAAGTATGTAATGAGAGATATTTTACCGTTAAATATTGTGTCATGGAAATACCCATTAGTGGTCGACCTATATCACCAGCCGCATTAGTAGCGAGTGTTACATTGCCTTGCACAATATTGAGCGAAACAAATAATATAGATAATGCAGTTTGGTTAGACACTGGTTGATCAAATATATCAGCCAATTCTACCAATTGCGGTCTTATGCGGTTCTTTAGTGTATTCTCAAGAATGTGAGTTTGATTCCTTATTGTGGTTACTAAGTTGTCCACTTTACGACCAGCAGTTAAAACTTCCAAGAGACCATTGTGTAGATCATCGTTGCCATAAAGTCCTGTGTTAAACGTTTTGTAAATTTTTTTTAATTAGTAGAGAATATTCTGAATATTCCAAAAAACATTCCAAATAAATAAGAAGTAAATTTTGAACTAATTACTCAACTTAGCTTAAATATATTTAGTGCAGACAAATGTCAAAGTGCCAGCTAACAGCAGATATATGTATATGTATATAAATATAGTCAGCACCTGTAAACCCATTCGACTAATCAGTATAAGACATTATGCAGCCCAAGATAAGTACTAACTTTGCTCCTTTGAAAGGATTTAAAATAAGCAACGCTCTTCTAAATTATCGTATAAATTTTTAAATATTTAATAAATATAATAAATTATATCGATGATTAATATTATCGATTTATTATTATTGATTAAGTGTGGAGTACTATACACCGAGTGGGCTTTAATGAACGGACCAACTTTGACGGTGTTGGATTGTTGCATATGTAATCGGTTAGTCCCTCAGATGATGCTGCTCAGTTTATAGCATTTACAGAAATTGTGTTTAAACAAATAAGTAATTCTTGAACTTTGTTAATTCCGTATACGTATATCTTAAGCTTTAACTACCATCTTATTAAACAAATAAAAGTAAATAAAACTCTCCATCATCATTTAATGAAATAATCAAGACAAGACTTATAAATAACGCATTTAAAGGATTCACTTCTATTACACATGCAATCAAAGCTTTACTTCGTTTAAACATATATATTAAAACGTGTTGACATGTATAGTCAAAGTGCCAGCTAACAGAACTAAAATATCAAAAAATCAATTAAAAATGCTAACAAAAAGTATTTCTATTGAAAACCTAAGTTTAAACATTAATATTAATGTTAATTAAGTGGATATTAAATTAAGTGGGTTAGTCTTATATTATTTATAATTACTAGTATTTCTTTTCTGGTATTATAAGCTTTTACAATGTAACTATTAATGTCTTCTAAAGGATTTTTTTTATAAATTCTATATTTTAAGCTTCATATTACTGCCAAATTAAAATAATTACATTTTCTTTATATAAAAGTTTCTTCAAGGAACTTGTTATAATGCGAGAAGAAAAGTAATAAATTTTATTTAAGTTAAGCAATCAAACTTTTTTAATTAACACAAAAACTAAAATTAGTCTTGCATTTTGTAAACTTAAACGCTAGCATAAGTTTTACTATTTCATGGCAAGAAGTGAATACCCATAGGATCCCGGAGTTACTGAACAAATGTTTTAGCCTAATCAACTTAAATTGCTTGGTTGGTCCTAAATGGCATTTTTCTCTTTTATTTAATTATGTGAACTTACCCAATCCAATTGCTGCGCAGCACATCACAGTGACGATGGATAGGGCAACTTTCAGACTCGTTATTGAATGCGCTGGTCGCGGTTTTCTGTCGCAACATCGAGTCATTAAATACAAAAGCAGTCCCAGAAGGGAAATGATGAGCAACGCTGCTGGGACTGAGCCCAAAATGCCCAAGCTCTGCAAGGATAGAAATTAGTTGAAATAATGCACTTGAAATATAAATTATTTTCAAAGGAATTTCATAAGGACATCACAAGTAAAGAAAATTTATTAAAAATAATTTTTTTTGATTAAAGTAAAATATTATTTTTTAGTAAAATTATCTTTTTCATAATGAATAAAAATATTTAATTATTTTAAAAATATATATAAATTTTAATATGTTTATGGTAATATATATACCAATTACCAATGACAGTATAATATGTTCATGTCATTATTAAATGTTTTTTATTAAGTGAAACTATCTTCTCTTTCTTTGTAAATAAATATATTATGGTGTATATAAAATAAAAATATTTTAGAATGACTGTAATCCAAGGTTCAGAAAATTTACCTGATATATTTCATAGCTACCAACGTAAATGTTAGACCATTTCACTGAGGTACTATAAATTAAGCCAGATTAGTACTATATATTCACAAAGCTTTAAGGGGCTTTATGTAAACAATAGTGAAACTGGTACAATAGAACTCTTCTAGACGCAGTATCGATTGTTGGGCGATTTCACGCTTAAACTTTTAATAAATAAGATCTATATATTAGTTTTTAACCACTGAGAGAGTTTCTCAGCAAGAGAGTTTTGGTTCGAAATACTTGTATTTCACACTGAGGAGCTACTAAGCCGATTAAGTAAAACAAGTAAATGCCGTTAAGACACATTTTGTGAACAAAGATTTAAGACAGAGTGCTCTGATCAGCTAATAATTCCTAGTGGTGAGTACCTTACAGTCTTTTATTCCTTTTACCCACAATTTTGACGGTGGTAGTTAAAAGAATCTCCTTTCCTGTCTTTATATACCACTGCATTAAACAACGAAAATCGCTTCATTGCAGGCGGGTTATATCATGCATATGGCTTGGCAGGAGTGCTTTGTACTACAGGTGCAGGAAGTTTATTTGATACAAAAATACAAAAATTTATTACGGAAATGATTTTCCGAAGTATACTCTTCTACTACTATCGAAAAGATAAGTTAAACTATTAACAATACTATATATACCTAAATAAAAACTATAGGTTACACCTATCAGGTAAACAAGAAAGGGTTGCCTTAAAAAATATGGTTAACTTCAAAATTCGCCTATTCAGGAACCATGGAAATATAGTATTTGAGAAGGACAGTGAATACAGATTAACTGAAAGAAATGGTTTAAATAATACTGCACAATGTGGGATTGTGCAATATTATGTCAACCTAAGAAGAAAAAAAATATATCACTAACGTGCAAATAACTATCACTAATGTTTTTTAAATATGGGTTTTGCTGAAAAGTATGGAAGTCACTCTCATTCTGACTAATGTGTTACAAATATGTAATACCAAATACTTTTTAACCGTACTTTTATATATCACATATTAAAACTGAATGTAACGAGTAAACCCATATTCATACTACGTTTACACTTACAAATATTGAACCTCTTTGTTACACATTTATCTCGTGTTAATTGTATTAATATGAACATACCATAATGCTATATTAATTTGAATTCTTACATAAATATTTATGTAATAAGTTAAATTTGAAAAAGACTTTTAATATCTTTGCTTCATTTATAACAATAATTAATTGATAACAAAAAATTCTGAAAGATATTGATTCCTTAAAGTCAAACATAAACTTATAATGTTTATTATTTAGTGGGTGAAATGCACAATAAATTGTAATAATATATTTAATAATAATTAGTTATTACTAACCTCCAAATAGATTTCATCGTTTGGTCTAAAAGTGCTGTTAATTCTGTGAAATGTAATATTGTAATGCGGCAAGGCATGCAATAGTTTTGCTATCACAGGTACTTTGTACTGGTCGGTGTACTCGTGATAATCACCCATCTTTACCAAAGTTTCTCTCTATTATATTACGACTTTTATTTTTCAAATTATTTTATATTTATTTTTTATTAACTTTAAACAAAGAAAGTCTTTGTTTTGTTACGATTTGTTACTGCTTCAAAACTCACAAACATTTTACACTGAAATTGAAGAAAACAACACTTCTAGAATTTTGTAATGTTTAAAAGCATCTCATCAACATATACCACCCAATTTCACCGACGCAAACGTATTTTCAAACTCTTGTAGAATCAATTAAAATATTATTGCATTTTTCTTTAATCAAACGCAGATTTTTAAAATCTGAACTAAGTAATCGTGTTTGTTAAGGAAAGCTCGGTTACTTTTCTGTAAACTCTGATAAATCTTGTTAACCTTAGTTCAATTAAAAAATTTGCTGAAATTTTATCAGCTGATGAAGCAAATATTCTGACAATTGGAAAAACAATATGGCGCTTATTTTGTTTATATTGTAATGCACGTAATTAGAAACAAAATAAAATAATAACCTTCATAAGGATGAGATCATTTAATAAAAATAATAATATTTTGCTTGTTTATATTTTTTTGTTTAATTACTTTAATTTTTCATATATTAAATGTTAAAAAATTAATTTGTTTGTTTAAATTTATTAAAAAATGTATTCATATTCCATTTTTTTTAATTTCTATTTTCGCTTTTTTGATATTTTTATTGTAGTTTCACTTGACTTATTTATTAATATGGAATATTACATTACAGTTGCTTTTTTCGAACAAAACTGTGTTTAAAACTGCTATATTTATTTACAGTTTATATTTTCCCCACTTATTTTTTATTATTTATAAATAATTATGACTATATTTTTGCCAGTCTGGAAGAAAATACTATATTATTTTTATCTATTTAATCCCTACTTTTAAGTCATTCTTATTGTCTTTTACTTTTACAAATAAATTTCATTTATGAAGATAAATTAATTCAAATAATATTTTAGAAATTTAAAAGAATGGATTACACCACAACATCGGCCCTGTTTTTTCAGGTTCGGTTGACTTTAAGTACCCTTAATATTAGCTGGAAACATTCTGATTAGATTAGTCAACTAGTGAATTTGCTGATCAAGCGATTTTTATGGATTGCTCGAAATTTTTATGAAATTTGATAGTTTTCTTTTATTTATTTATTTTGCAAATTAACGCTAAATAAAAACTATATTAAAGAAAATACTTTTATAATGTAGCACAAGCTGAAGTGAATTATTTCCATATATTGGTATTGTATTATAATTTCTATAAATTACGAATTAAATTCTTTCGGCAGCTGTCTAAAATACTATCTTTACACATTGACTTATTGAACTCTATAGCATATTTTTGTATGATTTTTGTATGAAACATTGTATATATTACTCTGTATCTGTCAAGTGAATTGCAATAATCTAAACATAAAATATTAATCAGTCTCTCAATTTAACTAAGAAATCGTTAAATACGTTGACGTTAACTAATCATTATAATAAAATAATTTTTTATTTCTATTTTTATAATAGAATAATTCATCGTTAACCGCTGTGCAAAGATGGTAATAGGATTTACTTAGATATTTGATCATTCTTAACTAGTAGTTAAAAATAATAATCTATCCATTGATTTAAACAAGTGTTAAAAGTATAACATATTTATCATTATTAAGACTTTATTGCATTCAAAAATAAGTTTTTATATATGGTTCATCTCAATCTAATTGCCAATGCACAGTCAAAATACAGAGTCCATGGTTTTTTAACGTGATTACCTGCTATTTAAACTTAACACCACGTTGTTCTTAACACACGTATCACTATAATGCGCCGATAAACGCTTTCATTGGAATTCTAAGGGATTGCATTGGTGCCAATAGTGAGAGATCACTATCTAATAGCTCTGAATACGCTTAGTATTTTCGCGTAACTTTCAGTTTTAAACGGATCCCACACAATAATCTCATTAAAGATCATTAAAGTAAAGTAAATGAATAATCATTAAAGATACCAAGCTCCATTCGCCAGGATAGCTGAAGCTATTGGCCCGGACCATCGCTGTACCACATTAATATCTCCAGTCGGGTACCGGAAATAAAACTCACTCACTACTAGAATGAAGTGACTATTGGATTGACATATTGGCTATTATATCTAGCGTAAACCTCATAAAAGAAACTATATTTTTCAGGCATAACCTATAAATATTTCAAAATTTGAAGAATATTTGTATCTTAAAGAACAATCCGCCTATAGCAGTCAGAGAACGTCAACGGAGCTCACATACAAGTAAACTCATTTAAAGTTAAACAAAGTCTTAAGTCAGCGGAAGTATGTCAAGTATGCTTTAGACAACAATTCAGCAATTTACTACACTCAAAACAACACACCACAAACATCAAAACTTCCATTCTTCCAAAGATATATTAAAAAAAATTTAGTACATTACATTCATTTATCCTTCAACTTATGTTTTTATTTCTTTGTACTTAATGTTGCCCTAAGCACAGCTTTTTTACATCTTACATGTTACACACTCACATACTAAACCCTGCATACACTGAATAGAAAAAGATATAAGCAGGAATTTGCTACTCTACGCCCACATTAATTGTTACATTTCAGGAAGTTGCTAAAATGCAGCTCTCACTAAAAAGCCCTAAACTCTCGTGTTGTCAGAAGCATTGAATCTCTGTTCGATTGTTGTTGTTGTTATGTTTAATGTTGTTGTCCATATACAAGAACAAAAATCAAGCATGTGTCTGTTGTTATGATTGTGATGTGCTATGTGTATTTTCTTTTATAAGAAAAGAAGGGTTTATTGATGAATGTCCTGTTTGAAGTTGTCTACTGCACAGCTTCATTGCACAGCTTAGAAATGATACTTGCAAAATGGTTTGACAGCCTTAATTGGTGTCGTCGCACCCTTGGGCTGCTATTATCACATTCATCTTGCATATTTTATTATGATTTTTTTTTTGTTATTATTATGTGCGGTTTTTATTATCTTATTATGTGAGGCAAGCTTATTTGTAGTATGAGCTATTTTAACAGTATTATGCAGTTAAAGAAAATGCACTTTATGTGCTGTGTAAATATGATTATGCGCAACGACGAGACACTTTTGTTTGCTTTGTCCAACGAATAGTAAGTTTAAAAAAGAAGAAATTTATTTCATTGCTTCAGGTCGGTTAAAGAATTGCATGTCCTTTTTGGTTAACCGCACTTTTACGAGAACACTTCGTTTCTAGGACGTTTGTCTGCTTGGTTGGGAACCCTTTCGTAAAATTAAATAACGTAAAAGCATAATTTGATTATAGTGTGTTTCTGTGTATGTATTTATTAATGTTTAGATATGTGTGTGCGTTATGGAGTGCATGTTGGTAACGAATTCTCATTTTCCGGGACTTTTAATGCACATGAAAATATGAGAGAGCGCAGCGAGAAGGTATAAATAAATGAGTTGCCGATAAAACAAATTGTTATTAAAAGATTTAGGAAAAAAAGAAATGTTAATAATAAAAAATATATATAAACAATTTATTTAATTATTTTTATCTTATGTAAATTATTTTTTAAGTTACGAGTGGTACTAAAATCCACATAAATAACGGTGTTGTGTTATTTCTCTTTCTCATTCTCACTCTCTTTCTCTTACTCTTCATATTAGTATTGTTTATTATTACTTCTCATACTCACATTGAGAGTAACAAAATTTGCAAGCAAACAAAAACAAAGTTATGAAAACACAGTAACAAAAAGCAAA
Organism: Teleopsis dalmanni; assembly: GCF_002237135.1. NCBI lineage: Eukaryota > Metazoa > Arthropoda > Insecta > Diptera > Diopsidae > Teleopsis > Teleopsis dalmanni. Next base: position 175,667,367 of record NC_051846.1, read on the forward strand.
GCAAAATTATCCTGTTATACAGTTGCTATATCGGCAAGTGCTTATGTGTATCTTATTGATTAAAATCCTTTTTAAGTTCGGGATACTCAAGTGTTCCCGCTGTTCCTGTTTGTTACTTTATGCCTGACGAGCGAGTATGGTCGTGCATTCAGCATACATATACACGAGGGTTAACGAGTTTGCGAGTACGGGTGGGAGGGTGGTAGGATGGCAATGGCAGTGCGATGTATTGGTGGTGTAGTGTGCAGTGTTGAGGTCGTCGATACAAAAAAGTAAAAGAAGCAGTGTACAATAGAAATTAAAATTTTCTATAGCAGACAGGGAGTGACTTCAAATTTTAATTTTAAATTATTCAATGCACACAAATTGCACAACTTCTAATTTTTTTTTATTTTATTTTTTATTTTTTGCAATTTTTTATATATTTTATATATTTCACATTTGTAAAACAAATTATTCTTTCCTTATTTTAGTTTTTGATGTATTAAAAATTAACATTGCATTTTTGCTATATATTAATTTTTTTTACATTTCGAAATTGCATTATCGTTAAAAAAAAATATTCTATAATTTTATATATATTAACAAAACATATTTCACTATTTCATTTATTTCTTATTATTTTAATTAATTGCAAAAAAAATCGTAGTAAAATTTTTACTATAGGTACATATTTTTCTCACTAAAAATCAAACACTATCATTACTTTTATTTATTCACTTATTTATATTCATTAGATTTCATTTTTATTTATTTAATCGAACTTTACTGCAACGGGATTTTATTTTATTTTCCGCATTTTCAAAAATACACAATATTTGTTTATAATTTAATAAAATTTATTTAATTTCCGCACAATAACTGCGCTTAAAAGGACTTCACATTCTGAGCATCGAACAAACTATGAAAATTTTTGCATTTAACCCGGTCACACCCTCTATACACAGGACACGATTATGCGTACCATACAAAATAAAGAGAAGTCCTGCAGTCCATTGCTGTTGTAGCAATGCTTTTGTTGTAGCAGTTCTTCTTCTTGTAAGCGCGTAACGTACTCATCATTTTGTTTATTATTTGTGTAAAATTTTTACTCATCAGTTCGGCGAGGGTTCATTTTATATTACGCTCACTCCGTTTAACGCGCCCTTATGGTATGCATTTAAGTCAAACCTTTATTTAAAAAAAAAAAAGAAGCAAAAATAAATTGATAATATGCTATTTGAAGTTAACAACTATTTACTTATAATTACAAATAAATAGTAAAATTCGAATGATTCCAATTGATTGATTTTAAATTGATGATGGTACATTTTCTAGTAAAATAGTATTGGAAACATAATAAAACATACAAGCTTTAACATTTAATAAGTTGTTGTTAGTTTGCAACAGAAAATTTAAATAAATAATTGTAATGTAATAAGAAAAAGAATTTTTAATATCATATATATATTTTTTTTAATATCAAAATTTATTTTTATAAATGAAAATATTATAAAAATAAAATTTATTTTTTATTTATTAATTAAAATCAATTTGTAAAATGTTTAGAAAATTTTGTTAATAATGTTTCAGATTCGTCAGCAGTGGTAAATAATTTAACCTATTTATGCCCTTAAATCTGTAGTTAATTTTTTAATATAGTTTTACAGTTTTGATACTTTGATTTGATATATTATAAATACTTAAAAAAACTCTTAAATATTTTTTAAACTGGTTAAATTTAAATAGTGTTTAATAGTTTATACAACATACAACAAATTTTAGAAACATTTTGCGCTAAATAAAAGACGTAACTAACCAATTTTAATTCTTTTAATAATTATATTTGAATTTTTTGTCTTTATAATTCTTAATGGTTACGTTTCTATTGAAAACAATAATTGTTAAACCCTTCATAATAAATTTTGTAAAAAGTAAAAAATGTAGGAAATTTTATAAATAAATTTTGGCTTATATATACTACAAATCAATTTTGCCTTAAGAATTATTTAATTAATTCACATTTTAACTTTTAAATCTAACGAACAATAAAACAAAAAAACCAAAAGCAAATAGAAAACAAGACAAAAGTGACGTGTTTATTTTGTTCACTATTGTATGTTTTTGTGTGGATTTTGTATGGCAAATGTGACTTAATCCTACACGCTTATAGCGTTTAACCCATAAATGTTTTAAATATGATAGCGTAAACTGCTATGATATTTTTAACCAACGTAACAAGTCTTTAGTTTTATGTATTGATAATTTTAGTTTACATATAACAATAGAAATTATATTTGAAAATCATTAAATACAATGTCAGTTTAGCTTTTAATCCTGTTCTAAACTCATATACGCTTTGATACGTTCTTTAATCATAAAACCTTATTAATTTATTTTTTTTATAAACCAATATATTTTATAATATGAGAAGTAACGTTAAATTATAATTTAATATACAACAAAAAATATTTTGTATGTGTAACGCAAATAACTTACTTCTAACAAAATTATTTGTTTGGGGGGTATTAAAGATTCGGATAATCGAAATAGAAATTCTTCTATTTAGATTTATTATACGTTTGCATAAATTTTATTTCATAACATCTTTTAAACGGATAAGTACATATTTAGAGCCGTTACCAATCAAACACGCGTAACGCACGCGTGTGTAAACCTTTTGTAAAAGTCTGTCAACTTTGAATATATAAAAAATAACAACAATTGGCAACGCTGTAAATAAAAATGACTTGAATATTTTTGACGTTTATTCCACAAAAAAAGCCCTGCTTT
>NC_051846.1:175670238-175814140 GCF_002237135.1 Teleopsis dalmanni
AGAATGTATATATGAGATATATATATACATAATATATACATGTATAATTACATTTTATATATTTGTAAATTACATTATTTATTTATTTTAAAGCAAATAACATATAGCTCTTCTTTACATGAAATAATCTTTGTAATCCTTCCAAGGGAAATATATTATATTGTATATAAGAAATGAATTGTAATTATTTATATTAGATGACCTATATATTTTTTTTGTATTTTAATTGCTAATTCATACTTCATTCATTTATTCTATATATATGCAGTAAATAATCGGTAGACGAACAAAACTTATTTAATTAAAAATTGGAGTCAGCGAATAAAAAAGGCATTGACAAAGCACTTCATTTATATTTATAATTTGTTTATATATATATATATATTAATATATGTCCAATATACATTTTTACAAAATGAAAAAATATTAGTAAAATATAATAATAATAACAATAAGAAAATATATATTTAATTGCTATTGTTATTATTAGCCAACATTATACTTTGTCCAATTCCTAATCGTATATGGTGTAAATGTATTTTGATATGCTTTTGAAATGTGTCCACATTGATATCTTCAATGGACGATTTTACTTCCTCAATGCAACCTTCCATTATTTTGCTAACCTGGTTGGATTTGCCATCAGCGCCAAGATGAGAAGCAACCAACAAAACAGTAGACAAGTTTTCAATTAGAGTTAAAATTCGTTTATTCTTCAGGATGCCCTGATTGTTCTTTTGTACTGCAAGCTGAGCAGCTTCACGGCATTTTTCCCGTAAGTAAGATGGAGCGAGCATTGCCTGAACTTGCGGGTCACGAGTTAATTCTGCAGTATATGCCTGTACGTCATTTAGATAATCCTGTATATCGCGATTTAATTTTTCCATAGATATTACGATGGAAGCATAACGTCGTTGAAATTCTTCACTGACTTGCAAAGATGGTTCGGGAAGTTGTTGAGAATCATCAGATAAAGCATTATTATTTATTGGCATTTCTTGTGATATATTAATTTCAGCTTCATTATTCATATTACATAGACGTTGCAGTTTTGTGCGTTTAATTGCAAGTGCACGCTTAAGACGTACTATTGTCTCGAGCAATTTAGCTGGATAACCATTAATACGTTCTCGACCAAATATTTCCGTTTTAAAGGGACTTTCTATTATTTCTTGTGCTAATAGAGGATCACTTTTATTAAGATTCATACTATCGCGTCCGTTACGCATATTTTTTAAAGGTGTCATATTGTTAGCGGCAGAATTTGTTAATACAGTTGAGAGATTTGGTCGAAAATCTTTAGCAATGCTCTGTAGCGGTAACATTTCAAAAAAGTTGTCTGAAGCTATCTCATAATCCGGTATAGAATGTGTTCCTAATCCAGCACGATCGAAGGTTATACGATATAATGATGACAATGAATCGAATGCATCAACCATTCCGCTAAAAATGCCATCTTGTGGCACACGTAGACGTGCAGTTACTCTCGTACCTATTGGTAGGGGAAGCGGTATCTTATGCGGTAGATCACGTACATACTGCATATCTTTTATATCTCCACCTCTACGAGATTGTAAGTAACGTATTTTTTGACGCTTGCGTTCCAACTCTCTGCGTTCCTCATCGAGAAATGCCTGTGAACAACGCCGAGGTTTGCCAAGCATTGATCGAATTTTTCTCCACTCAATAAGGTTAAGATTTCTAGTTTGTAGACCAGGAAAATGTTCATTTAAACAAACTTGAAATTCATTTTCATTAAGAAGTAATTGTTTATCAAGAAATGAATAAAACCATTCATAAAAAACCCATTTATGTGCTTTAGGCAGTTTGAGTAAATTACGTAAACGAATACCAAGAAGATGGCCAAGCTTTTTATCAGAGTCATTCTCTTCCTCTATTGTGGCACTTTTCGGTAGCGCCACCTCCTTAGATGGTTTTAATGGCCAAAATAGAGAATTGGATATATAACTGACTTTTGAACTTGTTGGTGAATCATCTAATTTTTTCTTTTTCTCACTTAGTCGCAAGTAGCTTGTAGGCATGGATTTTCGTTTTCTTAAAACTTTAGAAGACGGAGTTCTTGCTGGAGAAATATTTGTTGCTTTTACGGGTGTTTTTCTTGGGGACAAACTCATTCGTAATGGTTTATCATCATTAATGATGTTATCATCAAAGAATAAACGATTACGTTTACGTATTCTTGCTGGCATCCCACGTGCGTTAAGCATTTGAATTGGTAATGCTGACTGCATCTTTGGTTTTGGTGGTTCTGTACCAACCCTTTGTAAACCAAGTGTTGCTAAGCTGAATGATGGTGGCTCTATGTGTTCATCATCAGAAAACGATGGAGTGATATTTCTTTTATTTTTTTTTCTTGGAGTGTCCGAATATGCTGACATTGTAAATAGATGTTGATAAATAACTGCGAAATAAATAAAAAAAATATTTATATTATATACAAATCTATAATAATTCTGACAATATTTACTAATGGTAAACATATTAAGTAAAACATAAATTATTGTTTAACTTGTTAAATTTTTTATATTTCAACAAGTAATATAATATACATTCACATTTCAAATCGTAATCATATCTTATAAATATATTTAAAAATAATTTGAATTGGCAATTAGTGTGATTGGACTTGATTCCGCTCTTCAAGGAGAGGTTTTGAAATTGATTAGACGAAGTTCCTAGCTTGTTTAATCTTAGTGTAGAAGACAGTGCTGAAATATAAGCAGGTGTGGACCTTCTTAATCTTCCTCATACTCACATTAACAGTAATAGTCTTTTAGAATAATTTCTTCACCGACAATGAACCGTCAGCAAACCTACTTTAAAACTGATATATTAATGATGCATCTCAATGAGATTGCTAGATTTTTAATTATTTAAGATAAATCAGCTTTCAGACGACTGCATATTGTTGATCCTTCCCATCATGTAGTTTCAACAATGATTTGTATTAATTTCCATAAATTCGACATATTTTTGGCATAGTATAATATTTTCCAAATATCTCGGAAATATATGTTAATACAATATATTAAATCGATTTACATTCTAACTGTTCTCTAAGGTTTACTAATAAATATGTACATTATGGAAGCTTATGAATTAATGCGCCTGATGAAATTTATCTCCAATATAAAATATAAGAATATAATACCATTTATCAACCGCCAGAAGTGATACACTGCCGATTTAACATTACTTCAGCAAGAATAACTATACCGCCATCAAAACAAAGCAACTAACTATCATGTTATAATGAGGCGATATACATCTCAGTAGTTTAAGTCATTAGATCCACTTAATTTATCGTCCAGAACAATATTCAACTACGTCCATTGTTTTAATAAGTGTAGACAGATCATTGACTTCTAATTAAAAATTAGATAAATTGTGTCCATCTTAAAACATAACAAAATGTTTAATCTTAGTGTCAAGGACATAATTCCAATATTATCGATTGGAACTTCAACTTAGCTAAATCGGCTAAGTTTATTAACACTTAAACCTGCTAAGAAAAGTTTATGCATGTCAATATTTTTATTTTGACTCATGGCTTAAATATTAGTTACCCTCTTCAGTAAGAATAACGTCCAAATTATTTAAACGAAAAAAATAATGATTGCAGCCTTCATACCAATATTAAAAAGGAACAGAAAAACCTATCGACTGGTAGATCACCTGTAATTAACCAATTTAATATACTCAATAAATGACGAGAACCAGCTTTGATTAATCAGTTTTACTGCAATTACTAAATAGTAAAAGAATAACAGCTTCTGATAACTTTAGTGGTTTCAAATATGCAAACCTATAAAATTTACTCAATTAAACATCACAATGTCGATCAGTCAGATCTTATGTAGATGGAAAATAGGATGTTCAAATAGCTTCATCTACGCCCTCATTAGACCCACTTCAAAATCCTATAATTACTTCAAAAAAAGAGCCATAAACATAAAAACACTCGAACAGGGTGTTAATAGTGGCAGATGCGAAAAAATTATTAAGATATTAAAGATTAAGATTGAGAGTGAGCGTGAGTATGGAGAATATGGAAAGGTAAGATTAAAATGTAATCTGTGCCAAAGTTCTAAAATTTTGTGACAGAGGAAGTCAGAAATCAATTGTATATAACGTAATATGCATAGTGGAGTAATGGAACAGATAAACAACGACAATGCAGTATGGGTATAGATCACAAACAGTTAGGTTTACAGGTATAAATGTAATTGATCATATTACTTACTTACAGTTTCTTTTTTAACAATTTTTTTTTAATTATTTAAATATAAACTTAAAGATTTTACGAAACAATATATAGGTATTGTAGTAGTTATTACTTTAACCTTATTTTCTACTAGAAAATACGACAGAATTTCCAAATTGTAGTAAATTGATGTTTTCTATTGTAGATTTTATAATATTTTTAAATAAAAATAGTAGTCTCTTAAGAAGAATTATAAAACTATTTGTTGTCAAATAGTTTTATAATTATTAAATAAAAAAATATCAACAATATACTCGTACATATAATATAATGACTATATAAATATAAATAAATAAATATAGAATTCTAAATAAAATTTTAATTTAAAATGTGATAATTTCATTATATATATAATTTCATTATATATATATATTTCATTATATATATAATTTCATTATATATATAATTTCATTATATATATAATTCATTATATATATAATTCATTATATATATAATATTAATATATAATTCATTATTATATAATTCATTATATATATAATTTCATTATATATATAATTTCATTATTATATATATTTCATTATATATATAATTTCATTATATATATATATTCATTATATATATAATTTCATTATATATTAATTTCATTATATATATATTTCATTATATATATAATTTCATTATATATATAATTTCATTATATATATAATTTCATTATATATATAATTTCATATATATATAATTTCATTATATATATAATTCATTATATAATATAATTCATTATATTAAATTTCTTATATATATAATTTCATTATATATATAATTTCATTATATATATAATTTCATTATATATATAATTTCATTATATATATAATTTCATTATATATATAATTTCATTATATATATAATTTCATTATATATATAATTTCATTATATATATAATTTCATTATATATATAATTTCATTAACAAAATTTTATTATTTATTTTATACCATATTTAATTTTTATTTTATATAAAATAATAATTAATAATAGTCATATTATAAAAATAATAATTGTGTATATAACAAAATTTATTTCTATAAAAAGATTATATGAATTTATTAATAAACTTCTATACTTAATATTTAACACAGTTCAATTCTATATTAATTTATTGATAGAATTCTATGTACAATATAAATGTATATATAGCATAATTGTTGAAGTTCAAAGTCTAAATTGTTGATGTGTATATACATATTATATAGCCCACTATTTAATGCTAATTTTCTACCAATAATAACGTAAAGAGGATATACAGAACTGAAAAAAGGATTACTTTGGAACAACTGCTCTCTGTTGTGATAAACCGGTTTAAACTGTTTGGATGTTCCACAATTTGAAAACTTAGAGGACGTCTTAGAAATGAAGCTTTGAGTACTAGTTATATTCACACAAAGCATGGTCATTCTCTAAGTAGCCTACAACAAATCTATATAGAGGTTTGCTCCATTTGGTATTACTGAGTCAGTTTAACCTAACGCTACCTAATTTAATAAAAAAAATTATACATATAATGTTAAATATGTATAATGTTAAATCTGTATAATACATATTTAATTCTATATAAATTTATCAGTAAAATTTTGCACCTAATTTTAATATAATTTAGTGCCAATTTATTAATAACATTTACATTATATTAATAGTATATATAACGTTAATTAATTCTAAAACAAAAATATATTAATTTTTAAATATAATTTTATAATTCTGCATATATATTAGTATGCACAATATAATTTAATTCAAAATTTAATTAAATAATTAAAGTTATAAAGTTAAATTATGCAAATACATTATAATAAAAAAAATTTATTAAATATTCGTAGTATTAATAAAAAAAAAACAAATATGAGACAAACCGTCGTAGTTGTTCAATATTTTTGAATAAAATTAATACTTTATTGAGGGACAAAAAGTAAGCAGCACAATACAATTTTGTTAAGTTTATATAATTTAATTTTTAAATATTAATATTAAGACTGTAAATAGTAGTTGCGTTTCGTATTAAAGGAATTTTTCGTTTCATTTATTTATTATTGACTTGAATCATATTTAAATATATATTAAAATTTGAATATTAATATAATAATATTCTTAAATGTTAACACAGTAAAATATTTAAAATAATAAAAACAAATTTTATTTATATAACAGTATCATGTATAACAAATATCAATAATAATAATAATAACAGGATTTTCTCTTATAATTACAATAATTATAATAATTTATTTATTTATTTGTTTGTTTGTTTTAGTGTTTTTGTATTCTCTATCTCTCTTATTTTTGTTTATAATTTAATTAAAATACATTATACATTCACATTATATATTGTTTTTCTATTTGTTTAGTTTTCAACTTATGCAAATATATAGTTTACTCATAAGTTTATATATATATATATATGTATAAATATAATTTAATACCGTTAACACTTCTTCTAGCTTGAGCTACCCTAGTACAACTATAACAGACAGTCACTACATTTGTCTAAACATTAAAACGTGTTTCCGATCCATCGGCTAGTAATAAAGTCACCGTACGATTGTTAATCCAGACCAATTTAGCTAAACGCATTGGATTCAAACGTGCTACATCGGGAATAGGTGCAGTCGAGTAACCTTTGGTGCAACGTGTCTGTGATTGTCCCAATCCAAACATGCCAGTGCTTGTTTGCCAAAATGAAAGACGATTTTCACTGCATGAATATGAGACCAGACATTTACCGTCAGGTGAAAATGCTAAGGAAGTAATGGGATGCGTATGTGCTGGAATCATTTGACACTTATTTTGACGCAATTCATAGATGGCCAAATTACCATTATTAGCACCAACCGCAATGCGACGAGTTTGTGCGCAATGTGATATCTGATTGAATTTGCAAATAGAGGGGCAGACCTCTGCCAAACCGCGGCTTTTCAATTCATTATTATCCACGCAATGTAATGTTATATCCATCACTTCTACAAGTAAAGACGCGATTTCGGCTTGCATTTTATCTATTAGCATTTCAACGCACTGTAAAATTTCAGATTTTGCTCTATATAACACAGATTGTGTTAGTGGCACATTCACTGCTTGTGTATTTTGTTGCATTGTGTTATAGCGTGCAACTTCCCGTGCCATTGTTGTAATAAATGCAGCTGGCCTTGCTGTTGCAATTAGTCGGAGCGCATGACGTGCAGTACGACAGGCATCCGCTTGTGGAGTGAGTGGTAATTTGTAGTTTAAGTTCGGCACAAATTTACCGTCGCAGGATATCTCCAATAAACCTAGCAATACTTTACTAACATCAAGATAAGGCTCCCATACTGTAAAACCACGTCCCAATAAGTCTATTGCTGCTCGACGTAAAGGTGTATATTGCGGAAGTTTTGCTGAAGGTGGTGCATAGAGTAAATGTGCTAGTGCCATTGAAGTTAGACGTGCTAAATTGTTTGCAATACCAAACGATTCCACAACAGATGATTTACGTCGCTCATTGGTAATACGTTGATGACTAGGTGAATCTTGCGATATATCTTGTCCAAATTCGGCACCTATAACTCCTAACAGTATAACAGCTGTTGTTTGTTTTCTTTTTAATTCAGATAAACTCGAAGGTTTACGAATAATTTCTTCTTCCTCTTCTTCGTAATCCTCCTCTTGATTTTCACCATTTGTAGCAACACCATTTCCGGTACTATTTTGACCATTAGTACTATTAACATTTTGTGCTGGATTTGCATTCTGTTGCTGTACTATAGGTTCTGAATGCGTATATAGTGGTAAATACTGCGCCCAACTTTCAACAAGTTGCTTACGTCCACGTGGTCCAAGCCGCCTTAATTCACCTAGAAGAATTTGTTGTGCAGCTTCACGAATTTCAATGCAATGATGTTGCCAACGTTTGGCCATCATTTCCACTTGAGGACGTTTAAATTTCTTTGGTTCTAATGCTTCGATTTTTTCAGGTAATTGAAAACAGTGATGAGTTGATAGATCACTCCAACCCTGTTTTATTTGTGAGGTATGCTGAGCAATTAGTTCTTCTCGCTCTTCTTCAGTAGCTAAACTTGAATCAGTACGTTGAGCTAGACGTTGCAGTTTTTTAGCTTTCTCGCTATCAGTTAAGAATGTAGCGGAACTCATTGACATTAGCGTATTTGACATAGCCACTAAAGCTAAGATATGATTTGAAGTTAATGTTGTACTTAATTCCCAATGTAAGAGTGATGTAAATATCGAGGTTAATTGTTCTTGTCTCAATAGATCAGCACGTATATCACGTTTTTTTGAACTGCTTGGTATTGGTAAACCCTCTGGAATTTCATAATTATTTTGCCACGTTGGTAGCAGTAATGACATATAACCGCCTTTTGAAAGCACACCAAATGATATTGGTACCATTGGTCGTAATAAACCTAATTGCGACTCACACACCTTGTCTAAATGACTATCTAGACCCCAGGAATGCAATAATGACAACAATAACTGAGCAACTTCCATAACGTGCGTAACTTCCAATTTTGATGCAATTTTACTTTTAAGATCTTCCTTTTCTTCTTGAGTTTCCACTGCTTTCTGTATACTTTCCACTTTTGCTTGAACTTTCTTTTCCACAATTTCAGTTTTTTCTTTAAATTTTTGTACAATTCCATGTTTATCTTTATCTTTTAGAATTTTTTCCATATCTCCGGCTTTGTTTTTCACTATGCCAAAAAAGTCACTTATCTTCTTGGAAGCATCTAAGTGAGCTGCTTTATCCTTAGGATTCGCCAATACAACTCCAAGAGCTTCTAAATCAGCGGGTGTCATTTTAGCATATTCCTCACTATGTAATTCAAATATAAGACCTTCAATATCAAAAAATAATATATGACTTTCAGCATCTTTGGGATTTGTACGTAAACCTTGTATAGTTAGCGGATTACTTCGATGTTTCATTAAGAAATCAAAATTTCCTTGATTATGTCCTTGTAATTGTTGCAATTGATGTATACCTCTTTGCGTAGCATGTCGTATAGCATTCATATTACGTGATTTAATGCCACGAAAGAAATGTACAGCTGGGTTTGCCATACCCATTTCAGAAGCGGCTAACGTACCGCTACCAGTACCAGTACCATTACCATTTCCTCCACCTTCTTCTATAGATTGTTCATCGCATGCTGTTAAAACTTCTTCAGCTAACATACCGTGTAATACTCTATCAAGATGTCCAGTTTCCATTTGCCATACATACACAGATCCATCAGAACAGCCCACGATAAGAAAGTCATCTCTAGGACGCCATTTAATATTAACAACAGGAAATAAATGCCTACTGGCTAGTGTCACACATTTACGTTCTTGCAAGCTAAGCAAAGTTACAGAATGATCTGAAGCAACAGAACAAATACATTTAAGAATACGTGAACTGCAAGTTTCCGGTGGCACAAGCATTTGAGTAATTTCACCAGCGTGCACACAAAATCGTTGCAGCAAACTTCCACTGTATAAGTCCCATAAACAAACTGCAAAATCTACACCACCTGAGAGTAAGTGTTGCTTTTCGTATCTCGAGTGAACAAGAGATGGACACAAGAGGCAGTTCACTCGACCACGATGGCCATACAAAATTTGATGTGAAGGCCATTCGCTAAAATTTTGTTTAATACCAACTAATAATTGCATCATCACGGTTTGTGTGGCCGGCACTATAACAATTGTACCATCCTCACGTCCTATTACTAAACGACTTTGTTGTGGTAAGTAAATACTTGAGGTTAATTTAACCGGTGAATCTGTTATACGAGATAATTGATCAAGTATGCCAACTGGTGGTGGATCCATCACTGCCCATGCCTCCACTAACGAAGTGCAAATGGTAGGTTTAAGCAAACGCGCTGGCATTTGCTTTGCTTGTAATATACTTATATTATCCAATGGCACATCAGGTGTTGTCCACACGGAAATAAAACCTTCCGAATCTCCGCGCAGCAAATAATGGTTAGTTTTACTCTCACGTTGACTTTGTACTAGCTTCATTGCTGGTGGGCATGACAGTACTTTATCACCTGGCTGTTGTAGCACATAATAAAGATATGGCGCGTCACGTACGACAGACTTTGAATGGAACTCTTTGTTATCAGGTATGCAATTAGCCGGTAATTTGTATAAATAACCTTTTCCGTCATCAGTCCAAAGCATAACTCGGTCTGATGTAATAAAATCACCACCCTGCCAACGTTCTCTCGTCGGTGCAATAACAGAACAAAGCACTGTGAAGTCACCAGCGTCATAAATTTGCCAATATTTTGTGCAAACTATCAGTACTGTTCGTTGATTTTGTGCACAACAATTCATTGTTATTGCATTAAGACACCGAATTTCTTTTGATTCATTTTCATAAATGGGTTCTGCAAGCTTATTCTCATTACCGATAAGTGTCCACACTTTAACTGTGCCCGTGGTTGTTATTGCTAATACTACATCGTCTTTACGTTTCATTGGACGTAATACATGCAATGCCGAAATCCAATCAGGTTTTACTTTTGAACTTAACACATATATAACCTCTAAGCTGAATGGATCCATTACCATTATTTCAGCGTAGTACCCTATGCAGAAGAGACGCACATCTTCACTATTGGCTGTTTGATAACTTTGAATCTGTGTGTGCACTTGTGGTAGTTTGACAGCTTCTGAACATTTTCCATCTATGAGATCCCAAGTACACATTTCTCCATTCTCAGATGAACTAACTAAAAAATTGTTGTCTGGTAGAATTGAAGCGCGTACTAAACATAGTACGGGTGCCGAATGTCCAACAAGTAGGCATCGTGGTGACATTTTTAATGTATTAGGATCAACCTGCCATAAACAAATTTGTCCATCATAACAGCCAGTTACAAGTGTTGCTTGATCGTCTGACATATAAACACTGGATACGCAATGTGTAGGTGCAGTAGGGCCCCAAAGGACTACGGGCACCACCAAATTGGTGCTCACCATTTTGTTGGTTTCTGTAATATGAGTGAATAGTACAGATCTTTTTTTTAAATAAACAAATAAGCGACATTCTAAACATTTTCAGGCATACATTTTAACGAACACAAATTAATATTATGGCAAACTGATAAAATCAAAACGTTAGTTAGGCTTTGACTGATAAGATTTTATTATCTTTTTATGTATTAAACGATATATGTATGCATATATTTACAGATTTTGTTACAAGCGTAAAAAACTTATGTAACGAAAATTTTTTAATTGTTTTTAAGATGTACTGATAATTTCAGATACAAACTTTTGCAACCACAAAATGAGACGTGTGCAAATTATTTTAATTAACTACAGTCACAAGAAATTATGGATAAGTTACGTCACAGAAAGCAGTAAAAAATATTTTAATTAACAATCTAAATTCTCTGCACTGTAATGTAAACAATAACTCTACGAAAATAATATCTACATATATATATATACAAATAAGTATTTAATATGAAAGCAAAATTAATTAAATATATTAATTTTTCGTTCATTTTCTTTCTGAAGTGTATTCCAAAATTATTTTCAAACAAAAGGTCATATTGAGAATGTTTTAATAAAAATAATAAGCAAGTGATGAGTGTGATCAATTAAAACAGTTTGTAACATTTGCAAAATAATAAAATCAAAATCCAAGTTTCAGTCAAATTGCTTTGATTTGTGTGCGTTAAAAAATTGAGCCTCAAAATTATTTTTCATGCTAACATTTGTAGTAATACGCTTTTACGCTTCTTCCTCCGTGTACTCCAATATCTTCACCACCTTCTCTTCGCACGACAACGACAACGGCAGCAGCAGCAGCAGCAGCAACAGCAACAAAAGTTATGGAACTTCAATGTCGTGTTTGTAATATTTATTTTTAATCGTTATCTTAAATTATTTTTCGCTAACGCGAACTTTCTAAATTAATGATTGCATCTGTAAATTTTAATTTTTGCGTTCTTAATGAAAAATGTATGATTGTTATTATTTTCTTTCCAATTTCTTATTTTTTATTGTCCATTAACTCGGAGAAAAATAAAATATCGACCGAGTAAAAACTATCGATTGATTAGATGTAATGTCAAAGTGACATTTCATAGCTGTTACGTCGTTTAGTTACGTTACGTCAACGACGACCACACAACTGATAACAAACGTAAAAATAAACTTTGGGAGCTAGTATTTTTCCATATTCAGGTATAACAATTTTTTTTGTTTTTATAAAATATAAAAATACTTATCACAACTTTTTTTAATATTATAAACAAAAACTTATATAACACAACACTCCGATATATACAAAAAATCATTGTATGCTAAGAAATTATTTCTAAAATTAGTATTATAAATTAGTATTTTTTTAAATTAGTATTTTAAAATTAGTATTGCACTTGCAAAACTTTGACATTGATTGTCGAATCACAGCGTTACCGAATTAGTATTTGGGCAATGAGACAACACCTATTGTTCTATAAAACAACAACTGATTTATGGCGTTTTCGATTGGTAAATCTGAGTTCAATCTAGATTACACCAGATTTGTCAAATTTTGTTACCCAATCGAACAATTTTTAAAGTAATCTAAAATTTTTGTAGTTGTGTTAGTAAATAAACCAATTGAATTAAAATACTTAACCCAGTTGGAAGAGTGTCTTCGAAGACATTGTCTTCGAGACGGTCTTTGATACTGCGTCCGCAAGTTTAAGGAAATTTGCAAAACAATTGCTCAAAATATGAATTTAAAAAATCTATCTTTTGCTTATTCTCTCATGTGTGGTGTTCACAGCAAACCATGTCGCTATGCCATTTTTATTATCAGTGTCAATTTTGAGTAAAGTGAATAAGCATTTTGTGAGGTTAAATTATCTATTCCATTCCATAAAATTATCTTTTCCCTTTTTCAATTTAATTTAATTCTAATTTACTTTTATAAATAAATTTATAATTATATAAATATAATGTATAAATATGTATATAAAATAAACAAAAAATAATCACGTATAAATTTATTTCTAGTTATTTAAAGAGAAACAGAATTTACAATTTAAAGAGCACAAAAAAAGAGAAAAAACAAGAGAAGCGTAAAAAATGAGTAGCTCCGCTAAGAACGCACAACTTTCAATCAAATGCATCCGTTATACAAGACATAGTTGTATCCAGTTTTCGATACATATACACAAAATGTCTTCGAAGACCGTCATACATTTTGATCGATCGGTCAAGAAGTCTTCGATGACAGATCGATCCATTTTCTACTGAGAAACTAACTTCTTCTTCCATGTACATAATATTCACGATAAAATCTTCAACTTTAACTTTTTCCGTTTTTGCAAATGGTAACAAGTTAAAATAAGTACATAAGTATCTACATCTGAAGATTCGTCGTCAGATGATAATGTATTTGCAGCCAATTTTTTTTTTTGCAAAATGACAGTGTAATATATATCAAATTGGGCACATGTGTAAGCAAATCTCACTTTTTGTCCGTCAAAGTATATATCTTAAGTGTGATACATAAATCTTGATTGTTATACAGATTTACCAATCGAAAATAAAAATTGCACTAAAATTGAATCTCTCCCTTTTATTATATATTTCTTAAATCTTTCAATAGCTTTCAGATCACGTGATGTCACCTATGGTTCTAAAAAACAACTTATTTATTTATTTATATATTTCTTAAATCTTTCAATAGCAATGGAAATAAAATATTTCCTTATTTCACGATTCGCAAATTCAGATCATCTGATATCGCCTACAAAAAAATATCGCCTGTGAATATATTTCTTTATTTCAGGAGCCAAAAAACCGGAGTATGTCAAAAATCATACTTTCGTTATTTACAACATTGGTTGATTTTGATTGGGTTCATTAGTGGTGAATACAAGAGGATAAGGAGTTTGGTGTTCGACTACCCCACAATATATTTCAGATCATTTAAGACTGCATAAAAAACTAACTGCTTGTAGTAATTAATTAACTGCTTGTAGTTGAATTATTTTTGAAAATCTACTCTTAAGTATATGCATCCAGCTGTAAACAGCAATATATACCTATATAAAATAAGACTATTACTTTTTTTACTGACATATACACCTTACATATATTATGGTCCATACTTTGTTAGCATCGAATATACTTTATTTTTAATTTGGTGTTCGGACTTTCAGTCGCCAATTAGCAGATTGTAACTCCACCACTTACATCGACCCATATCTATCTAAGTAGATACAAACCTATGCCCTCAGCGCATCGCCAGTATACTTAAGACATTAATCCGGGTGTATTCGAAATTCCAAAATTACAATTACAATAAAAACTAAAACAATTATAAAAATTAGCAGGTATACCATCTTCGTGCTCATGCAAACGGATCGGCCGCTGTTTCACACATTTAGATGGTAGCAACCGCTACAAACGCAACCACACCCAAATGCTTTTTATTTTATTATAAAATGCGATTCTTAGAGTAGCCGAGTTTATATTCTAAAACTATTTATCGACAACAGTAACTTGCAGAAATTCTACGAGTATCTTTAAAAACTATTATTATATATTTTTTTTCATTTTTTTGGAATTGAATATATAGTATTTTAATAACTAAATACGGACTGTTAAACGTAGTCAAACACCTAAATTCTAAATCGGCAGTAATTAGTTTCACATAAAAAGGTAAAAAGAATTTTAAGAAATTGTTAATTGAAAACAACCTTCTACTAGGTAAATAGAGACTAAAAAGCATACATCAGACTTAACTATTAAAACTGATATTAAGAAGAGAGATTTGTTAATTCAAAAGAACATTAATAGAAGAAAAATGGAGACTGTAAAACCTACATTAGGTATACCTACTAAAAACGGGTCTAAGAAGAAGTTTACTGTAAAATATATGAAGAAGAAAAATTCATAGAACTGATTTTGATAGTGAATGCTATATACCTGGGTTTTTTACAATTTCAGTTGTAAAGGTAATAAAGAGACCCGATGTGACTAAACTCGTCTGAGAAAGTGGTACTATGTTTGCTATTTGAATTACTTTCCCAAATAGTAGAAATAGTAGAATGAACAATGGATTGGTTTTATACCAAAAGATATTCAATATGTTTTGTATGTCATCTAAAGTTGATCGGTGTTATTACATATTTTAAATCTAATACAGTAGACCAGAAACAAGGGAATATGTAACTGAACTTCAATTTATTTGTTAAATTAAATAATTAATATTAAACATTTAATATTAAAATATTTTTAAATAATAAGTGAACATTATACACTTATACATACGTTTAACACACGTTGAAAAATAAATTATAAATAATATATTAACTTCATTTTATTACTATTAGTACAATTAATATTATTTTTAAATTTTTATATAAGCTAAAAATATTGTTTGAAATATTTCTTTGAATCAATATTAAGAACATTTTCTTAACGACAATTAACGTACATGCGTTAGTGCAAGTACGTAACAAAAAACACCTCTGTCATAAACACTACATCGACTTAACGTTTTAATGGTTGAAGTTGAAAAGACACAAGTTTTGGATAAGTAATTTTATTACATTCTTTCCAGTTATTTGAAATTTGTTACAATTTCATCGAAGCCATATGTTTAATTTATCGCACTTATTATATTTATAAATATCCTTATAGTAGATGTATTTTAAATAATAATAATTGATAAATGTTAAGACTTTTCTAAAGCACTTTTTTCAATGGCCATTCAGTAGACGTTCGCAAAATATTCTATAACTTTTTATTTTACAAATATTTCATTTTCATAAATAATTTTAAAATATTTAATGTTTTTATAATGTTTAGCAAGTTATAAAACTATTTGAATATAAAGAATTTAATAAATTGTCCGAAATTGCCGTTTGATTTTCATATCACTCACGGAA
Organism: Teleopsis dalmanni; assembly: GCF_002237135.1. NCBI lineage: Eukaryota > Metazoa > Arthropoda > Insecta > Diptera > Diopsidae > Teleopsis > Teleopsis dalmanni. The sequence goes on from NC_051846.1 coordinate 175,686,428, forward strand.
ACACAAACATTAGGACTTGAGTGTTTCATATAGTTAAAAATATTTAATAAATAATTACCTCTAACGTAAATATATTTATTGCTTTTAACAACTGCAAATATTTCACTGTTTTTATATAATTTTTAATGAATGAGTTTTAACTTTCCATACAATTGAACTGAAATCAAAATACTATACGAATGGATGTGATTGGCAGAGTCAAATATCTGAACTCATGGTTGCATTTTTGTGCACATACTTGTATTTATATGAAACATACAAATGCAGCGAAATATGTCAAAATATGCAATGCTTCAAGAATTTTGATAATTATATATATTATATTACAATAACTATTATATAAAAATCTCAATTTATAATTATTATTTTTTACTGAAGAAAAAGTTATTGTATTCAAGAAAGATTTTTTATTATTATTATAATAATTATTAATTGAGCTACATATTAGCATTTCATGTATGAGCATTTGTAAGTTCTCTATACTATTCAGTTTTATTTTAAGTTTATGTGGAGTTCGAGTGAGAAAAACTTAAAATACAATTTTTTAAGTACTAAGCAGAGTTTAGTATTAGTACAATTTGATATAAGACAAATATAAATAAAATCTTTTCAGTATATGACATTTAAGTATTATATATATATGACAAACTTAAGTATTCAAATTATTTAATTTGAAATACATATATTACTTTTATTTTTATCACTTTCGTCATCGATTTTATATTTGGCTTAATTTTCTGTTTTTAATTAAATATCGGTTGGTCAATTATTAGCTTTATTACCTATATTTATTCTGGCAGAAAACATCAGCTTCTTTGATTAAAAATCAAATGGTTGTTGTTGACTTCAATTCTAAAAATTAAGCGTTTATCACAATGACTCAAATAACCAATTAAAATTGAAATCATTGAAATTTCATATCAATAAAATTTTAAAAAGAAATTTTAAACAATTTTAAAGTATTTCTTTAAAGTAAAAAAAATAAATATTGGCTACTTCTGAAAGTTCAACACAATTTAATATATTTCTATTGTATTTGAACAAAACATTTGAAAACATTTGTATTTGAAAATTTAATTAATATAATTTATTTTGATAAGAACTACATGTTACTCAACATTAAGATTGCTATTACAAATATATGGCAATACAATTAACTCGCAATTAACGCAATTAACTAGACTGTAATATAATAATAGCTGTTTTTTACACAAAATTTAACTAAAAAATAATAATGTTCTAATAATCGAACATTATTATTATAAATTATATCACTATAAATGTGAATATAATATACTAATGCTGGAAAAATGTTGAGTTACAAATTAAACATGCCATAAAGTACATTATTAATTTTATTTAATATTTTAAAAAATTTATATTCTTTTTGTTGTTATCAAAACTTGCAAGAATGATTGCCACATTGAAATATTTCAATTTCATATCATTGCAGTACATTTTCACATTTTGCATTAAAGCACAATTACAACACAATTATCGAGATAAAAAATAGCGTGAATGTAGTGTCAAAGATCAAGAGTTCGATATTAAAGAAGTTACGTATATAGTCATCCACGCATATTTGAATCATATGTATGGGTATAGTTAATATTTGTTTTGTGTACTTCATTTGTTTGATTTTTTTTTAATTTGCAAATATTATATCTTATGAGTTCAAACTATTGTGAAACAATAACAGAAAATTTTTTTTAATTAGACAAAATACAATGGAATACATTTTCTTGATTTTAACTGAACATACCACACCCAACGAGTAATAATTCAATGAACGCGCACTTTTCAGCTGATCAATTTGTTTATGTCTGCTAATTGTGACGATACTATGTCGTGTCCTCAGTAGTGATAATGAGATTACACAGATTTAAAATGAAATGATAAAATTAGATTTTTACAATGCAAAATATTTTTTTAAATTATATACACTTATTGCTTGTATGCTTGGTCATTCTAGCACTGCAAGGACCGCAGAGAGTGCAATGCTCACAGTATTACACTAAAGAGAAAAAACTGGAGCTGAGGTAGTTCGAATATGAAGTACATCTTTTCAAATTTGCTTAAATTGTTTTGCATTAAAGGGAACAAGTGCGAAGTGTGTTTCAACATGGATACGATAGTTATTTGCGTTACGCAGCAGATTATGATGAACTCCGTCCATTGACATGTGATGGTGTGGATACTTGGGGTAGTTATTCACTGACATTGATTGATGCCTTGGACACGTTGGCAACCATGGGCAATTATAGTGAATTTAGGCGTATCGCTTTATTAATTGAGAAGAAAATGAATTTTGACAAAGATATTAATGTTTCGGTTTTTGAAACAAATATACGCATTGTTGGCGGATTGATATCGGCGCATTTAATTTCGAAAAAAGCTGGTTTAAATGTTGAAAAAGGTTGGCCATGTCAAGGTCCATTACTGCGATTAGCAGAAGATGTTGCAAAACGACTTTTACCAGCGTTTGACACGTTCACCGGCATGCCGTATGGTACAGTAAATTTACGGTATGGTGTTCCAAAAGGTGAAACACCAATTACTTGCACTGCTGCCGTTGGCACCTTTTTAATAGAATTTGGGGCATTGAGTCGTCTTACTGGTAACCCAATTTATGAGGAGGTAGCTCTAAATGCAATTCATACAATATGGGAACGTCGTTCTCCGCTTGGTTTGGTTGGAAATCATATTGATGTGCTAACAGGCCGTTGGACAGCTTTGGATTCTGGTATTGGTGCAGGCGTTGATTCACTATTCGAATATTTAGTTAAAGGCGCAATTATGCTTAACCGGCCAGAATTATTGGAAATGTTTCATGAAGCCCGACATGCTATAGATAAATATCAAAGACGAGATGATTGGTATGTTTGGGTTCACATGGCAAAAGGACAGGTGACATTACCTGTTTTTCAGTCTTTAGAGTCATTTTGGCCTGGTATTTTAAGTTTAATTGGTGATATAAGGCCTGCTGTACGCACGTTTGCAAAGTATTACAGCGTATTGAAGAAATATGGTTTCTTACCAGAATTCTTTAATATACCATTAGGTGAAGCATCTCAAAATCGTGAAAGTTATCCACTTCGTCCTGAGCTCGTAGAGTCAGCTATGTATTTATACCGTGCCACAAATGACCACGTATATTTGGAAATGGGTGAAACACTGCTTAAAAGTATTGAATTCAGTGCAAAAACAAAATGTGGCTATTCTACTGTGAGTATAACTATATAGCATGGATAAAAAAATTTTATTAAATAAATATTTCTAGATACGCAACGTTGTTACACATGAAAAAGAAAATCGAATGGAATCGTTTTTCCTTGCTGAAACTACGAAGTATCTTTATCTATTATTTGATGAAGAAAATTTCTTGCATAATGATGGTGTCACTGGCGAACGTTTAGAAACTACTAATGGGGAGTGTGTAGTATACGCAGGATCTTACATCTTTAATACAGAGGCACATCCAATAGATATGTCGGCACTACATTGTTGCCATGATATTAAAAGTGATATATACGAAGGGCTTGATTTGGAAATGTTTAGTGATAATAATTTGTTAAAAACAGAACGTGAAAGACGTATTGCCGATGAAACAAAAAATAAAAAATATCAATGTGCTGAAGGTTTCGAAGACATGCAAAAGCATAAAAATAAACTAAACACCACCAATTCAGATCAAAATGATACAACTGCAACAGTTGTTGATATAATGGTTTACGATGAAAATAATAATAAGGCAGCTGATGTTTTAATTGATAGATTTGATAAAGTTAAAAATCAAAGACGAAAGGAAGAAAAAGATGCTACAACCATTAATTTATTAAGAAATCAACTTACTGTAGCAGATTTAGATGAATTTTTCGATAAGAAACGATCCGATTTTAAAAGCGCTAGAGCTGCATTAGATTATGTAGTAAGATTCATGAAAAATTTTACACTGGATGCATCATTTATAGTGGGATTAGAAATATTTGATAAAAATGTGTCTAATATATTAGGATTTGGTGTACAAAAAGATTTCGAAAGCACTATGCGTACACTTTGGGAAATATATGAACTTAAACAGCGGTACGCAGTGAATGTTAAGTTAGCAATTGATGAAGGACTCACGTCTTATGATGACGATAAATACGAGAAACTAACAAATTTGTTACAGGTTTTGGATTATGAAACAACAAAATACTCCACATCAATATCATTAGAAGAAGAAGCTTTCAAAACTAAATTGGAAACTTTAAATAATTTAAGACTAGAATTTCAGTTAACATTAGTAAATACAACGTCCATGCAAGAGTTCCTATTAAAAGTACTGATTAAGGGTACGAATGATAAAAATCGCACCTATACAAAAATTTTAGACGAATCTGATATTAAAACGTTAAAACCACCGACTCTTTCGCCTAAAGATCGTGTTGAACTTTTCGAATATATACAAAAAAATGCCGCTTTCAAAAAGCGCATGATTGAAACATTTCGAAAACTACAAACTTTAATGAAAGAAGAAAAGGCACTACCGCCCTTACCTGAAAGTGCTGAATCAGAAACAAATGATGAACTTATTGTTGCTACAGACCAACCAAAGAGACCTAAACTTAAACAAGGTGATTTATTAGCGCCAGAATTCAGAACTATAGATAATAGTGAAATCAATTTCAATACAGAAAATATAGTGGCCGAAACTACTGAAGTAAGTGAAAATAATGACTCGGTCTGGTCTCAACTTGTGCAAACTTTTCTCAAAAAAACTACTCCACAACCCATTAAATTTGATGAGGGAATGCTTTTAGAAAAAACTAGATTATCCTTACAAAAATTTATTGCTAAACCCGTAAACTATGAAGTACTTACTTGTCAAAGACCTACGTTTATTGAAAACTTTGCTTACCGTTCATTTTATCCATAGTGGTTTTAAATATTCTTTTAAAAGACACGATCTTAGTAATAATACGAAGACATATATTACGGGTGATGATTAACACTCATTAACATTTTAATAAAATAATTAATATTTTATTAAAAATGCATTTACAATCGTTAAATATGCAACTCAGGCAACTAATATTATATATATGACCAAAATGTTTTGCCATAGCACTCTCAGCTATAAAAAATGTATAAGAAAGAATATATATCCCTATATATATAATTGTAAATAAAACTATTAGAATTTCAATAATTAATTAATCTTAATAAGTAATTTTTTTTGTAAAAGAACTTAAAAACTAATTATAAATTATTTGAATGTATGTGTATTGTAGTATAAAAATAAGAATATATACAAAGGTAATGGCAATGTTCCACCAAATATAACTAAAAGATATTTATTGTATAATTTTAAAAATTATAAAATTTATAATAAAAAAAGATATAAATTCTTATTTGTGTGAATTATAATTTTTATTATTATATATATTATTATGAAACAGTAAAATTTTAATTTATATTTGGTTAAATTAAAATTATAATATATGTAAATTACTATATTTATATAATTTGCATATATTATTACAACTTTTATAATATTTATAAATTATTTTATTTATTATTATAATATGTAAAAATAATAATTATTGTACTGTATACAATTTATAAAAATAATAAATGTTATAAAATAGAAGTTTGTCGTTTTTTTAGAAAAAGTACATAATTTATACAAATTTTTTTTTTAAATGTTCATTTATTAAAAGATTATTAATAAACAACAAACAAATTGTTTATTATACTTATGAAGCTCATTAAATTTAAAAGAAATTAGTATTGTAGTATCTTATTAGGAAAACTGTGTTAACAAAAACATATACATATCTGGGAATAAAAATGTGAGACTTTATACTCGTATTAAGTATTTTTCTGGGTGGTTCATATTGGAAGATTTGCCAGTTTAAGTTTAATCTTTACTGGTTTTAGTTTTCAATTATGAAACGTTCACATCGCGAGGTGGTTTCGTAAAAACTAAAGAATTAAATTACTGATAGAGATTTGTATAGTTGATGAAATTTTTATGGAAATTGTTAAGGAATAATATTTCCATTTTTAAAAGTCTTTAAAAAAACAAACTACCGCATAAATGAATGTAATTTTTAATTGAATAACATAATAATAGTGGTATGTTTATAATTATTAAAACAAACTTAATAAAATTCATTAAAGTAACAGAAACTAACATGGATCTGCTTTATGAATACAAAAAGAAGACATAACAAACATTAAAATCGGTAGAAAGAAATTATTTGTTTATTAGTTTCGATGTCATCACTGTCAGTTAGTTTGCGTGCTTAATGAAGACTAGAATAAAAATGTTTTCTTTGGCTTGCAACGAAGTAAGAATATTTTGCATCAGCACCATCATACTTGTCAACAGCAAAACTATATTATTTTATAGAATGTGACAACTTTTGCTTTCTAAACATAGACAACACACGTACAAGCTCTATTCCACAGGCCTTCCCAATTCCTTGCTCTCTACTTCGACGAGATAACACGTTCTCTCCACTCCATTTCGATGTACAATCGCGGATATCGTAACCTTCATCACAGGCTATACCGTTAGTGGCACCCCTCTCACACCCTTGATAATACTCCCTACAGAGATATCCATTATTGCTTACAATTAATGCTTATGTGTCGTTACCCCAAGTTTAGATAAATTTGTAATTACAAATACTAAGTCCCTTTACAGTCTACCTCCTGATTACTAGAATGGGGGTTACATCCACTAAACGCGGCTACAATCTTCCACAACCATTCCAAAGAGGTGGTTTTAGTGGGTTAAAGTCTCACACTATGATTGTCGATTCTTTTCACCTACTGCAAAAGAAAAAAAAGAGAAGACACACTTCAGACGACTGATGTTGTTAATGCCGACTCAGCCTGTAGGCTACTTGTTATTATGAATTGATTTTATAAATATATATATATAAATATATTATTTCCTATAATAAAAAAAATCAGCTATGTTGATGCTTGTATATTGCAATTATAGGCTAAGGCCTTGTACGAGTCCGAGTAATTTGATGGTGAATTGAGGGAAATAGTAAATTATTTAGGTATGTCAGCGAATGTTGCTATTTACCAGAATTTCGGGTAGGGTAAATTAGATAATAATTAGGTAAATAAATAAATAAATTTGAAAACATTAAACCAATAATAATAAATTAGTTCAATAAATAAATAAAAAAATCCTTAGGAAATTTCAATTTTACTTTACCGCAATTTACTCGAACTCGTACACGGCCGAAGTATAAAAGGGAATATAACTCATAAAAATAATTGGCTAAATTTTTATTTATATAATAATTATTTTTTTAATCAACTAAGAAATAAAAAATAATGAAAATATAATAACATTTTTTATCTTTTATTAAATTTATATACAAATATTCCGCTGTCATTTTGAAGTTAACATGAAAACATTAAAAAAAACACAAATGAATGAATTCTTTATTAGTGACTATGAGCTCTGTTGTTATATTATTAACAAAAAGTGGTGAAATTTCATTTAGCACAATTTAATTGTTTGAAATAATCTAAAAAATATGAAAAATTCTGTAAAGGCCAGATACTTTCTAAATATGCTTGGACGTGAAGTGCGAGAATATGTCTGTACATGTACATAGATATTTACATATAATTCTATATTTAATATATTTATGTATATATTGTTTTTCATTCTAATTGAAGCTGTAAAATATAAAGTTCATAAACTGATTTAATTGTTAGTAAGAGGAATGTAAACATTTTAGCAATGTGTTCTTTTGCTTGAAATTTGTCTTCTGTCTATTTTGTTGACAATAACCCAGCAGCAAATGAAGTGATTCTAGCAAGTCTAAACGAATTATAAGCGACAAACAGTTACAGTCTGCACGGTTATATGGAACTCGTGCGCTATATATACATATATATACATACATAAATACAAAAACAAATATATATATAAGTATTAATTTTACTATAAATATATAAAAATTATGAAATAAATATGTATTTATATATATACATATATATACGTATAAATTTATATACAAATACATGTATATATATATATATATGTATGTACATTAATATAAATATAAAATTAAAAACAATTAGAAATTTAAACTACATATACATATTTTGTATACATATACATAAGCTTTTATTGATATTCAATTTTGTGTTTTTGTTATATTTATGTTATATTTTTAGTTTTAATCACTATTTTATTGTATCACTAAAATAATTCTTAATCTTGTCAAAGGTTATTTTATTTATATATAAAATTAATTTATTTTCATATATATCATATTCCTTTATCCACATACTCTGTACCCACATATGATTGCACATCGTTTGTGTAGAATGACTACATTTAGCGACTGGGTGTTTTGTCAAACAACCACCGTTTATGTTATAAAAATTTCGTTTTTTTGCTTGTATATTTTTATAATTCTCATCGAGTTTAGTGAGTCCTATATTTAAGTACTCAGTGCAGTGCGGCGAAAAGCATACTTACCTGGCGTAGGGGTTACCGTGATCAAGAAGGCGGTTCCCCCGAAGTGAGGCTTGGCCATTGCACTACGGTTGAGTTGACCTTCGCGATTATTCCTAATGCGAATAACTCGTGCGTGTAATTTTTGGTAGTCGGGAATGGCGTTCGCGCCGTCCCGGTTCAAAATAATACATTCAAATAATTAGTAGTAAGAAGAGGCAAGTGTGCTGAATAAGGTTCAGCGCAAATTACTTACATTGCTTTAGATGGTTAGTGTTTGCGTATAGAATAAAATAAAAATCCAGCTGTCGTTATTTAAGGAGGTAAATTTTTACCATTTTTTAACGCACAGCTGAAGATAAATTCTATATGTAAAGTTGTGGATCTATATGTATATTCGATTTAGTTTTCAAGTCCATTGGAAAAGTATGTTAGTTATTGGTTTTGTTTTATGAAGAAATGAAAATTATGAGTGTGTTTGGATGTAAACGTTATTAAGGCTCAGTTAGACTAAACGGTGGGTAACGTAAGAAATTAATTCCAAGCGAAATATACAACCAACCGAATCTGCGTATTTCATAAGAACAAAATAAATAAACAAAAACGGTGTACTTTGTTTATTTCGTTTCCATCAAACACACAAGTTTGGTTGGTTGTGTATTTTGTTTTGAATTAATTTCTTACATTACCTACCGTCTAACTGAGCCTTTAGGCGAATGAATTGCTACAAGTTCTGTATGGAGTATGATTACTCAATACCATATAGAGTACAAACCTTGCAAGCAGAATTAGCAACAAGTATAATTGATTAAATTCATTATTTATAAAAATTGCGCTGAGGGCATGGCATGGTGTTCTTGTAATAATAAATTTTCATGTTTTAGGATACGTATGTATATCAGAAACATGTACATATGTGCTTGAATATGCGATTCTTTGTATATTTCGAATTAGTATTATTCTTATGACTGTTAGATATGCTGTAGGCCGAATCTTCACAGGTTTTTCATTGTTGTACTACCTTTTATCGCAAGAAACATAAAGAGACACAAACAAGATCTATTTATGCATTTATATAAAAGACCTGTTGTATTTATATAATTTAACAGACAGTGGCGGAGCTAGACCAACTCTGGACGTCGGCGAGATTAGAATTGCGAGGCCCCCTTTATAATCCAGTTGCAAAACTAAATAAGTTACATTCACTAATATGACAAAGCATGATTGAAAGTTTTATTGCTAATCTTTTACTTTTAGCTTCACTTAATTTTTTTTTAAATTATATCATAATTTGCGCCAGCTGCTATTTTTGCTTCAGTTTATAGAATTTCGAATGGAGATAGTCTCTCTTGGATCATCATAATTTTCTAGTACGTCTTAATCAATTTTAAATTTGAAAAGCTTCTTTCCGTCGAAGCTATACTGACTGGAACTGTGAACATGAATCTGGTTACTATATAAACATTCAGTAATATTTGAATATGGTTAATGCCATTATCAAATCAAATTGTTCAAAATATTTACTAAGTGCTTAGAATCCACAGTCGGTAACTTTTTGCGAGGCCCCTGTGGGCGCGAGGCCGTCGGCGGTCGCCGACATCGCTGACGCCTAGCGACGCCTCTGTTAACAGATCTTCCATTATTATCTCTGAACATTCCGATAAAATGCCAAAGAAGTACTTTACTACCTGGTGGGTTATACTAGTGTTAAATCTAAGTAAAGTTTTATATATATTTTATATTACTAATAATTAGTTATCAAAACTTATAATTAGAATATAACATATAACATTTTCACATGGCTTTTTTTTTATGAATAATAGCAGCTATTGATGTAAATTTGTTGAGGGCAGTTTTGATACTGTAAACGTACTGTTAGATACTTGGAGAAAATAATTTACAGTTCTTAATTTTGACAATAAAGTGATGTATTTCATGATATGTGAAGAACCAACTTTCAAATTCAAATAACTATACTGCATGGGCGCGAGCATGGATTATTTTAATTTTTGTGACGTAGTTTTTACATACTCTTAAAATTTATTTATTTAAATGGATTTTTTTTAATCGTAATTTATAGTTAATAACAGCAATATCATCGTCAGTTGTAAACTTCTTCAATATTATCAGTTTTAATGATTAAATGCGAAGCGTTCTTAACATTTATTATCAAGGGCTTAATTTTAGTAAAGTTAATTTTTAAATACCGCCTTTTCATATATGTATAGAGGTTACATTTGCTTTTTATGGCTGTATAAGACTTTTCGTTATACAAATAATTAACATATTCTAAATTTCTCAATATATATCGAATTCCATAAACGATACCAATATGTTGCATAAGTATTAAAATCTTATACAGTCACAAGTTAGCAGCATGTTTTGTACCAGATCTCTAAAATTATAAAAATAATTAACATATTCTAAATTCCTCAATTTATATCGAATCCCATAGACGATACCAATATGTTGCATAAGTAATAAATTCTTATACAGTCACAAGTTAGCAGCATGTTCTGTACCAGATCTCTAAAATTATCTTGAAGACTGTAATCAATTGAAGTGTGTTATATAAAAACTGATATATGTATTGCATTGAATCAGGTATGGAATCTCAATTTATCTTGACAACCACTGTCGAATGCAGTTTCCTGCATAATTAGTGTTTCGAGTACACCAATCAATCCATTAATATGTATAGTGTCTTGTGTAGTCACAAGGCATTAGTATATTCAATAGAGGAACTCTCAATTTATCTTGAACACAACAATCGATTGCGTTGTATTCCATAAGAAAGACCGTAGTAACAAGTTTACAGTATGTATATATTATTAGAAGATCACTTAATTTTTTTTGTAGATCACAGTGGATCCAGTTTCTTGCTTGATAACTGTTTTGAGTACGACATTTATTGCAATAATTGTATGTTATATATTATACAGTCATAGGTTTTTCCGAAAGTGATGGGTATATTCTATAGTATATCTTTCAATTTATTCTGAAGACTACAATCAATACATCTTTTGCTTAACAAGTGTTTTGTGTGCGACACTCTATGCATTATTTAAGTGGGTAGACGGGAGTGTAAATCATTGTGTTTTATTAATGGATGAAAATTTTATTATCTTGATTGCTGAAATAACTCTAATTTTATTATATTTACAGCATAGTCATTCACTGCTTGTATTTATTTTTATTTGATTATATAGACAACTAGTGATAATTCTTACTATAACTTATACATAGAAAGTTTTGTTATAATAAATAATCCAAAGTAAAAAGATAAGACATATGCACTTTAAGTAAGTTTTTTAGTATGTTTTACTAGAATTAAATATTTATTGTAAGAATAACTTTAAGGACTATCATGGCACTGCGGTTTTCCTTGATTGTTTTTTGTTGTTGTTGTTGTTGTTGTTATTCATGTCCTTTAATAAAACAAAGTTCGCAAGTGAATAGCTGAACAAAATTTATTGAATTAGACTTGCATCAAAAATTACGAAAACAATTTCATAACAACAGGCTCATTAAATAAAAAGTAACTAAAGCACGAAATAGCATTTATTAAAATGAAGGTAAGGTAAGAATAATTCAAGAAAGTTATGGATATATATAGATTCCTTAAGTAACAGGTCACGAAATACTTTTTGGTGCACTTGCGAGATTGTCAACTTCGAGTCGCAGTAGGTTTTAGTGATTCGTAGAGGCCAGAACAATTACCAGAAATATTCTAAAGCATTTTGTATACTAAGTAATTTTATAGTTTGATATAATGTCAATACTTCAAGTAAGTTCACAGACAAAAAATAAAAAAGAAAGCAGTGATGAATTCGAAAGAAAACCACTCCCATATTTATTTGAAAAGGAACTCATAACAAATCAGAATAAATATCGTTTTATTTTTGATAACTTCACAGCAAGTAAGACAAGTAAGCAAGAATACCAATAATATCAATTTCTTCAATTTCTTCTGAAAAATGTATATTTTTATAGTTCATCCAGTTACATATAAATTTTACTCCAAATATGAACAGTCACTGGGGCACTTAAATAATGGACAACAGATACAGAGAGAAAAAATCCAGTATCGTGAGGCGTTACCCAATTTGGCAAATCAATGGTATGGTTGGTTGCCTAATAATATGAATCGAAGCGAAACGCAAGAACTCAACTTTATAAATGCACCGAAAATTCGATGCGATTTAACAGTAAATGCAGAAAGAATATATAAAGATCGCATTACCGAAAGACCTGCGTTTAATGGATTGCGATTTATTGTATAAAAAATTAATATATATAAAAATATCGTGAATTTAGAAAAAAAGAGTTGGTTTATACTTAGTATTACTTGTGTAAGAGTGTTCAAGGGCGTTTTTGAATTCAAAGTACTATATCAGATAACCGAAGAAGTGCGCCAATGGTATAGTTCGTTTTTGAACTATTAAACTGGGCATAAATCTAAGATTGTTATTTACAATATTTTATGGTTGAATGTTATATAAAAAATTATATCAAACATAATTAATATGTACGGGTATCATATATGATTTAAGGGAAAGGGTGACGCTCCTTTCATTTTCCAGAATATGAAAAAGAAATTTTATTAATTTAATTGATGATACTATAATTATTGAAATAAACAAAAATCAACTAAATTAAAAAGTAAATAAAGCTGATGAACAATCCAATGAACATTTAGATATTAAGAGAATTTCGCTTACAGCAAACATAAATAAAATTAAATTAAAGTCATAAGCAACCTAATGAACCTTCAGAAACTAAGAGAATTCAGCTTGCAGTGAATACGAGAAAAACCAAAGAAATACCAGAACAATACACAACGAAGTATGCAAGATAATACATATAACACAAGATAATAATACATATTACATATAAAGGGGTACTGAAATTTTAAACAATACTTTTTTTAATTTTTTTTGTATTTTAATTCTAAAATATTTTTTAAAATATCAATTTAATATTATTTATAAATATAATATATTTTTAAGAAGGTGGAAAAATGATACTTATAATAAATATACTATATAACACAACTATAATATAATATTTATATAAATATAAATAATATTTATTTTTAAATTAAAATAATGTAGATAAAAATTTTCATTAATTTTAAAACAGAATTAATTAAAATTTTTTATAAATATTACTAATATTAAATATTTGTAATATTACTAATATTAAATTTTCTGTAATTGTATGTTGATCCTTTTTTTTCGAGTAAGCGCAACTGGGCACTTTTACTCTTTGATAGCTGGGGGCACTACAGGGTCCCACCCATCTCATTGACTAATTTATGTATTGCCTATAAGCTTCATGATTATTCAGTGATTGATCTAAGATCTGCGTATCTCCCCGTGCGGAGAGTGATTACTCTAAGATTAGATAGTGGTAAGTAGGATAGCCTGTCAATTTTCGTATATAACTTCAGGGCAGCTGAAAAAGTATGATGGAGCCATACTATATAAATTTTAACAATAGTACATAAACATATATATATCCAAATTTTGAATATTATTAAAATGGTTTTTTTTCATGTTTTTACCAATGTCATCTTACAATATTTATGTTTTTAGTTGAACAATTTAGGTTATTTTTGCTTTAATATTAAATAAAAGTATTAAGTATTAAGGACAAGTAAAACTCGCAATAGTCGGTTTACCATGCAATTTAATATTTGGCATGCAACGTATAGCCCTGAATTTTTCCAAAGTAAATTTGTGGTCTATCACAGCGTTTGTTTGCTGTTAGTCTATTTGAAAAAAAAAATAAAAAATTAAAAAAACTTTAATAATCAAGGATATGACAATCATTTTAAAAATTATTAACATTTAGAATCACATTTCACTAAGGCATGTGCGTTGTTGTTGTTGTTGTTGTTGTTGTTGTAAGAGATCATAAGAAATGTCCTATCACTAAGAAAGCGTACCGCCAAGAAGTTTTGCTTTCTTCGCCAATTTTGAAACTACGGTTGATAAGTAGATGTTGAGAAGTGATTCTAAGATATAAGTTAAAACGATATTGCATAATATTAGTGATTAAGTAGTTCCAACTGTATAGTGATGTTTTATACCACAAGATATATAATCAAGTGATTACTGCAGATTACATTTTGTATTTATCTTCAGTTAGTAAACCGGATATTTCTTTTGTGACATTATCATCATCATCATTTGTGAGATAACTCTGTATATGTCTCGACCTAACATATAGTAACTTCCATCTCCATTACTATAAATTCTTTCTTGTAAGAAATAGAGTTGTTCCGCTAAGCGCTACCTTATGAGTGCGCACGCCGACGACATAATGGTTTCTTTAAACATAAATGTGGCAGCCAGGTTGAAAAAATTAAAAAAAAAAAATAAAATTTCGCATTTTGTCCTTGTTTAGTAGTAGTCAGTTGGTGAATATCCATTATAGGTGTACCTTTCCTGAGATTATCATTATTATTCTCATCATATGTGAGTTAACACTATTTGTATCTTCTTCTAGAGTTACTGTCATCTTCATTCAATATGATTCGAGCTTTAGTTATCTAATTTCTTATTCCTGAAATTGCTTTACTTCATGATTTCATCATTAGTTCACAGCGTTCACCAACTTTAGTTTCGGGTTTCTCTGCTTCGATTTCTTCTGCTTAGGCTTCCTAAACATTACCCCATCATGTCATGTGTTAGGCGATCATTATATGGGACCTAATAACTTTGCTTATATTGTTAATATGCCTAATAATAGTAGTGTCGATATGAATCATACGCCTTGCACATTGCCCTACATGACACGTGTTGATGGGAGTGGTTTTATTGGCTCTTATAGTGTGTTGTATAGATCTCGAGATATTCGTTTTGTGTTTTTTTAGAGTGTCTATGCAATCTTTGTGTAGAAGCTGATGTTTATATGTATACGTATATTTAGCAGTATATACAATCAACTTCTATTTTTCTATATAGGTAGTTCCTAAGATTTTAAAATCACCCTCCATACCAATATTCGTAGTTTGTTTTAATTTACTTTTTTGTTTATTATAAAATTAAAGTAATTAAGAAGAAAATCAGTACACAGTTATTTGTACTAAAAAAGAAGCCATTTTATTAATTATACGAGTATAAAATTAAAAATTATATATACATATTGCATATTAAACATATTCTCTATCTAACAAAGCTAATTAAACTTAACTAATTTCTTCAATTTTATTTGAATCTACTTTATTTCGTTTATTTGTAGGTCCAAATAAACTGAGTACAACCGGTAATAATATCAGACCGTGGGCTGCACCAATAAGCACGATGCCTAGGTACATACGGAAGTAAAATACTTGAAATACTTGTGATTTCGAAAATCCTAAAACTGCAATACCAGCAAATTTCGTAAGTGTAATACCAGACAAAACACTACTACCGGTCAATGAGAGCGCTGTACTGGCACGTTCCTGATTGGTACCAATACAATTTTTAAAGGCGCGTATAATGTGTGCTACAAATTCAACACCAATACCAACACACACGACTAAATTGACCAAAGAGACCGCATTTAGTGTTATATTCCAAGCCCACATCATGCCACCCATATTTATAAGTATAATCAACACCATGAATGTAACCATTAAAGATGAAATAATATCAAAACCAGTGATCAAGAACGTCACCAAAAATATTGCTGCCAAAGATATAGATAGTGAAAATAGTGCATCATCCCAAATTGTTAAATATTGTTCATAGAAGATAAAGAATACACAGTATGGGAAAACTGTAGCATCTACATTATTTTTCGAAAGCATGTCATTAATTTCTTCAGCTACTCTATTCGCTTCTCTTAGAGCTGAATAAAATTGTATGGAAGTAGTTGAAGTCGTAGAATATTGCATTAGGTATGTATCCGTTATGGTACTTTCGCCATATTGATCCAAAGTATATATAACCGCCTAGACATGTAAGAATTACACACTATTAAAACAAATATATGTATATAATAATGTATTAATCAACTTACATCAGCATATGAGGCTCTTCCAGCTTTAGCACACTCAGCATCTGCTAAATCAGATAAGAAAAATGGTACGTACTTGCGAAATGTTTCGCTTGAAGGTCTTAGGCCATCCTCTGTGAACTCACGACTGCATGGTTCACAATCATCACTTTTTGAATCTAATAAATGATAATAACATAATTATTTATATTGAGCTGTAGCCATTCGATTGAGAAGTAAGAAAAGGTTAGTTAGGTATATCTCACAATAGAGAAGTAAATTATTTTCAAAATTTAATTTTACTAAAAATTAAATTAATTAAAATATTTTAATGATTAAATTTGAGTAAGAATGAATTAATTTATTTTTAATTATTCAATCAAATATCGCGTTACTTACTGCTAGGGCAAAATTCACCACTTGTTGCGTTGACTTTGCAGCAATCCGATATACTCAACCAATCAATGTAATCATCAATCCACGATGAAGCCGGACGTGCAAGATAAGTGCTTTTAAGAAATAACTATTTAATTAAACTAATTTCTTAAGTTAACTTAATACTTACATATCTGGATAACGTGATTGTGTGTACAACATAACAGACATCGAATTATTGTTGCACTCTACTCCGCCACAAATTAAATTCTGATGATCTCTTTCAGTATAATTCAGTCCTGGCTTAATTACCCAATAGACCGGTGCACCCGTTGCTAGGAGTTCAGACATAAAACGGAAATATTTAACTACATGCGAGTCCTTTGGCATTGACATTTCTTGATCCAAGCCGAGTTCAATAGACGGTACAACCATCAATGATAGACAAGTGATTATAGTGAATATAAGCAACACAATGAATTTAACTGGTCTAACAATATAATAATTATTATAATCGACTTCGAAAATGTGGTAAATATATATTTTACTCTAAGCTTACTTGGACAACAGGAATGGTGTGTAGAAGTTTTTAAATAGTTTTTCTAAAAATCCTACATCATTATCATGTTCAACGTTTTTAGATGTACGAACACAGCAAATAAGATCCAAACGTCCTGATTCGTAACGTCGTTCATCCAATGCCATTAGTGCAACAAAAGCTGTAATTTGGAACAAGAAATCTAAGGAGATAGCAGCAGCAGCATATAAAGCAAATGTTTTAACAGCAGGCATATCCGAAATGGCACCTTTAAAATACAATTATCAATTAAATATTCCACACACATATAATAGAAAATATTATCATTACTCCTTACCTATGGCAAAACATGCAAATTCAGAACCAGCAGTTTGCAAAATAGAGGGTCCAACTAATCCTATAGCTTCACCAATAGCTTCTGCTACAGTTGTATGTTGAGTCCGATCTAATCGATGATAGGTGTGTACCATTATGAAAATATTATCAACACCAACTGCTAATACCAAAAATGGAATTACTTCAATGGCTAACATGGTTGTTGTTACTTTTAAATAACCCCAGAAACCTAAACTGCAAACAACTGATACCAGTACGATAACTATACCACCTATAGCTAATACAATTTTAGATTCACGGAAGAATCCCACACAGCTACGTATTTTTCCCAAAGCTATTGCTACATAAATAAACATAACAACGTAACTGATTACGACTGTTGAAACTTCACCCTCGGAGAGTTCAATGATAGCATCTTGAATGGAACGTTCTGCTGAGAATGCTATTTCAATGGAATTGTTTGTATAATTTTTTAGCAAATCAATAAAGTTTTTCTCCCATTCTAAATTTGGTTCCAGAAGAGCTTCATTATTGTGATTTTTACCCAGAAATGTTAATGCCAAACCGGTTGCTAATAGATAGTCGGGATCTTCGTTGGGATCAACTTTTGGCATTCCTGAAAAAGTTATTCGTAAATAATAATAAGCAAAACTATGTTGTTAGTGTATAAATAATTACCTCCGACTGCAACACTAGGTTCTATAGGGCCGCCATAGAGACCAAAACAATCTTCTAACATTGGTACTCTGAATTCGAATAACAAAAAAATAAATTTAATGTTTTGAATTATATTAATTGTTACGGTAACATTCTTTATATATTATATTGTATATTAAAAAAAAAACAATGAACTATATATAAAAATGAATATATAAAATATAAATATAAAATATTACTTTTATAGAACTCTATAGCAAAATTTTAATGTTTAAACTTATTTGTCCTTTAGCGACTGAGGTGGAGAGGTTATGATTGCCCAGAAGTTTGGAAAATAGTGGACTGATTTATAAAAATAAAATAAAATAATTCACAAAAAATAACAAATAAATGAAAAATAAACAATATTGACGATTATAGTGTAAATATGAAGTTGTTATTAAATCAGATATGATCGCGAGCCATTACAAATGACTGTGTAGATTGGAGGACCGCAGAAACAAATACATACGAAACCATACCAAAAAAATAAAATTATTTAATTGTATCAAAATATACCAAGGAATATTTGCAAAACTGTGGTTAATTAGGGACATTTCGAGGCGTGAGTCGTGCTTTGTTGTTCTAGATTAAGAAGTTTCTGAACAAAAAACGTTCAATAAATGTAAAGTAAGTGTTATTTGTGGACAGTATGTGAATTAAATTTCGCAGTAATTTTTTGATCTGTACTTGTCCCATAGATGGCCATGTGTCTTTCTGCTTAGACTAAGGTTTTTCACCATAATTGAACATTACAAAAATACTAATATATATAATATAAACGTTTTTTATACAAGAAAACAGATTAAAGATCTTTTCCTTTTCCTTTTCACAACAAAGAATTTTATATTTTAAAATTGTATCTTATTTTACAATAATTTTAATCATTAAAAATAGATTATATTTAAAAAATATTTATTTTTTACTTACCTAAGGCAATCATCCAAATGATTAAGATAATTAATCGTGTAACCGTTCTGGTCTTCATATTCGGTATTAAATCGTTCTAAATCATTTTGGAAAAAGCCAAACACGGATTGTACAAGGCATTTCTCAGTTGTTGGCTTCTCGCCGGGATATAATACGGGTGCATAACAAACTTCATGCAATTGAACTCCTCCGTTCAAACCGATATCTTCAATTTCTTGCTGTAATCTGAAAACTTCTAACATAAAATTTTTTTCGTAAGCTGGTCCAAAAGTCAAAACCATATTTTCTGTCTCGTGTGTAAACTAAATAAAAGAAAAATGTTAAAAAACTGTCACTTATATTAGGTTCTTAAAAAGTTCGATGCTTTTTAATATATAAGTAATATAGATTTACCGTAGCTGTATTTTTTGGTTTGAGAAATATTTGGTTAGTCCGATAGAAAGGACTAAAATGTGAATCGAAATAATCTTTATTAACGCGTGTATCACTTTCTTCATTCGCCCACAACTCTACAGGATCTGTTATAACTTCCATATATCTTATGCCATAAGCAAGTCCACCGATTACCCAGGAACAAATTGCAAGAACTAATACTGGATGTTTTGCGCAAAATGTGCCCCATGCCTTAAACATTTTATACAAAATTTTATTTACGCCGCTATATCCACTTAACCATACTGGTAAACTCCATTTGGGCAAACAAATATTCATAAAATCGAAGAAAATCAAAACGATTATAAGAACGCCCACTACTAAAGCGACTATAAATGTTACACCATATAAGCCAGCTATTAAAAATCCATCTTCCAATCCGGTTGGCTCATTACCAATTGGACAAGAGTCACTACAATCAACACATGAACAAGCATGCGAATTCTCGTAAGATTGTGAACAATTTAATGGATACAGTAGTAATCGTCCCTCCTCAGATGTTTCATCCAAAAATTTATAATTAATTGGAAAAGGTACAAATTCATTTATACTTTGATCTCCCATGAAATTGTACCATTTCCTGTGGTCACATGTTTTAGCATTATAGGGACCGCATGCCAAATCCAATGCAGGTCGTCCAGTTTGTGTATGTTGTATGCCTTTGCAGTTATCATATACTTTTTCAGAAAAGGCATCATCAATTTTATAATCTATTTCCGCAACATACTTATAGTTTCCATCTTCTTTATTAAGAGGAATTAAAAATTCTGTTTGATTTTGTCCACAAGTCATCCAACAAATTGATAAAGCCATGTTGAGCACACATGTTGGACAACGCGCATATATACCATCTGCCTGAGTCATGCCAGCATCCATGGTGTAAATTTGAGCTGCATCGCAGCATAATTCTATTTCTGTGAAAATAATAATAGGACTTTTATTAGAAAAAGTAACACTTTGTAATGATTAATACAATAATGATAAATAATAATTAATATAAATAATAATAATTTTAAATATTTAAATATGTGTTAATAAGATTTTCTGTGCACTTGGATACCATCCAACCTATTTTGATAAAACTTTAATGAAATAATACTCAATGAGAGGAATTTATTAAGAATTTATATGATTTGATTCCTTACGTGTGGACGTTGCCATAATGCACATGATAAATCCAATCTGAACAAAAATTTCAAGGAAAATTAAAGTGATGAGCAACGTAATTGCAATAAATAGAGCAAACTCTAATGTTTAAGTAATTGTTTATAATAAATCAAAAATATGGAGCTAAAATAAATTTATATCAGTAGTATTAAAATTTTCATTATAAAAAATTATTAATTTATTTTTTTTTTAATTAAATTTAAAAATTTTAGATCTATTTTAGATGTATAGAAATACATGGGCAATATTTCTTTAACAATAATAAAATTTTATAAGCGATGTTTCATTATTTATCATTGGGGATTTTTATAAGCCTTTAATTAGGTTGGAAGTCGTAAACAATAATATTTATGATAATCATAATATTATAAAAAATTATTTTTTTTAGTATTATTCAAATCAAGAATTTAATCTATATGCTATAAAACTACATGGCTGATATAATAAAATTTTTGAAAAGTAAAACTATCATTAAGTATATATTAAAAATGTACACAATTCCGAAACAAAAGCCATGGACCAACTTCACTGGAGACAAGTTACGAAAGAAACTCTGATGTAGATAAAGTACTATAAATGGTTAGAAGTTCCGATTTAGGAGTTCAGTAAAGGTACGTAATGATTGTTAGTATATAATAATCTTTAATTCAATATTCAATTCTATTTGTGATATATAATTTGATACTTTTAAAATTTAAAGCTTTTAAACGTTTACTTAACGCTATCATATATCTTGTGACAAGATGACAAAGGTATATACTTGGATTAAGTTAGTTTGACAAAATTTAATATGAGTATTTTGGAAACACTAATGTTACTTTGGATTGTGTATGAATCAGTATTTCAAAAATAATACTAATAAATACAATATGATACTAATCTCAATTGATTTCATAAATATTCGTATTTTATTTGAATTGACTTCCTACACACGATACATTAGTCTGCATATTTGGCACACTATGAGGTATTTGTTAGTCTAGATTTTCACCAGGTGATTAGATAAAATATTTTATTTACATATAGACATATATATTTGTTTGTGGAAAATTAAGTGGTTGCACCTAAAAGTACTTACTGCCATTATTTTCATATTCTTCGTACAAAACGGGACACCGTTTTTTTATTATTTCAATTGCGACCTCATCTTTAAGTTCTTGCGGTTCCGGTTTTTCAGGTTGTTTATTAACCCAATGTGCTCCTATCATATGGCTTTCTCCATACCAAATACAATCAGCTCCGATTTCTTGCACCAACCAGGAGCTTAGTATTATAGTTAATACAGTGAAGCATATAAGAGAGTTATTTGCTGCAATTTAAAATAAATTAATAATATATTAAATTAATTAAATTTCATTTAAAATTAATTAAAACTGGAAGTTACTAAGGTCGTGAAGTTATTTGGAGAATCTATAAATAAATCATAAAAAGTTATTTCTATTTTAAATTTAATGATTTAGTAGTATAGCGCCAAATCTGGACTAACTAGTGGTGTCGTAGAGGAGGTAATTGTTTTGAAGTACAGAAAATTGTTGAAATTTTTATTTCTAACATAGAATTAGGAATAAATTGCTTATATATATATGTAAGAATATTTCTTTCTCCCACTTTTAATAGCACATTTATTTTTCTTAAGCTTTTATTATTCTTAGCTTTGTTAGTAGTTTTCTTATAATATTTTTCTTTTTCACTGTTGCTATAGTTGTCGCCTTATTTGAGGCCCTATGTTCCAATGGGAGATATAGGAATTGATGATGATGACAGCAGTCACCTGACGTATTTTGGTTACCGTGAGTCTGAGAAAGCTACTTTTTTGATTGTTAGTACTTCTGCCTGTTAAGCGCTACATTGATCGGTTAGACGAATGAAGAATTCCAGTTTTTAACCCTTTGGGAAGATCTCAAAACTGAGTTGAGTTTTCTTCTTTTTTATGGTATTATATGATTGTTATTAATTTACTTAGTTGGACTTTAAATTCCTAATATACGAATATATTTAGGATTTATAGTACTCAATGATTTTATTATAAATTGTGTTTAAAATCTTAAATTGATTTTATGTTAATTTATTAATAAACACATTTTTAATTTAGTTCAAATGAAATCAAATCGAACGATTTAAATGAGTATCCCATGAATAATGTTGATTTTTATTGTTTAATGATTAGATTAATTTTGTTTAAATTAATTTTTATAAGACTTGAATGATTAATTTAGACTTCATTTAATTAAAATGTTTTGTATTGCATATTCACTAAAACATCTGCATGACATATCATGTACTTATAACCATCGTATGTAATGCATGTAAACAATATATTGGTATAAATTATTACTATAATATAGAAAATTGGTATAAATTATTACTATAATATAGAATATTATTAGTAATATTATATATATATTTGTACATATATATATATATACTAAATTTAAAACAGCACTATTAATTCAGGACTTAGCTGTTATTATAATCTTTTTTTTTAAGTTTATTTTATTGATTGGTATTATATATACATATATTTAAATCATTTATTGAATTTTAATATTTTTATTTTGCTTATAAAATAATCACCATAACATATTCAATTAATTATATACACAAACATATAATTTTTACGCACATTTCATTTTTTATTTATTCTTAAGCCCCATACACTTTATTCTAACACTTCTTACTGAAAGATCACAAAAGATCCTTTATAATAAATATTTTTTTATGAAATTCATTAAAGTCCTTTTCAGCACATTCAACTATAATCGCGAACCTTCACCAACTAAATCCAAAAAGTATTAAGATTGCTACTTAACTTTCTAAGGTACTTGAATTTATCTTCGATAATGTATTTTGGAATCATATTGGAGATAACGTTTTGATAATTAAACACCTGCAACGTTTTATTAGCGTACATATGTTGTATATATGTTTACATGTGTATTAATCGTAATTTGGTGAAACAATACAAATTTAGTTGACTACAAAGTATTTAACAGATTATGTGGTTTAAGATTAGAAATTTTCGATTATTTGATTACGCTTCATGAATGAAAGTTATCGTCAGAAGAACAATAGATTGAAATTTTAATATACCCTATACGCAATAGAAAATATATGCTTTCATAGGAATTTATTGTAACTAAACATCAAAAAGAAAGACAAAGATATTTTTACCTAAAAGATAGTTTCTTTTATATGAATACATATACATATGGATCTGGAAATTTTATACCCAATTTAGGCATATAATATATATTTGCTAATAATGTAAGGTGTAGCTACTATTAATTTATAACAAATAAAGAAGTATAAGTCTTGACCTGTATAATATATAATGATAAATATTTTGGTAAGATAAATAATACTTACTTCAAAGTTATATATCAGCTCTCAACAGCTCCTGTATTTTGATATTACACTTAGAGGTTCAGCATCAAATATTACAATTACATTTTCTTATTACTGTTTTTATTAATTAACTGCAGTAAACTTCTTCATATTATTTTTATTAATTAACTTCAGTAAATAACTCTCTTAACATTGTTGGATGTTGGATGGGCATCCCTGTTGAGTGCATACCTCTGTTGAACTGACACTTAATTAGATACCTCTGCTGAACGGACACTTTTGTTTAATAGACCTGTTTGTTGAATTAACATTTCTGTTGAAGGGATTCTTCTGTTAAGCGGACATCTCTGTTAAACGGTCACCTCTGTTGAACACACCCAAGATGTTCATTCGGCATTCGGTAAACTTATCTGATATTAAGAACAATTTAAAACAACAACAAGAAGAATAAAGAGTGACCTATAGTTCCCGAAGTATTCATACATAATTTATCTAATTTGTTATTTTTAGAATAAGAGCTCTAAAAAATTATGGATAGTTTTGATCTAGCAGAGGATACTGAAGTAATGATATTACAAAATCATATTACAAAATTTTTAATTATATTCTGAAAACACTTGCATTAAAGTGTTTTAAAACAATATATATAAAATATTAAGTGTTAGTATATAAAAGCCATTTAATTGCCTATTATATTAAACAAATATAAATATTAGAAGTGGTAAAAACAATGACCGAACACCTGCATTATTTATTGTGTGTAGATTTTGTTATTGCAGGTCTTAATAACCAAATGTCTGCTATAGATTGTGACACTTAGCAATGATTCATTAAATTCTAGACAATATTTTATATATTGTTCTATCAGAGGAAACACTCGAGTCTTTTTATCTTTATTTCATATTTAATTTTAAAATCTTTCAAACATTTTCAGGTGTTGTATTTTCGCATATACGCATATGGTTTTATCTGATTTTTAAACACCCGTTTATTTTCGGGTCCATAAAATTATACTCTATATTTTTAAAACACATTTGACTATACATATCAAAAGCCATAGTATTTAAATTGTATTTTCTTTTCTGTGCCAATATTATTTATTGCTTAGCTACTAGATTTTATGAATTTTTAATAGAGTAAACTTAAATATAGCAAAAGAGTTAATTAAAATTCTTTCATATTTCTTATATGGTATGTAAAGTGATTTATATAGTATTTTTGAATATAAAAATATTATTAAAAAACTATTAAGTTGTTAGTAATTTTTGTGACCAATTGTCTTTATATATTGCTTTAATCTCTAATTACTGCGATAAGATTAAAAACATTTGTGTTACTAATTTATAATGCCGTTTTTATTCTATGCTGTTGAATATTTGGGACTAATATTAGCATCAATAATTTTGGATTAGATTGTCACCGACGTGAGATTAGAAAATATATTGTTTAAATATAGTTGACACATGTGAAAAAGTTTTTATAATATTTAGTTTATTAACATTTTATTTTATATTCTTGACCAGTGTCATAGTTAGCAGGGGAATAAGGGCATAAAAACTGTTACAGCAAAATTAACAAAAATCTAGAAAAATGTGCGAACATAAAAGTGCACTGACTCTGAACTTCAAGTTTAGCAGGGCGGGCGTTCGAATCCTGGTAGTTGCAGTTTCAAAAAATTATTTACGAATAATTAAATACAAAAACTATTTTCAAGATCACTGATGATGGGTATTTGGCAATCCTCAAAACAGTTGCATGGTCAAGCAAAAATTCAATTACTTGAAATAATAGAAAAAGAATATTTGTTGTTCTAGTTCACTACTTTTCGAAAAAATCTCATATTTTATATATGGTATATAGGTATAACTTTATTAGAACTAAATAATAGCGTAGATTTGAACTATTTTTTTTCATCAATGCTATTAAGCAAATCCTTGCAGTAAAATAATTTAAAATATTTCATAAACCCTGTTTACTGACAGAGAATTTAGTTTTACGTGGCTGAGATAAGGGGATCCATTAAGCGCTATATATTTGTCCATAAATAGCTTTCGATTTTTAGTTTTCATGCTATTATTCAGCACTATCTATCATTCAGAAACTGAATCGTTGAATAGATCCATTATCATTCACGCCTTCTTATTGTGTCGCTAAAGCATTGAAAAGCTGGGAATGGTCTTAAAGCAACTTGAGTTTGCAGACAGATTTTTTGTTCTCCAATAAGAATTATAAGAGGTTTGATATTCATTGAATTTCAAATAAAATACGAATTAATGAGGGGACCAAAATGTTTGGAAATTTTACGAATTAATAAGTTTTGTTCAAGGAACTAGTAGTTTGTTACGAATTATTGAGGTTTTCGATTTATCGGGATACGAATTATCGCGATTCGACTGTAATTATAGCAAAAAAAGGAATACAAAGCTGGTATCTTATTTAAGCTATCTTCCATAGAGAAAACATTAATACGCCACTGTTAAGAATATTTGTTGTTATTATGGAAATCTATATAAAGTCAATTTATTGAGTATGTCTCTCTCGAAACTAACAAAGAAGTTTAGGTAACAGTAATATCTGTTTGAAATTATGTACTTAATTTTTAAATTTTAACAGTTCTATTTTTATATGTCCGCATACGAGTTTAGATAAAATATAAACTTTTCCATTGGATTATAACTATAAAGAGTTACCCACAATCGTTGTATTATATGTAAGGACTAGCCGGTCAACTATATTAAAGTTTATAATCCCATTTTAAAGGAGATTACACACTTTAATGTGTAATGATTTGTTTTTATATACAGAAAGAAAGAAAGAAAGTAAAAAAGTGCTACAAAATAGTACAAATGAACTTCACAGAAGCAATTTTCATATTAATGGAGGTATTCAGACCGAAGATGTTTATTCGGCTCTCGATAAACTTTTACATATAATTTAATTTTGTAAAAACTTCGTAAAACCTTAGTTATCGAATACCAAGTTATCAAAGCGTAAGTTCAGATAATATTTTTTGTTATTCGATTAAAGAATAAGTAATTCGTTTTATTTAAAAAAAAATTAAGTATGTAAGAGGAAAACTAAATTTCTTCGTCCATTTCCCATTGATAGGCCACTGTTATGTATATTATCATATAAATAAAAAATTAAAGAATGTAGTTTATAATTTACAGATAATATTTAAAATGGATTAGTTCTTTTTTTGTTATACCTATAACCATTTAATCATATAATCTAATATAATGTTACTTGATTATTGCTAGCAGCTTAAAGCAATAAAAATTATGGGTATTTTGTAATTAAGATAATAATAATTAAATATATTTATAAATCTGTAATACGACTGTTTAGTTTGGTTCAAACCAGTTTTCCACCAGCTAGGTCCTCATCCACGTTTTAGATTTTAATACATTTGAAGATTTCCTTTTTGTCAGCAATTTGTGAATCCCACAAAATTTTTAAAGTCAGAAAAATTTATGTAGAATACAATATTATTTAAACGAACTTTAAACGAACCTATATAATATATAGTAAATCATTAACCCAATCAATACTTACCTTCAGTTTCTTGCAGCTAAATAATAATAGATGGAAGTGGATTTTATTATGTGTGATTTCCCGGTGGACCGTCTTATAATAAGAATATCAGTGCGTTCATGTAACTCTTCTATACTGATTATAATCAAAACTGTTTTTAAAGATTGAATCTCTACGTAAACGTAACGAACAGAGAAAATGTAAAACGTAAAAAAAAAGTTGATTCATGATAAAGCATAAAAAATAGCATAAAATCACAAACACAGGAAATAATCCGATCACCACATAAGTCGCACAGAAAGAAATGTAATGTAGTTGCTTAACGTTTGTATTAAGATTTATCATATGTTTATGTCAGGAAATCAATTCTGCTTGTCAGTCACTGCAACCGAGACAATGCTATACTTAAATTTAATTAAGAGAAATTCGCATATATAAGATACAAAATTCGTCATTACTGCTACCAGCATAGAAATATAATCCCTTTTTATTCTATATAATTAGGGCTGATTGTGTCCAGTCGGAATAAAATACATTTCAACTGATTGTAGAGAATAAAAAAGAATTATATTTCTATAATGGTAGGATCAATGACGAATCTTGAAAGGAAGTTTTAATTGAGTCGGTACCATAATGTATCAAATAATTGCTTGACAATCATATAATCAAACCTATATTATTTATTAAAAAAATATTTTTAGGTTATCTACATTGCAATTATTATATTGATTAGTTTTTTAGTTTTAATTATTAACGGTTGAGACCTATAATACTTTTTCCTACTCTGATGTATTGGTAAATTATTAATATTTAATGTCTAATGTTTATAATACTTTACGGCTAAGTAATAGCCTTTCAGATATGTAACATCTATTCAATTTAAATGACTAGATAAATACAACTCCGAATTAGTTGCATTGAACACGCCTTATGGTATAGCACGCTATTTTGTGGACTTAACAGAAATTATTGTTGTTCAGTTGAAGACGTCAATTTCTTGTAAGACGACGATGCCTTTTCCGGAGAAAGTGACACAAGTTGATTTAGAAAAATTATTGAAAAATGATGATTCCGATCAAGAAACAGCTGCCAAATTATCAAATGAAAAAGCTATCGTCGGCGGCGTTAGTACTGAAGATAAATTGCATAAAAATATAGATGCGAGTATTAATTCTATTGATAATCATGGCGGGGCAAGTGTTGCTAATAAATCCAAAGAGAAAGAACACAAAAATTTGACAGCTACAGAAACAGGCCGATGTCAGTTACTACATAATATTCTTAAACAGAAAACTTTAAATTTTTTTGCTTGTGATGAAACAAAAGCAAAGGATATTGAAATTGGAGGTGGCGATGTCGGACATGATGATTCAGACGGTGTTGAAGTTAAAATTTATGAATTATCTATTAATCAACATGAAGAACTTACAGACGATTTTAACTTGAAAAAAGAAACTAAAGATGATGGTAAGTGATATATAATATATAATAAACAATTTTGAACAATAATTCATTACTTTAATAATAATTAAATGCTAATTAGTTTCATATTGTGTACATCAATATATGACTAGTTATTACTGCTGTCAAAACTCTATAGAAAATTTTGTAGTCTTTCTTTTCTTTTAGTTGGCCATTACTGTTTTACGTTAGCCTTAGTAGCGTTCAGCATGTACTACCGGTTACCGTTTGTAATTCGCGCTCTGACTTCCACTAGAAATACTAAGTGCTCAAAGGTTTATGTAGTACTTAATCTTTCCTTAATCAAAATTTTTCTTTGTCTTGACATCTAATACATCTAATACATCTCGAAAATTTTGTTAACTTAAATGTAATCATCTATTTTTACGACATAACTTTTCCAGCGTAACTACAGAATCTTTATTCGACTGACTAAGAGTCGCTTGACTAAAAGACCATTAGTTTTCCTTTAGCTCGCTTTTCACCTACTAGTCCGTTTGAAAAAATATTGTAGAAGGGTCATGTCTTATTATTCGAAATGACTATTCAACGTTTCTAGCTACTGAATCTGTATTCGTTTGACTACACCAAGCGAGTAAGTTATGATATATCTCATAAAGCTCCTTCTTTTATTATATAGAGAATGATATTTATCATTAATGTACATTCAAACAGATGCGGTAAAATATAATCTCTTACTTTCTGCGGTAACAATATAATCAAGGTGACACAAATATGGATGCGGTACGGTATCGTCAACGGTCTTTTGTGCTTAATTGGAAAAGTATATATGCATTGTCAGTATTTTAAGTTGATGAACTTTAGGTTATATAGTTTTATTGGTTTATTTAAATATGAACATTTGCAATTTTGTAACTTTAATTCATTTTTTAATATTGAGCAGTCTTTTTATACACCTTTTTTTTGACTTTTTAATAAAAATGGCTACCAAGTACCGTGAGGCCAATTGTAAGTACTATTATTTAACGATTTAATATCGAATACTACCGCTCAATAATTTTTTAATTATTGAAAAATACAGAAGTTTTTTAATTGTCAACCCGTTCTAGCAATAATAGCTATCATATACCCTGAGGTCAATTGTTAGTACCATTATTTAACAATTTAATATGAAATATTACTGCTCAATAATTTTTCAAACTGGCTTTTTAATTGTCAACCTGTTCTAACAATAATAGGTATCATATACTCTGAGGTTCCCATATATCATGAGGTTAATTTTTGTACCTTTGAACGCCGTACCGTTGCTTTACGATTAAATATCATAAATTCCCGTGGACACTCGATTCATAACTCTCACGTGAGGTAAATTATTTTGAATACAGTGCCATTGTATTACGATTTAAGAATGTTAATTACAAAAATTTATAGTTCTATAAATCCGATGTAAACATTTTCAAGTTTAACTACTGCCTTACTACACATGACAGTCTTGGTTTTCTATATCTATATTAGTTTAGCTTGTCTGTCAGCTATTATCTGAAGTATCACTTTGTGCATAATTTTAGTTATGTTTTAATATCTCTTTTATTATGGCATATGTCATACGTATCACAGATATAAAAGTTTCCGTGAAATGTGCAAAAATAGTAGTTCAATAAGAATATTTTCGTTAGGATAAGTGAGTGTTAGAACTATGGCGTTTTTTTTTTGTTTTAAAATTTTAAAACATGTCACTTATACAACAGCTATAAAATAACTCTTATATACTAAATACCATCAACAAAAGCTCTTATCTTGAATAAATGGTCTGGTCTGCTTCTACACAAAAGGTAATGCAAGCAATGATATGCAAAACCCCTACTTTACTACTTTAGTTAAACAATTGAATGTATTATTTTGAACCGGGACGGCGCGAACGCCATTCCCGACTACCAAAAATTACACGCACGAAATATTCACATTAGGAATAGCCGCGGAGGTCAACTCAACCGTAGTGCAATGGCCAAGCCTCACTCCGGGGGAACCGCCTTCATGATCACGGTAACCCCTACGCCAGGTAAGTATGATTTCCACCGCACTACACTCCCTTCTTAAATGTGGGCATTAGTATAGTCAATGAGAATTATAAAGCGTTATATGTGAAATAAGAAAGAATTTTTGGACAAGCAGGAATTTTCGTGCACATAGGGGTTGTTTTGCAAAACAGTTAGCAGTAAAATTAGGTAAAGCCGTTTGCCATGAATGATGGGTACTACACAAAAAGCAGCTAAACTGTTTGTGTGTCTAATATTTTAATTTTTCTTCTAAGGGTTGTTGGTATGTTGAATGGTGATTTTGAATTGGTATCCTTAAACAACTTTTACACTTTTCTATGGATGGACATTTGTATATGTTTTATTTTATAGAATATAGTAACTTAAAATATAAGTTTTTTAAGTTTTAAATTTTTTTAGTTTAATATAAATAATAAATTCTTAATATTCGATGTATCATTTATTATAATATTAGCAATCCAATCCAAGAGAATCCTTGTTTTGTAATCCTATATTTATATAAATTTATTTAATCAAAATTATAAGAAGATAAGAGAGAAAAAGAATATTTTAAGCATTTTAAGTAAAAGTTTGAAAATTTAAAGCCCGAAATCTGGAAAAGATTTGACAGAATAGGTAATATGACATTTCTAAATCGTTTCACCTATTTCTGCATTCATCGTAATCCTGCCATTTTTTGTTAAATTGTTTTTAAATTACTTAATTTTTATTAAAAATGTTCAAGCAGCACCATTAATTGGAATATGGTTAACATTAAATATTAAGCAATTGTTGTTGCAAATTTATTCCAATATTGAATTTATTGCAATACCAGATTTATTGCAATACTAGAGTTATCACAATAATAGATTTATTGTCATTGAAATGCGAATTTATATTTTGTCTAACGCTAAAAGTATATTAGGAAATAATTAAATAAACATAAATTTTTTGGAAATTTAACATTGTATTTGTAATTGATTTGTGCCATATTATTGAAAAAGAGTTATAAGTTTGAATATTATATGAAATTAAAAAAAAACAGAAATAAAACTATATGTTTTGTTTATTGCATTTAATCAAAATGGTCAGCTTGAATAAGTATTTTAAATAGTTGCAAAACTTATTAATAAAAATATCTGAAGTTCGCTATCATAATTGATTAAAATGCTACAAAAATTTTTCTTGCTCTAAAAGTATACTATGAAATAATTAAAAAAGTATAGTGTGTTGTAAAATATGACACTAAAGATGTAATTGGTTTGTGTCAAATATAGAAAATAGCGTAATTGGTTTTAATATGAAATAAAATTAGAAAAAGAAATAAAATAATAAGTTTCATTTATTGCAATAAATCAAAATAGTTGGCTTGAATACTTATTTTGTAAAATTGCAATACTTCCATTAATTGCAATAATTCAGTAACAATTTACATGGAATTCTATTCGTATCAGAATTCGACTGAATTATAGTTTATTTTTATAATAAATAAATATTCCAGCTTGGCATGTTCTGACTTATTATAATTAATGCTTTTTTAACCAATAACATGCATTAATTGGAATACAAATGATAATAAACGCCATGCATATTGCAGAGTTATTGTAATACTAAATTTATTGCTATTAAAACCCAGTGATGTACTTTTTTGCACTAAAAATGTGTAAGGAAATGATTAGAAAAACTAAAATTTTTCCAAAATTTGGTTTTAACGTGCTAATTTGGTAGTGTCAAATATATCGAAAAGCAAAATTGGTATAAATATTAAATGAAATTAAGAGAAATACTAACAAAAATCAATTTTTAAATTTTATGTGCAGGACGTGGCTTTGTTCTTTATTCTTAATTAACTTTAACTTGTTTAGTTAAGTTTTTTTATAAATTTTTGATTAAATATAAAATTAAATCCCGATAACTCGAAATCGAAAGGATATAGCGTGTTTTACGAATTAGAGAGGTTTTCGAATTCTCTAGGTTTTGATTTAACGAGATTAAAAAAGAATAAAAAACGAATTAACGGGATTTGAACATTTCAATTTATTTTCAGCTTAAAAGTCGTGTTTACTGGAAAAATATTTATTTTTACTTGATTGAGATAAGAGGACCCCCTATGCGCTGTACAATTGTCCATAAATAACAGTAACTTTTGATTTTTAGTTTTCATGCTATCATTTAGCATCTGAAGCTGAATCGTTGAATAGATGCATTGTCATTCACGCCCTCTTATTGTGTCGGTAAAGCATTGGAAAATTGCGAATGTTCTTGAAGCAAGTTGAATGTGTAGACAGGTTTTTTTGTTCTCCAATAAGAATTATAAGAGGTTTGATATTCATTGAATTTCAAATAAAATACGAATTATGAGTGGACCAAAATATATGAAAATTTTACGAATTAACAATGTTTTCTCAAGGAACCAACAGTTTGTTAAGAATTTTTGAGGTTTTCGATTTAACTGTACTATAAACAAAACATCTACACATTTTCTCAGGCAAAATTTTTTACACGTACTGTTCATCCATAATACAGTGCAGTGTTCAAAAAATTTTTAATAATCTGCACTCTCAATACTTTTTATAGCAACGTGTACAGTACAAAGTGTTGCAAAAAGCAAATCTTAAGAGAATTTAAAACCTATAAATATCTAATATATTAATATAAAATATTTATTATTTATTCAATGTTTTATTTATTAATAATATTTATTTATGCATATCAATTTTATAAAGCATGTGTAAAATATTATTATAACATATTTAATAATATTATGAAATATTTCATGATTCATAGCCACACTGGCGTGCTCTCGCCGTACGCTAGCCGCATGAATTCTCTCAACACTGCAATCAGTATGCTTAGCACTGTCTACAACATACGACGTGGAAGTTTGTTTATGCATTGTATGTGAATAAGGTGGACTAATTCCACTTGTGTATGAAATAAAAGATTGAAATTATTAAATATTTATTTAAATTTTAAAATACATTTGCACAAATAAAAAAAAAAAAAATAAATCTATAGATATTTTTAAAAAAAAACCTATTTGCATAAATTTTGTGAAACTACGCACAAACGTTAAAGATCAGAGGGAAAACAATTAAATTTTGTTAGATAAATAAAACAAAAATAAAAAGTTTGCATTGTTTTTATTTACGTTGCATACACTTAAAAAAATATTTGCAAAAGCGCTAAAAGTGAAATAAATAAATTAAGTTAAAAATGCAAAATTACACGGATGCAGTTAACATAAAGGGCTATCGAAGTTTTGGCTTCGACACAGAAGTGGAAATGGATATGGACACAGAAATGATGTGCAAGGATGTTGCAACAAAATCAGGTAAATTGCGCTTTTTGGATTCTAGTTAAAAAGAAATTACGTCTAAGAGAAAGTGCATGCAGACCGATGACTCAATTTTTATTTTTAGTTACTTTTTTATGTTATCATTGCGGTCTTTTAAAATAATTATTAGACCTTATGTCTATCCTTAACGCGTAAATAGGTGCACTCGAAGCTTTTATTGTATTGTCCTTTTTTTTGTAGTGGTCAAGTTTTTATGTTTGCAAAAAAAAAGAGCTTTAAAGCTTTTAACCGTCTTTTCCTTAACTATTAAAAAGTGTTTTTTTCCATACAAAATATGAGTTCCTACGCATTGCCGGCATCTTTAAAGTGATTAAAATAGCCATTTTTTTGACTGTTTATGAAGATAAGTTTTATCAAAACGAAATAAAAAATTATCATTAACAAATTAAAATGAATTATTTTTTTTTTCTTTAAATTATTTTTTCATACAAAAAATCTGAAATTGTTTAAATGTTGCGGGTAACTTTTGAAACTGAAATATACACATCTTTCAAAGAAACCTCACGATATGAAATACAGAATCAGTATAAGATAGGATATCTAATAATATAAGCAATAAAGAATTACAACACAACCGTGCCTTATAACTAACCTAAGCTATAATTATCATTTATGCATAATAATGTTAATTATAACTCTTTATCTGTTTCGTCACATAGTCTTTGAGGATGGTAAAGCGCCATCTAGAGTTGTAATTATGATTTCCTGACAATAATATGAATGATTAATTTTAATCTGTTTCGTTACATCGTCTTTGAGGGCAGTAAAGCTCCATTTAAAGTTGTAATTGTGATTTCCTGACAATAATATAAATTATTACCCTTAATCTGTTTCATTACATAGTCTTTGAGGGTGGTAAAGCGCCTTCTAGAGTTGTAATAGTGATTTCTTGACGTAAATGAGTGTAAAAATTAAATTGTTTTTAAAAATTTTTATTTTCCAAAAAGTTAATACATATTTCGGTATTTTTTTTTAAAGTAGTATTTCCTAAAGTTCTTAAAATAACTATTAACTAAACACTTCAAACACTCTGAAGTGAAACCTCCGCATATCTTACCTGTTTATAACCTGCGATTGACAGAAAATGTATCTCCGGTACATTCATTTTACTTTTATTTAAACCAATAAGATCTGGGTTCTAAATCCAACTAACATTATTATGTTTATCAACAGTCCTATTTTGTCAAAATTAATTTAAGAGGTTCTTATACTTATGATCTTATGATTCTTCTCTTCAAGTACAACGCAATAGATCTTACAGATCGCTGTGTTCTATTTAATATCCTATGATTTTGCTTACTTCATAATTTTTAATAATCTATTTTATATTAATACTAATCGTAATCATTAGTCATCATTTCATATTATATTATATATTATTTTTATGAAATATGATTAATTTCATTAATTAATTGCTCATTTAAATAAAAATAAAACTATAATTTATTTTATTTTATTAAGATATTTTCCGATATTTTAACTATCTAAATCATATTTCTAATACCTTGGACATATTTTTTAAAGTAAGACTTTCTAAAGCTTCTTAGAATATTCATCATCTACCCACCTTAAACCTTTTAGAGTGATACTTTTGGCTATATTACCTAATTGCGACCTACGATTACCAGGAAATAAGTTCAGTACCATCATTTAATTTTTATTGAAATTTTTTGTCAATATTAATTAGACTGACTATAGGGATAACACAATAGATCTTATAGATTGTAGTGTAACATTGTTATTTTATTTATTGCTATTTATTTATTGTTATTGATTTTCTATTATCAATACCTTCCGATTTTCTTGATTCTATCAAATACAGATTGGTTACAGATTATATTAACAATATACAATATTCTGTTATAAAAAATAATAAATACTCAACCGGAAAATGTGATTGGACGTGTAAGACTGATTGTTATAATTTTTATTTATTGGGATATTAAAGATTTCGACAAATTTTTTAATGCAAAGTTTTTTAATTATGTAGAATTAATTCTCCAGATGCTATGTGTTTTAATAAACTAGGCAATTTTTTCGAAATTGAATCTACGATAATACTTCCAAAACTTTTCTGATGTTATTTCCTCAAGGTAAACTTCTGGCAACTGCTGTGCCTAAATAACTATTGTTCTATTCCTAGAAAAAGTCTAATTCTTTTATAATGACTAGAATAGTTAATTCCTTAATTAATATTAGATAAGCCAATAGTACATAGGGAATCATTTTATATACTATGGGGTTTTGGAGCATTCCTTAATTAATATTAGAAGAGCCAATAGTACATAGGGAACCATTCTATATACTATGGGGTTCACGAGTGATTCCTAGAAACTTTGCTATACTAACTTAGATTTGGGTTAATGATAAGCCTAATAACAAAAAATAACTTCCGTTTCAAGATTCCAAACTAGTTTATGTTTCAAATTTAATATTCTTAAGATTGTTGTAATTTTTGATTATTAGAAAAGACTAAGTTTTAAAGGTCAATGCATTTTTCATATCATGGCATACCTACTCTATTTTATAATTTTTGAAATAATTTCAACAAAATTTTCAAATAGGAAACTTGTTCAAATGTATGTATACATAAAACTCAGATATGCACATACATACTCGTATGTGAAGTATAGATAAATAATGAAATACTAAAATAAATGAAATTTTCTTCAGTATTTCAAAAAGTGATTGGGTTATGTCAGGACGTTCATGTCATTCACATTCACTTTTCTTGCATTGTTCTCAAAAATATATATTTTACTTTTTTTTTGTATAAATAATAGAACAAAGCAAGTATTGTATGTATGCTTATGTAGATACTATATTTATATATATAAAGAGTATACATACTTATGCACATATATATTCATTTGTATAAAAAGTAAGCAATTTTAAAAATATTGAAAAAAGATATTAACAGTAATCTAGGTTATTCAACTTTGTAAATACATATTTTTTGTCAAGAAAAATTATAAATTAATTTTTAAAATTAATTATATTAGAGAAGTGTATGTGGGCCATTTGACCAATAGCACTTCTTCCAAATGATTTTGATTTCTTTATAATTTTTGAGTATTTCTTATTGTTAAGTATTTTTATCTTTCTTTCTAACTAATTAATTTACATTCGTATATTTTTCAAAAATGTGTCATTTAATAATTTTTCGTACATTTATTTTTTTTTTTAGCAAATGGAAAAATTTAAAATGTAAACAAATTTTTATTGTTTTATTTTATTTATTTATTTTTTTTCTTTTTTGTTACTAAGTATAAAATTATAGTTGCGACTTTAGTTTAGTCTTATCAAAAAAATCAATGCTTTTATTTCAAAATCGCTATAAATAATATGTATATATTACTTTTATTGGCCTCAATTGTACTGCAATCTTATCAAGTATCTTATGCATAATAAGTACTAAAAAATAAAATAAATAAAATTTAATATTTTTTAGAAAGTAATAAAATTAAATTATTAAAAAGTGCTAGAAATGCAAAGAATATTTAAATTCGAGTGGAAATTAACTAATGAGTAACCATTACCTATGACACATCTTGAATAATATAAGCCGTATCATTTATCTATGACACATATCCTGAATAATATATACATTAGGAATTGAGAAAGTAGAACCGCAAAAGTGCTGTTTAATATATATTATTTAATAATATAACAGCGAAACCTTTTCGGGTTTCGGCCAGATGCAGCATGTCCCTCCAGGCACCTCTGCTGTGTGGCGCCTTCTACAGTCTCGTACATCAAGTCAGGCTAATGCTCCCTCAACTTGATCACTCCACCGGAGACACGTTTTACCTCTACACCTTCTTCCTCCAAGTACTGCTTCAAATATCTTTTTCGATGGAGTATCTTCATCCATTCTCACGACATGACCAAGCCAGCGAAGCCGCTGGATGTTAATTCGTTGAACTATATCAATGTCGTTATAAAGCCCGTACAGGTCGTAGTTCATTCGGATGCGGTAGTCGACACCAATTCGTAGAGAATCAAAGATCTTTACCAGATAGTTTTTTGCCGTTACACCGGGTTTTTTTAAAATCATCCGAGTTTATGCCATTGGTAAAGATACATTCAGTATTGTTGATATAATTGATATTGATCTCTTGGCGGCTTCTTTATATTATTTGTTTTTATATAACACAATACATCTGATAATTTGCGGTGCACAATTTTACTTTTAAATTATATTAATTTTTAGTATCCATTGTGCAATAAATTTTTATATGTCGCACATTGATATGCGAACACTTTTATTCTCGGAATATAAATAAAATTTTAATTTAATTAATTCTTTAAGAATCAAAACCATAACAAAAGCCATCCATCATTCAGCAAACCTAAGAAAGAATAATATAATTGTTAATAAGACCTAATATATATTATTTGAGTATCTTTAGATAAAAATTAATTGCGTGTTTATAATAATGAATCACTTTTAGTGACATTAAATAGCTAAAAAGCTTTTTCTGAGTCACTATTTTAAAATGTATTGCATGTGAATAGGAAATATTTATGAGAACCCTATATATATACATATTTATATGTTAAAATGAATTAAACATTAATTAAACAAAATTTTTAATAAATAACAATTAGATTGTTGTGGTTGGTACGATATTACAAACAATATTAAATTATAGATTAATTAATTAATTATTTATACAATTTTTATTGTTTATTGGGGTTTCTGTCCCTAATTACGATCAAACTCCCATACTCAAACTACCATTTTGTAAAGAAAAGGTTCGACTTACGGAGACTTCGAGTAAATGAATTTTATGTAATTGTATGTAATTTGCTCTCGAAACTCTGTCGCACTCTATTTAGTTCGAGTTATTGAAAATTCGAGTTATAGGACTTCAAGTTATGGAAGTTTGACTATACTTACTAAGTAGGCCATTACAGACGTGAGTTGCTCAACCGCGTCCAGCAGGCTTCTCCAACCAACCCGCTCAGTGGCTTGCTGTTGCCAATTGCTTGTACCGAGTGCCTTCAAATCGTTGGACACCTGTACTTTCCATCAAAGGTGCGGACCTCCAAGCTTCTGCCTCATATAGCAAAGCAGGCGTGTCTTTTAAATCGTGATTTTTATTTGTCAAGAGAGAGCTTTATTTCTGAATTGATTATTTAGTCCGAAATAACATGATTAAAAAATATATTAAATTATATACTTAATATTTCATAAATTCATATATCGATTAAAAACAACAGATATATTGATCGTAACCATTCTCCGCTCTTCAATGAAATCTGAGAAAACTTTATTTCTGAATTGACTACTTAGTTTGAAATAACATCATTAAAGAATATATTAAGTTATATAGTTAATATTTTTAATATTTTATTTAAAATTTCATAAATTGATATTTAATAGAATTAAAGAGGTCGAAATCTGTTGTATGCAAAAAATTAGATTTTAAAAAGAATATATAACATATATCTAATCATTATTCCATTATGTTCTGGACGTAGAACCTAACATTACAGTAACATATTCCTAGTTAACTTTAAAACTAACTTCAATTTTAACTCACAAATAAATCAATAAATATTCTATTATATAGAATATATATGCAAACAATTTCACAAAATTATTAATTTATAGATTGAAAATCAAAAGAATCAAATTTGTCGTATGTAATTTAGTACTATATTTAGTATTAATTTAGTATTTACCTACATAATAAATTTACATTGATATTATACATTAAATAAATATTTACTTAAAAATTTATTTCCACTGTCTATTATACGACAAATTTTAATTTTATTGAATGCATTTTTTGCTGCATTTTAGCATTTAAATTGCTGATCGGATGTATCTAATTACATTGTTGAAGTACATAATTAAAATAATTTTCAATTGTTGTTATTGTTGATATCTGTTCGAAAAGACAGCCGGCTCATTAGTTTATCAACAAACGAGTACTGACCTACGTCACAACATGAAAAGTAGTGTAAAGCTGAGTTGCAATAAACAAATTTACTCACTAAAAAGCTTTACTACAATATTTTCCGATTTGCTACAAAAATAAAAAGCTTTCGTACATGCTTACCACAAAGCTTATTTTGTTGTTATTTTTCTGTATAGGATTTGTTTATGTGTGTGTGTGTGTGTGTGTGCAGTAAGTGAAATATTATTACTTTTGTTGGTTTTGCATTCTGTAGGGTAAAGGAAGAAAGTAAAAATTGCTTTATTGAGCTACACATAATGAGACAGCAGATAAGTTTAATTGCTGCATATTCTTATCTACTCACGTAAGACAATTCCTCAAGTGCTGTCTGTTAATGAGAAAGCGTGTAATGTAGATTATAGATAATTCAAGCACTTATAATGATAATCTTTATTTAAAGTACCACTTTCATTTAATTAAGATATTGTTTATTTAAAGATATTAAATTGAAATCCTTTAATATATTAATTTTTTGATATGATGTTTGAAGATAAATATGTAAAGTTGTCATTTTTTAATATAATTTATCTAATATTAGAGTTAGTGCTTCTTAGGATTTTTTATATAACCGTTGTTAAAGACTTTGAATTGAATTGAATTAATTAATATTATTATTATTAATTAATATATATTATAATTATATGAGTACTATTAGCCGTAATTTTTTCTTTCAGAGTTTTAAAAAAGCAACATTAAGTCTGGTAGAAACAGATTGGCATCACTGCTAAATTCTTTTTTTACATATGTTTTTATTGTGTTGTGCACAATATAAAATATAAAAATTGTAAACACTTAAAATTAATTAATTTAAAGAAAATTATATTATATTATTTTAACGGATGACTGAAATTTGGTTGCACTAAAACTTAAGACGTAAAAATTTTTGCGAATAAAACCTAACTCTGAAGTTTTTAAGAGCATTGTTGTTGCTTTACATGTTTTCTTTCGTAAATTACTAGTATTTTTTTTGCAACTCTGAGAGAAAAAATTACGGCTATTATTAGAGAATATATTGGTATTTACATAGGTGACTATGTGATAATATTGAGGAGTTCATCTCACTTCAACTACCTTTAGTAAACCATCTGGCTTAATAACTAAACCTATAGATTTAATTAAATCCAATACGGCTAACTTTAGCAAAAAGAAAGAAGAAGAAGAAGAGGATTTCAAAAGAAGAAATCGTCTAAAAAAAGAAAGGAAAAAAATAATATAGATATAAATTAAAATAATTTTATAAAATTAATATAAAATAAAATTTATAAGTTTTATTATTATAAAAACTATTGGAATTCACAAAGGTCACACTTTGTTCTAATATTGAGAAATTTTTTCCACCACAATTACCTTTAGTAAACCAACTTGCTGAATAACTAACTCTATAGAATTAATTTAGTCCAATGTGGCTAACTATAGCAATGTATTAAAGAAGAAATCTTCTAAAGAAAGGAAAAAATAATAACACAGAAAATCAAATTAAATTAATTTAAAAAATCATTATAAAACTTATAATGTATAAGTTTTATTATTAAAAAAACTATTGAAATTCACTAGATGACACTTTGTAATAATATTCCGACATTTTGTTCACCATAACTACCTTTAGTAAACTATATCTGGCTTAATAACTAACTCTATAGATTTAATCAAGTCCATTGGGAGTAACTTTAACAATGTTTGAAAGAAAAATCTTTTCAAGAAAGGAAAGAAATCTCAAAATAGAAATTTTTTTTTAAAGAAAGTCAAACAGTAATTAAATAAATGTTTGATCTTTCATTTCAATAACCTGAAAATTTTTTACGAAGTCTCTACTGGAGGTATCCAATCTAGTCGGATGCGTTTCTATCAAATAATATCCTATAATGACGGGAGTAAAGGAGATTGACAATATATATTTTGATTTACTGATTTAAGTATATATGAACTTATTTATTGTTTAAACAAATCTACTTACAATATAAAGAATTATAAATAAATTACATTTTGCAGCACTGGTTACTCAGGCATTCAGCTAAGTGTATACAAAATATATTATAAAAATTGTACTTGTCCGTAATATAAAATTCTTTATATTATATTACATGGTTATAAATTTTGATACTTAAAAGTGTTTACTTACCCTATAGCAAGTAAGAAAACCTATTTTAGCCCTAATCCTATTTGTAATCTAATGTGACTTTAAAACTGTTTTACACTGTTATTACTATTTATTGTTCTGAAAAGTTCTGATTCTTTAAAGAATTGTACTCACCCTATAGTATGTTGGAAAACCGATATTAGTCTTAAATCTATTTGTAATCTAATCTAATCTAACACTATTAAAGAGTTTAATACTTCTTGTAGTTTGCAATAAAATTTCTTGATTGAAATTTGCAATGCCAATAAGATGAGCTACACCTTTTAGATAGATCAGAAAGCGCCTTCCACCTGCTTTGCTTCTATCCGGAACATGCAACGCGCCGCTTTAACATTTAAGAGGCTTTCTTTTTTGAGGACCGAGACGAACTTCAAGATCTCCCTTTAAATAGCATCATAAGCTTTGCCAAAGCTTCTAGAAAGTTTTAACCTTTGGGTTTTTAATAATACGGTAACACAATGGACTTATAGGCCTAAGTGGATCCCCCTAGGATCGCCGGTATAACCTAAACTAGTCTCTCTGGCAGTGATTCGGTAATATTCTGTAATTATTTAT
Source organism: Teleopsis dalmanni (assembly GCF_002237135.1). Classification (NCBI taxonomy): domain Eukaryota; kingdom Metazoa; phylum Arthropoda; class Insecta; order Diptera; family Diopsidae; genus Teleopsis; species Teleopsis dalmanni. The sequence continues at coordinate 175,729,729 of NC_051846.1, forward strand.
TTTTCTTGTTTGTGTTCAAGACGTTCATTATATTCAACTTACTCTCAATTCTCATTGCATCTTTTATAAATTCTTGTCTTGATTATGGAAGACTAAAAATTGGTGGCAACTAAATAATTTTAATCTGTTGAGATATAGAACAAAATATATAATAAAGCATAAATAATTTGTAGCGCACTTGTGCAGTTGTTGTGAATGTTAAAATAATTATATATTTTTATCACTTAAATTAGTTCTATTGTTTTATTTTGATGTTTTTTGTGCAATGAAGTTAAAATGGCAAGAATATTAAATAAACAAAGGAAAATCCCGCACACTCGATTAGCTCTTGTCATGCCAGATTCGTAACATGGAATTTGTTGAAAACAACTTTAGTTTAGTTGTATCTGAAAATTGAATCGAAATACTGACAGATTATCAATTCTAGTTCGAAGAAAATATTCGTGCGAAAAATAAACTATTTTAAAAATTTATTTAAAAAGTTAATTTTAAAGCATAAACAAATTTATTACTTTAATTTTGCGTTTTAAATTTGAGTGTGATAAAATTTTGTGATAGCCAAGAAAGAAAAAATGAAATTATTTTAAGTACGAGTATCTTTGCATGATTGCAAGATATTTCAAAAATTTTATTTTATAATAAATTAATTTGTTGAATATTGCAATTTATATTTTGCATTTAATTTGAATTGCATAAGATAATTCAACTATGAATTTATTGTTGCTATTTTTATTAACAATACAGTTTTGAAAACATTCTTAAATACAGGGTGAATTTTTTTTTTACTAGTGTAAAATTAAATTTTTATCATATATTTAATGTATATATAGAGTTGCCAATGTTATAAGAGTGACAAATAATTTATTTACAAAATATTTATTTTTAAATTTAATATACTAAAATAAAGGAAATTGAATTTATATAAATAAACATTGATTTGCAATAAAAATTTGTCATGACATCATTTGATGACGTTATTAAAGCTTTTCAGCGTTTACTATTTACGTTGTAGGCAAATATCCAAATGGGTCGGGTAATGTAGAGAAAAACTATTTAAATAAATTGTAAATTAAAATTGACAGATTAATATTACGTTTTTTAATCTAAAGTCGGAAAATAGATTAGACTAAAATTAATTATTTATTATAAAGAAAAAGGTGTAACCAAATATTTGTGTTTATACTTTTACCTGGACCTTAAAAGTTCTAATAATAACGAATAGTATTTTATGTGATGTACAGTTTCATTCTTCATTTGAAGAATGAAGACAGTCTTTTGGTATTTTTAACTTTTAAAACTTTTTTATATGAGACTTGTCCATAAAACTTATTTTCTTATCATTCTTATTCATAATTTTCTTTTATTTAAAATTCATTTATCTCTTTCGCTTCCATAGTTGCTACTATTTAAATCCAGCTTTGTTAATTAATATCTTATACCTATCTTATATTAATTAATATTAATTAATTAATATCTTATATTAATTAACAATACTTTGGGCTTACCACTTAAATTCATTTTTAACAATTAAATAAAATACAACATAATAATAAGATATAATATTTTTATAATATAAAATAATATTGTAATTTATTCTTCTACGTTTATATTTTTTATATAATTTTATTATTATTTTTATTTATTTTTAACATTAATTTATTTTGTTTTATTTTATTTTATTTTATTTTATTTTATTATATTTTATTTATTATTATATTATTTTATTTTTATTTTTTTTTTGTTTGGAAGTTTTTACTTTTCATATTAATCCATATTAACATGAAAAATTATTTATGGGAGGTTTTATATAGAAATTCGCATGGTTTTAATGGCACTTTTATTTTTCTTTTCTTTGCTGTAATATTATTTGATTTTCTTTTATATAACATTATTATAAGATTATTGTGAGTTTTAATTAAGCTGGAATTTTAAAAGGAAACTCAACCGAAACCTAAAATATTGTGAAATATTTGATGGAGTGAAATCGAAGCCGAACCGGAAAGCCAATATGGTCTGAATTCGATTGAAGTTTGCTGTTAAATTGTTATACACTCAAATTATTATACTATATTTACTCGTGTACGTGAACTCTTCATATTCACTACTCTAAGTATTAAAAAATTTCTAAAATTAAAAAAAAAATTCTAAAACTTGGGAAAAGTTCTAAAACTTGGACAAAGTTCTAAAACTTGAACAAAGTTCTAAAACTTCAACAAAGTTCTAAAATTTGAACAAAATTCTAAAGCTTGAAGAAAGTTCTAAAACCTGAAAAAAGTTCTAAAACTGGAACAAAGTTCTAAAATTGAAGCAAAGTTCTAAAATCTAAACAAAAGTCTAAAGCTTGAATAAAGTACTAAAATGTGAACAAAGTTCTAAAAACAAAACAAAGTTCTAAAATTAGAACAAAATTCTAAAATGAGAACAAAGTTCTAAAATTATAACTTCTAAAACTAAAAACAAAACTAAAAGTTCTAAAACTAGAAACAAGTTCTAAAACTGGAACAAAGTTATTAAATGTAAAAAAAATTAAAAGCTTGATTAGTATATGTTTTCATGTACTTAATATTGGATATTTATTTTTTATAACTTGTGTTTCATTCCGACAAGATAATATAAACAAATCAATACAAGTAAAAATTATATTTATTTTTTTTTCAATAATTGGCAACTTTGTTTTATCTTGTATAAACTGGTAAAAATTTTCATTGACATTGTTTATTCAGAGGGGCCTATTTTTATAAAAATTTTGTTTATTGTTTATGTTTTTGTTTTTCAAGCACCTCTTTTGTGACATTTCGATTAATCAGAACATTATAAACATATTTTTGTTTTTATAGATCAACACGATCACTTATTAAACATTTATATATTTTCTTTTTTAAAAAAAATAATAATAGAGTACATGTTTTTAAATTTAAATAAAATAATTATTGAAAAAAACAAATTATATATAATTAAATTATTGTTGTCCAGTTTTTATGAAAAAATATTTATATAATATATACTGAAATATATTAATGAAATATATACTATATATAATGTATAGTTCAGTTATCCAAACTGCACATTTCATAAAAAATAATAATTGCTATTAATAGATATACGTGCATATTGTATATAGAATACAATGATATTCAAGAGTAACTTCTTCAAAAATAAAGAGCACAAATTAAGATATCAATATTAAAGTAGACATGAGGTGAAAAAATTTCATTATACGAGTACATTCATCTGTGCTACACAAATACACATTAAAAAATTCTATTAAAATTGATATCTTTATTCATTTTTGATATACCTAAAAAACCTATTCGGACATTATACCTATTCGGACATTATATCTAATGACATTTAAAAAGTAAGCAATAAAATGCGTCAATATGATAATTAATCTAATTATTTAAAGTCATTCATGTACGACGCGTTGCATTCTATATTTTAATTTATAAGTTTTTTCCTATAATTTCACTGTAAACGATTTTGCTAATATTTAAAATAAATAAGATTCGCAAACAAAAACCATATTGGAAAAAGAATGTATTTAAGTATTAAATTAGATATCATTCGAGAGATAAAATTAAATAATTAGATTGCTTTTAATAACAATATCAACAAGTCCATATTTACATTGGCTTAGACTAGTTAATCTCCTATGATTGATAGGATGATTATAAGAGATATTAACATATAATTCATTAGGTTATGTTTAGTTTTTTGACAATTTAATACAGTTTTAAATATATATAATATAGTTTATATATAGTATGAGCCGAAATTTCTAATACTGATTTACAAATAGTCTTTAAAAAGAAGATTCAACCATATGCAGGCTAATGAGTGCAATTGGACTCCGCTCCAATAAATGAAAATCAAACCCTCTCATTGAGATGCCCTGTAGAGCTATTATTCTTGTAGTAGGTTTACTTATAGGTCGTTGTATGTTAGGTTACCATGATAGGAGACTAAATCTTCCTTTCAATCATACCTGGCGCAGTTGTCGATACGACGATGAAAGTGCCTCCCAGCAGTCCAGTAAATGCGCTGTGCCGTCTAATCAATTCAAGCGCTTTCCATTTTGGGGATCTTGGTGAACTGCTAGACCTCCCTCTGAATAGCAATATAAGCTTTGCCAAAGGTTTTAAGTGGTTATAACCATTGAGTTTTTTTATTATACGGTAACACAATGGGCCTATAGGCCTAAGAGGATTCCTTGGGATCGCCAATATAACTTAACCCAACCTACTAAATATCGTTTACTTTAAACTAAACTATAGTTACATGCACTTCTTTGGGTGCACTTCTTTAATGAACACCCAACAGAAATGAACAGAAATGAAAATTTCTATCAGTGTCAGTTGAAGCTATTACTTAGTTTGGATATAACTTTTCTTTTGAGTATTTTTTTGAGTGTTTCAAGCTATATAAGATTTCAGTTGTATTTCGAATTATAGTACGAGGTTGCCAAAGACACAATTTCACATTACATTAAAGCTATTCTACTCGAGTACTTCAATCACAACCACTAGACGTTTTATTATGGAAGCAAACCACAATTATCAGATCGGCGGTATCTTCGGAATCTGCGGTACCAGATATACATACACCTTTGGGTGTGTGTTGCATTAATTAAGTCGAAGACTATCAGTTCATCTCGAAACATATCATAATAATTTTTATGTTTTCGCACCCGCCTTTTTAAGTTGAAGACAGTGTGACTTCTATAATTGCTAAGTGAAGAAAGGCTTAATAAATTTTTGATAGCATTGATCTATATTGAGTCCGAAGTGTTATTTCTTTGAAAGCATCTTATTATTCAATGATATTGTTGTTGATAATTATTTCAAGTTAATAACCAAAGAATCTTTATATAATTGTGAGAATGAACTGTGTATCAGCGTCCACTGATAACATCGGGATAAGCTTTTAATTCAATATTGTGTGAGTGTTCGTATATCTGCTAGTTGTGTTGAAGACTATTAGCACAAAACAAGGTAATGTTCGGTTGTGAACTAAAGGTATTCAAGTTTTAGAGCCCTATCGCATAAGCATGCTCTTGAAAGCATTGACATCTTATGTGTGTGTTGATCTAATGTACCTATGCGTTTCGTGATCTTTTTAATCAGTTAGAATATTATACAATATTATACAAAAAAAATGAAAAAAAGAAGAAGAATTAGAACAAATTTCATATAAATTAAAAAAATGCTGTCAAGGTTCTGCTCTTTAATACGTTACCACAATTATTTATAACTTATCTAATTATTTTATTATTATGGAATTTTTTAATCAGCTTAGTAAATAATAAATACATATATATAATATGAAATTAAAATTCATAATTATCACTTGGCCGCAAGACCCATGACTTTACTTATTTTTTTATGATTTTCAAATCGAATTGACTTGAGAGCTCTCCAGAACGTTGGGTAGAGCAAATCAATATTTTGTTTTTGTTTCATTGGTTATAGATTCTTTCTTTGAATTGAAGACTATACCTATCTAACAATATAATTAGTTGCATTTTCATTGGTTTGTATTTATTGTGATTAATTAATTACGAGTATTATGTTATTTTACTTATTAAGTAGTTGTGGGCTTGACAGTGTTAAATTATATTATTTATTATAACAAAGTAGATTACGAATATAAACATTTTATTTAAATGTTGGACTATGATAAAAATGTCATACCAAAATATTCAATGTAATATAAAAATAATAAACAATAAATAATAAAATATAAAAAATGTTATATTTTGTTATTTAAAAAAATTTGTGTCTCGAATAATAATCTTTGCACTTCACCCATTAAAATTATTATGCGATTAAGGCAATGCTGTTATTTGGTGAGTTTTGTTTATCTTGAGAACTGAGCAAATGATAAGACGAACATTGCAATTAACATGTTATATACATCATTAAATACATATCTTCGTATGTATGTATAATTAACAAAACTGAATGAAAAAAAACGTATTGTGCAATAAAATTAGCAACTGTGAAAAAATTATATATACTTGAGGTAAAAGTAGATTTGTTGGAAAATTTTTAATTTTAAACAAAATATTTTTCAAGTGATAAACCAATTTTAGTACATACGAGTACTTCGAATGCGGATTTTAGACGTTCAGACTTAAAGGAAATAAATTTTTCTTTACTCTTAAGATAAATTGATTAAAATACAATATACATATAGTTTTAATATAAAATTATTTGAGGTAATTTTATTAAAAGTGAAGTGAACAAAAAAATACAGAAATGAGTCAACGCGGTGTCATTCCTACACACATAAAGGCTGATGAAGAAGATGATGATGAAACTATTGACGGGTCTTTTAATAGAATTCCAAGAAACAGACCAACGATAAATATAGTTAAAAGCAATACTGGAGGTAATACAAAATGCATATAGATTTTTTATAATAACCTTAGTTGATAATATGTTTATCCAGTGTGGAGAGAATAATATTTAATATACTAAAATTAAAATGATAGAGATAAGAGTTGGTGCAAATAACATATACTATTGTAATAACATATCGATGTTAATATTTATATTGTTTTAAAACACTAAAAAGTATCGCTTCCCAAACTTCTTTTCAACAAGTTACAAAATATCGACTTCTACAAGAGCTTTCTTCATGGTATTATTTTAGATAACATATCAATGTTAACTATTTCTATTTAGGTTTTAGATGTTGTATCATCAAACTCTTCATCTTACAGACTTATATATTTATATTGTTTTAAAATACTAAAAGGGATCGCTTCCCTAACTTTTTTCGTTAAGCTACAAAATATCTACCAAAGCCTTCTTCATGATATTAATTTAGGTAGTTTTTGTTAACCTTACCTATGATTAATTTATTTATTTAGATAGTTTTTTTATTATTCGCATAAAGATGTCAAAAGAAATACTGCAGATATCAGGTTTTTTTACATTTTCAGCAGAAATTGTGTAAACATAATTCTAAGTTTCAGGAGTAAGCATGGCTACACTTCTAACCCACCCACATTGGGGTCCCATGACCCATCACGTTGGATTGAGTTTTTACTCTATATAAGTGGTTATCTAAATTAAAAAAAAAACAATGCAGAATTAAGCAGAGAATGCGCATAGTAAACAGCAATAGCATTAATAGAGCAAAATAGTATGCTATTATTTATATTATAAATATTGGACTATATTATGTTCGAAAAATAACTCCGACTTATCTTTGAAAAGGAGTGATAAAGTAAAAACTTCCCTTTTGAACGTAAGTGAACTAATTTCTTGTGAGATTGGTTGCCATCTGCTTCTTTAATTTACTAAGTACTTAGCACAATCATAAGCACCAATGAGTTTTATTCATAATGTATCTGGAATACCAATGTTTTCTTATATGTTTGTTATATGCAAATAAAAAACTACAATGACCTACGAGAGGTTATAACAAGACTATAACATAGTCAAGTTTTAATCTATCGGGAACGTAGAACCAAGATAAAAATGAAAGAATTTGTGGTAGTAATTACAGGTCACTGGTCAGTAAGCACACATGCTGATAAATTTGATATCTCTTTCAATCAGAAATACAGAATCTGTAACGAATAAGAGAAAAAAAAGGGAATAATTTATTTGTAAACGCCTAAAGCTTTTAACATTGAGACATTCCAATATGGAAGCCAAAAACCTACGGAACCTGACGGACTTTCGAAACTTGTATTTTCAAAAAATAATTTTCTTTATCAACAGTGCAAGTAAATTTTAAAACTAAGATTTTCATGTTCGAGTTTGTAGTAACTAAACAGCGCTTATAAGCTACGTAAACAGAAGACAAAATTTTTCCGCCACTAAAACCATAAAATCAACTATGTTTGTTAAATGTATAAGCCCAGCCTTGTTAAGAAAGTAAATTCATTTTTTTAGATCAAATTTTTTTAGAAAACTAGATAATGTAGGAACAGGGCACCTTTAAAAAACTACTAACATTCTAATGTTCTATTAAACTTGGTCCTGTTAGCTGGCATTTTTAATTTTTTACTTTTTTGGTGCTGTTAGTTGGAATTTTGCACTTTTTCTTACTTTAATTTATTTGATCTCATTTAAGCAGTGTCTGCTATTTAAAGTTTATTTAGCTATTTAGTTTACAAAATACTTTATTCTTTTATTTGTGACCAAAAATATTATATAATAATTTATTAGCAGTCTAATTGGTCATCTAAATAAAAATAAAAAAAAACTATAATTTATTATATATATTTAAAAATTATTTACGAAACACCACGTTATCGAATATCAGAATGGTTACAGGCTCCTCGGGGAGGTATACAGATCTGAGGTCATTTATTACTTAGTCTGATGAAGTGATAAACAATAATACTCAACTAACTAGCCTCAACATAATAATAAAAATATTTTTCCAATATTTCCAATAGTTCATCTTCAGGGAAACAACTATGTAGTTTATTTTAGCTTTAATATACAAATAGTAATAGATTTTGTTATATGTTTATTTTACACTTTTTTTTAAATTGTTTTGTTAAAAAATGTATAGAAGTCCATTTCAAACGACTATTCATTTTGAAGGTAGTGCCTTAATCCAAAACTAAATCTAAAAAAACCATATTAAAAAAGTAATACCATATTAAAAAGTAAACAAAAGAGATAAAAAAATCATAATTAATCATAAAATACAGAGTGTTGTAGAAAACTCTTAACGGATAAGAATATTTATTCTCAAAGTTGATTCATAAGAGAATCTTATGTTAAATCCCCGGATTTGAATCCTTTAGTCAAATGATGTTTTTATTTTAGGGTCTAAGGAATCTTCTTCAAAATGTATGTTACTTTATTATGAAACACACTGTATTTATTACAACATCTTTGTGACCTTATCCTTTTCTTTTTTTACAAAAAAAAAAAATATTGCAATCTGCTAGTAGATAAATAAAATGAGAAAATATTTTAATTCAAAAATTTTTAGCTCATTGTCATAAAAATCCATGAAATGAACAAATTTTTAGAATAATGTGTCCTTCCTGCTGGCAAAATTTATAATCATACTAATGTAGTTATAGTTGAATATCGATTTATCTTTAAATTGTTTTTTCAACTTAAAGTACAATATATCATAGATACAAGTCCAAAACTAAAATTTTAATTTTATTCTTAATAATGTTTGCCAAATAATTTGATTTATAACGCATTATGACATCAGAAACATTATTTTATAGTTATATATTTGTTGTAATAGTATTGTATTTATACATACTTAAGTGAAAGATATATATAATTATTTATAAATTTTTTATTTCAAATATAACTTTTTACAATTTATTGTTATTATTTATTTTTATTATCGAAAGAGTAATTTTCTTATGTTTTTTCAGTGAATGCATTTTTATCTTTATAAAATATATATAGAAAGAAAATAATTTTAAAATAGAATTCGCTATGTCTAATAGCAAATTAAATGCATAAATATCTAATATGCATTTATATTGTATTTTGAGATATTTTGAAATTTATGACGAATATTAGAAACTGAATGCAATATAAAAATATATTTCTTCTTATCATTAGTAGACGTTTCAATACTAATGAGTTTCATTGTAATAAAATTTGTCAATTTTTTCAATGTTATCAGTAGAGCTATCAGACATTCTAAACATGATTCTAGATACTTATTTGTTTACGATTCTAGATTAGAACTTATTTTTGCTACCGATAACGATAGTGATTGTAAATAATCAATATATTAATTATTCCAATATAAATCTTTAGTGTTATTAACTCAATTTTGTTGTAAAACTTTTTAAAATGAGGTCAATAAAATATCACTTCTTAAGAAAATGTTACTTTTAATTATTATTGAAATTTGCTGTCTTTCCAAATTTTGATTATAAAACATAACTGAATTAAATATTATTTAATATAATATCTTTAATTATAAATTAGTTTCTTAACGATTTGCTAAACTCTTAACTATTTATTATTTATTATGTAGTGTTCCTACACAATATTTAATATTATATGTTTTATTTAGGGTCCAATATGTTTTATTTAGGGTATTTAAATAAGAGAAAATAGATACATCAGTTTCATAATTCTCTTGGTGATGACCACCATCGGTTAGTAAACCCTTATAAGAGATTTAATATTTCATTCAATGATTCTTGCCACGAATATGGAAAAGTTATAAAAAGTACTTTACATCTGCTTTATCATTTCCTGTACATATGCAAGGTAGATGACGTTAGTCATATACTCTATATATTACAGACGTATTTTCTAAAATATCTTGGTAAGATCACAATTTTTAAATCAACTTGAAATTCATTAAAGATTGAAACCCTTTGGAGTCTTGAACGACTACACAAGGATGCATTGGATCTCTGCCAAAATAACAAAATATAGAATATCTGCTTTTATGAACGACCAATGGTTGATGTTAAACTGATTAATTAAAATTTGAGATTATTATATTAACGAAGTTTTTTAATCATCATGAAAAATGTAGATTTGATAATTAACAGCCATACTAAGGTTAGGGTACGTGCTATAGCAATATGGCTGTTTGGAATTAAAAAAAATTTAAGAAAAATATTAACAAAATTTTTCCCTGACCACCACAGTATTACCTATAACGATATTGAATTTGACACATTTGAATAAAATTTTATAAAAATCGGTTTAGTAGGACTTTGATTTATTAATGAGGTCTAGATAAACACGTTTAAAGATTTTATTTTGTCCCTGTTTGTCAAAGTGACTCTAGTATAAAATAATTGAAATTGATTCAAATGTTAAAAAATTCTTTTAAATTAATATTTTATAAGTTTATTCAAGCTTGAAAAAAATATATTTTATCAAATATTGTATTTAATTAAAATTGAAACCATTTACAGTATCTACATATATGAAAACAAAAGATTAGTATCAATTTTAGATATCCAAGTTCAAAGTCGTTCCAAATATTTTGAAAAAAAGTTTGTTTTTATTTAGCATTTACTCAATAATATATTATTTATTATATAAATATTATATTTACTATTTATTTCTCAAATATATATTTTTTTAAATATTGTATTTAAATAGAATTGGAACCCTTTATAGTATTTCCATATATGAATACAAATGACTACTTGTATCAATTTAAATATCCAACTTCAAAGTCTATCCAAAATTTTTATGTTCAGCATTTACTATTTGTTATACATATATGAAAACAAAAGATTAGTATCAATTTTAAATATTCAAGATCAAAGTCGTTCCAACATTTTTTAAAAAATGTTTATTCTTAACATTTATTATTATTATCATTACATTTACTATTATTATACAAATATATTTTATAAAATATAGTATTTTATTAAAATTGAAACCCTTTATTGTATGACCATATATGAAAACATCAATTAGAATCAGTTTTAAATACAATATACCAACTCATTTAACACAGTCTTTTGAGATGTTTAAAAGAAAAAATCTCATAAAATTAAATATTCAGTATAAATATATTATAAAAATATATAAAATATTGTTTTCAATTTATTTTATATTTATTAATAGCAACCGTAAAAATTTTATCGCTGCTTAAAATCAATATTGACCGATTTTTGTTTTTCTGCAAATTCAAAAATATACAAAAATTTTATGTTTACTCACAGAATGGAACGAATCACATACCACCAACTGTCAACCGTTGCTGATAATGAAGTCAACACTTGATTTGCATTGCCATTATCAGTATTAGCAAATATATTAGCTATTTAAGATTGTTGTTTGCATCTAAAGTATCAATCCGTCTATCTATCTATCTATCTATCTGTCACTCTATCAGTCGATTTATTTGTGTGATTGTAGGCTTCACGGTTTGTTTTGGTAACGCCACACGTACCGTGTTTTGTCTAGAAAAGTAGGTTTGAGTAGGTTGTTGTTTTTATTATTATTATTATTAATAATAATAATAATAATGAATATTATTGCTGTATATTATATAGTGTTTTGCATATATGCAAGTATTTACATATTAATTTCTGTTCAGATATGAATTCTGATTTGTATTCATTTAAACATATTTGGAAAATTTTTTTACAATTAGTTATGTGAAAGCTGCAGAAGAGTGATCAACAACACTTCATTCCAGTGTCTCTCCAAGTTCATGACTGACAGTCGCTTTTTAAACAGAAAATAAAATAAAAATAATTATAAATAAATAAAATGAATTTCAATGGTTTTGATACTACAAATTGTCTTTTGATCGAACAAAAACTTTTCGTTGCTCCAAGTATTAAAAATGGTAATAAATGGTCTATGCGTATGTGTGTGTGTGTGTGTGTGTGTGTGTTTAAATGCCATTACAAAATGAAGCACAAAATCAAGCACAGCCACAATAAGTCAGTTCTTTTTGTTTTTGTACATGTTCTTTTTGTTTTTGTACATATTTTTTTTTGTTGTAATTAAGTGTTCTGTGCTACGGTGAAAAGCACACCTGAAACAATGAAGCAATTGAAAAAGCAAACAAACACACAAACTTCAAGTGTAGCAAATGTGCTGTAACAGAACAACAATAACAATTAGTATCAGCACACAACGCCACACCACACCACAGGCGGAACGTGAAATGCTGCTACAATTGGGACATTTATCGATTTTTGTGTCAAATTTGTTAGTAAAAATTTGTGCTCATTTGTGCATTTTGCTAATTTTGTTTTTTTCTACAAATTTTTTATTTGTGTTAACACAAATTATATTTATTTTTATTGGGCGTTGAGTGGGTGACATTTTTAATTAAGTTGTGTGTAGACAAAGTGTAAACGTAAATTAGTATTTAATAAGAATTAATGTAATTGCTTTTCTAATTAAAAATTTAATTTTACATTTCAGGTGCCGAGTCGCCTAGCTCCTCAACCGGACAGCAGCCCGTGACGCCAAATAATGGTGAAGAAATCGATGCCTTACCAAATGAAATCTCCGCTCCGTATGAGGTACCACAGTTTCCTATCGAACAGATAGAAAAGAAATTACAATTACAACGCCACTTAAACGTCAGGTAAGTCCCATCGAAATGCTTAAAAAATATTTAAATTCTATAAATTTATAAATTTATTACTCGTCACGACGAGGTACAATTATAAATAATAAATTATGCTAAATTATGCATAAAGAAAAATGCATTACGTTGCATATATTCAATTTTCTGAGAGAAAACAAATTATTATTATTTGAAAAGTTGAATAAAAATAAATATTTACTTATGTGCATTTATATCATATATACAATAATATTTACTTTATATATATACAAGTACATTTAAAAAAAAATAAAATTAAAATTAAAAAAAAATATAAACACAAATACAAAAGAATATTGTCTTATCATTGTCATTGACCTCACGTGCAGTGTTGATTAAACAGTGCCGGTACTTCCAGTATATTTCTTCCGTACTATGAAAAAAAAATGTAGCCCACTTTTCACTTTTTTGTTGATATATTTGATTTTTTAATGTCTATATATATAAAATTTAAATTGAAAAAAATTAATAATCATTAAAATATTAAATATTAAAAAAATATTCTAAATCAAATATTTCAAACTATTTCCTAGACCATCTTCAGTATGCACTAAAGAACTGAATGTTCTACATATATATATTCTTTTTATATATATATATATTTTATATATATATATATATTTTATATATATATATATATTTTATATATATATATATATTCTTTATATATATATATATATATTCTTTATATGTATATATGTTCTTTATATATATATTCTTTATACCTATAGACTTTTATAAATATTTTGACTTTTAATTAATTTACTTAAAGCTATAAAAAACAAACAAAATGAAATAAAATCTTATATATGAAATTGTGAGTTTAAGTTCAGCTAATTTATTAATTTCGTCTTAAATAGCTATAAACTTTAGATTCAAAATTCATGACTTTCAAGAAAAGAATAAGCTATTTGTGTAGGTCAGATTAGAATGGAGTAGCGACACTTGAGCTCAAATAATGGTCCGTTTTGATACCACGGATTAGCATTAATTATACGCAGAATAGAAGAATTTCCGAAAATCGCGACTCTCCCATTCAAGTGAAAGTAAACCTACCTGTTAAGCCAACAAACTTGGACAAGTGTCTAATCTTGCAGGGTGACTACTCTATTAGATCGATAAGAGAAGAGGCCCCGAGGATTTTAAATTTTATTCTATGCCAATGATGAACACTGACATATGAGTTGAAGTATGATTTCTCCTTATTAACATTGCCAAACTCCTGCAAATGTCATTATATAATAGACCCACTCTCATAGCATGTATTTTTAGTATACACTGGCCTATCAGCATCGATATCTTAGTTAGGAAAAGCTTTAGTTGAAGATTTGAGAATTGTTTTAGGTACTAAATTTTATAAATTAATGTCTTATTGTGGAATTAGTTGGTTCAGAATTAATTTCCTGTTTAATAATTTGCTGTAGTAGTAAACAGCTACTATATCTTTATGACTGCAAAGACCTAGTCCTCCTTAGTAAAATACAGCTGAGGTTGTTGTTAGTTTACCTGTCATTATAACCTGCGGCACTATCACCCAAGATAAGTCTGTCTAAGATAATAGAATGTTGTCTCTGTCGAGTAAAGAAAGAGTCTTCTACATAAACTCTTTTTTTAATCTTTCGATTTTGATTAGAATATTTCAAAATAATTAAAATATTGGTTTTGTGACTAAATATAAAAACTTCCCAATAGTAAACATTCTGAAGAGACATAATATACGAAAAAATGAATATCTACTGTTTTACGATCAGTTGTTGGTATATAATATATGTTATGGTTACAATATTTCGCTCAACTGGAAACCCAAAAGGCCAGCACTTTTTTATTTTATTATATTCTATATGTTAGAAAAGTTTAATATCTTTGGTTTACTATAGTTCGCACACTGTTAAGTACTGTTATTTGATTTAGCAGTAGAGTAAAGCAGCCAGAAAGGTTTGAGAAATATAGAATTTCTAGTTCATGAATTGTAACAAAGAATATTTTTTTTTTAAATATTTATTTTGTCACAAACTAATTAATATACTTATATTTTAGATATATATATATATACGTATTAAAAGAAACAATTTTTTATGTAAAACATTTGTTTATTTTGTTTATCATATTTTTTAAATTAATTTCTATTTACAGTTAAAATGACATCTTGAATTTTTAACATAAATAAATTTTTAATAATTATTTTTAGTTTCAGTTTTCTATTTTTGTAACTGCTTGTGCACATTCCATTTTTAGAAGACTTGATCTCTCTAACCTAGAGGATGTGCATCAACATTTATTTTGTTAAGAGTTTTATGCGTCTTAAAAATTGAAAATATGCCAAATTAATTCATTTGAAAAGCAGCTAATTTATATTTTGTAACGTAATTAATTATTAACAATTATTCAATTTAGAGCAAAAAAACTATAAAAGAAAGTTCAATCATTTCAATTTAAGAGATAATCTTTTAGTATATTTTTCTTCTTTTAATTTTATGTCTCATATCTCATTCCTTTCCTTTTTTGAAATGAATGTTTATTAATAACTCAACTTTCAGTAAATAAATTAATTTAAATTTTTTTCAAACCAAACTACTTATTTTTAGAAAAAATGCTGTCAGATATAAAAACTATAATTTTAAATTATAAATTCATAAAATATTTTAGTAAAAATGAAAAAATTTGGTACAATATTTTAATTTTAACATAGAAAATCTATTATAAAGGCATTCTATGAAAATATTTAAGCTTAACATGGTGTTTACACTGGCTAGACTTCGGCAAGATTTCTATGTTCGATATTTTGTTTTTTATTTTTTATTTTGTTTTTTATTTAAATATTTTTATTTTGTATGTGTGAATAAAAAATTGAAAGTGTATACAATACAAATAATCTGGGCAAAGTCTAGCTATTATAGGACGTGGAGTAGTTGAGTGTATGCAATGCCTACACTTTGCCAAGAATATTATGTTCGAATGCAAATATATATAATTTTCGAATTTGTCAGCGAACAATAATTTGTATACGTCAGCGACAAAGTGAGACTATATGCAATAATCTGGCCAAACTCTAACCATTTTAGATACTTAATGTTATGCGTAAAGTCTAAATTAGTTGCTGTAAACATATTGAATGTAGAAAATGGTAACGGCTGTACGCTGTGCACAGAAAAATAGATTATTTATGAAATACGTACAAATCAAAACAGCATAAAAACACAAACAACACAAGTTCAATCCGATCACCAAATACTTTACACACAAAGCAATGCAATGCAATTGCTTTTTTTATTGCGGTTAGGTAGCACTGATTGTCTCTCGACATTTTAGTGCTTTTAGTTAGCAGTTTTGTGCTCTATTAAACTTTTTTTTAATTTTTGGTCGTTTTAGCAATTAGTTGCATTTTGTTTTTTTAGTTAAAATTAGTTGCATTAAATTTTTAGTGATTCTAGTTAGTAATTTTTTTTACTAAATATTTAGTGGTTTTAGTTAGCAATTTTTCTCAAAACATTTTCATTGCATGACTTATTTGCTTTTATAAATGTTGTTGTAAATTTTTTTTATTTTTATCTAATAAGGTTCTTACTTTAAATTTGCATACGATTCTGGTTTTAAATGTTAACTAAAATTCATAATATTTATAAATATTTTGTTGCCATTATTAGTTCATTAATTCCTTTATTCAGCTCTCTTCATGAACATTTACTTTCCATTTTCTTTCCGGCTGGAATGGGGATTAGTTGTGCATATATAAGAACATGACACATGTTTCTCGTTACCTTTGTTTTATTTGTCATTTGGTATAAAGTATCGTCCAATACTCAACTTACCCACCGTATGCATGCCAGCAACTTGGATTTTGAATAGTTTCAGTAAGAATTTTGCATTCAAATGACTTGGAACGTTAGTTATATTAACTGCATTGATTGAATGAACAAAAAGTTGCTTAATATATACTGCATTTCAATTGACTCGAAATTTACTTATATTGCATGAGCATCTAATATCTCACAGCTATTCACAACTATCAACATGGAAATTAGTTTTCTATTCAAATTAATTTATGCATCAAAATATTCGTACGCGGTGTCGTATACGTGATCTTTTGGACTTTTGCATATTTTAGACAGTTTTTTTTTTGTATTCGCGTATTGATTTACAATAAGTTTGTTTGGTGTGAAAAAAATTGTAATAATTTTGTGTTAATAATTTTGTTAAAAAACATTTCAATAAAAAATATTACAGTGTTTGATTTATTAAAAAATGATGAATAAATGAATCTATAAATGCTCCTCTAACATTTATTTCATTATTTGTTAAAGCAAATTTCGTAAAATTTCTACATACAAGTATGAATATATATATTTATCTTTCTATATCTCGTATTTATTTTCCTTTATTTTTCTGTTTCTTATTTCGTTTAATATTTGCTTTGTGATTACAAATCACAAATATGCAACGTCAAGAACTAGAAATTATTGCTAATATTATTTCTTCAGTCAAGGCCGTGTTATTCTAATAATTATAATTGGTTTAGTAAGGCAAACAATCACAAAAGGGAAAAATATATATATGTACTCATTAATGACGTCAGAGTTGGACAAATATTGTATTTATAAATATTGTCCAACATTATTAAATACTTTTCTGCAAGAAATATAGTTCAATGAATTTAAAATTATACAATATTTGTATACATTTGTATACATATATATGTTTCTATACATACGAGCGGTGTTTGAAAAGCTTTGAACTAACATCTGAGTCAACCATTTTAACTGTTATATTGTTTCCTATTTTTAAACGTAATCTTCTCTTAACATAGTATCATTTGCTTAAAACTGCTCCAACTTCTTAACTCCCTCCAATAATGCGTTATGTCAAGGTTTTAAGAATACCCACTTAAAACGGATATAACTTCTCGATTTACATAGGACTTATGAGTTTCGAACCAAGCCTTCAACTTTGGAACCCGGGTGAATTTGATAGAGGGTCAATCAATTCTTAAAAGAATTCATAAATTTAAGACCTGTCAACTACCCACTTAAAACGGATATAACTACTCGATTTAGATAGCAATTATGCGCTCCGAACCAGCCTTCAACTTTGGAACCCAGGTGAATTTGATAGAAGGCCAATCAATTCATAAAGCAATTCATAAATTTTAGATATGTCAACTACCAGTCACCCATCGAAGTTAGGAATTCAATCCAACTCAGACTACAGATACCATGTGCTGTAGTCTATGTGCTTGGGAATGCCCGGCACTGATGCACATGCAGAAGAAACACCTAGGAGGATATTTCATGGATCGTAAGGATCCAAGAGTAGGAAAAATAGGCGCTATACTGTCTTTCATTAAAGAAATCGGACTCGGAGAAACATTCTAATTCGACTAAGGGGCACAATAGATCTTTTAGGTTGCAGTGCACGATCCCTTCTTTTTAATAATAATAATAGTGTATTATTGGACATAAATCCATTGAAACACACCCATTTTTTTTGACCATCTATCTTATTATTAAATTTTGAACTTAGTGTATTCACAACTATTTCGTACAAATTCTTTCCATGCGTCTTTGTTTCTAGCAGAAAAACGTAGCTGGTTAAAAGTTTTCTGTGTCCTGCGAGAAGTAGTCTTCGATCGACCTGGTCTTCTTACTCCATTTCATGACATGAACAATCACATTCATTGGTTTTCTCAATGTGTGATCTAAAATTTTCGTTTTAAACGAGAGACTAGAGAGAAATCGATTAATCACAGACTATATAACACGAACTCATAACAGACTTAAAATATATACATATAATTTCTTATAATACAGTTTTGGTTATTATTTGTCTTAAACACGGTTATATATTTATAATATTCTATATATAGTCATTATTCTTAAAAATATAATAATAATAATTTTTTTAGTTTTATTTTTAATGGATGTTTACACTTATCTTATTCTTTACATTTCTATACTTGTATAATAACAACAGTAAAGTTTTAAAAGTAAAATATTTAGAAATTTTCAGATGACTTGGTTTCCAAAACTCCTATAGTATTCTAATGTACTGTCGTGTACAAATGAACCCGTCTTTCCATTAAATAAGTTGTAAGAGACGTCTGGCTTATATACTTCTTCCCCTTTTATAAAATTGATTTTACATGTTAAAAGAAGAGCTTTCAGACGAGTTGATAATTTTGTTCTTGATACTTTATTTATTTATTGATTTATTAAAATTGTTAATAAATAGGTTTGTTTTTTTTCACTTAACATAACTTTAATTTTTCCTAATCCTTATATTTAATAATAAATTGTAATAAACCTATATATGTAACTATTTATTCTATACAAATATTTTAAGGTTAACACCAGAAAAAAAAAATTACAAGACAAAATGTTTGCCCATTAGATTAGGTATGTTATCCTTACATATAATTGTAGTATAAACAATTATTAGTACTTTTCTCAGCAGTATCTGCAAAAATAAATATTGACCAACAAAATTATATTGATAAATACACAAAACGAAACAATTATTAGTGTAATTTCAGTTGGATACTATATGTAACAATTTGCTGCAGACTATTTCCTTTGTCTATTATGACATAAACACCCTACATGCAGTTTTTGGAATACTCAACGTCTTAATTTTGGTATAAGTTATTACATGATATCTATTTTTGCTGAAAAAGGAGGATTTTTGGGTGTAGGATTGGAACTTTAATACATGCAGTCCAAGTTTTTTAGTTAAGAACATTATCTTTTAAGATATAGGTATAACCTAGAAAAACTTTCCGTTATTTGATCTCTAACAGTAATTGAGAGCAACATGTATTTATCAATTACTAGTGGTTTTGGAAGGTAAACCCGGTCGTTGCTATTATTTGAATATATTTTTTTTTGCCGACTGGTGTTTAGCATCGAAAGTCACAGTGTGAGACCACTTAGAACCACTTTTTAGAAATCAATTGAAAAAATGTGAAAACTTTATTTCAGCAAACAGGGAAGAGAGATGTGGGGGGCTTAATACCTCGCGCGTTCGATCTATATAAGTTCTATAATATAAGTTCTAAGTGCGATTGGACTAGTTATAGACATTGTGACCAGCGTCACGAAAACCGTGATTGTAGAGAGGGATAATAGGGACATTAAAGTGCCACTCATCAAAGTGAATATTTATGTTGTTATGTTAAAAAAAATTTGCTCAAATTTTCGATTATTGTTATTCTTGTAAACGTAGCTTACCGATTTCTAATTATACCGATTTGTACAATTATGTTGGAGTGGAGTGTAAAGGAGTTGGTAGTTTTTAAAGTTTTTAATTTATGGCGTTTTAGATTGTTACATCTGGTTTCAATCTAGATTTACTCTCGATCTGTCAAATTAAGTTACCCAATCGAACATTTTTAGCATAATCTAACATTTTGGTAGTGATATTAGTAGACATTTATATTTTTCATAAATGCATACATCTAATCAAATAACCTTTTATTTATCAAGTTATTTAAAACAGCTGTTATTTTAGGGTAATCAGAGTACCAGCTAATCTGGTAAAATATCTAGTGTTATAAATTAATCTCTAGTATCATACATTTCGTTCGAGATTTACCAATCGAAAATTGCTGTAAAAGTGAATCTCGATTGAGTGATTTACTATTTATCGACAGATTAAACAAAGAAAAGCGGAATTACTTTTTTAGAGAGCTAGTCAGAAACAGAAGATGTTCCAAAGTTTATTTAATAGCCGATTGCTTGCACTTCCTGCATTTGTCACTGGTGCTAAAAACGGAATTACTTTTTTAGAGAGCTAGTCAGACACAGAAGATGATTCCAAATAACTTCTTGCAATTCTTGCATTTGTCACTGTTGCCAATGTTTTGCATCTGCAATAAATAAAATAAATAAAAATACTTTGTACGTCATTTCAATGTAGGGTATTATAAATTCATTGAAGACCAACTACATTAATTCAATTTCTGTCTCACGCAATGTTGCAAATGAAAAGTGATGTAAATTTCCATAGACCTACGGCACGGCATATAAAAGTTTAAGGTTTTTCCGTATGTCTTTGTCACTTGAAGTTTTTCGTGCGAGAAAATATCGTGCAACACGAAATCGTCACATTCATTTGCCTAATGGCACATTTATCTGAGTAGGAGTAGATACGAGTATTTGCCCGCAACACCAACTCTGGTGAAATTCTTGACACTTAAAACTTATAGTGACGTCTACGTTGCTATATATAATACTATTTGCAGACAAATAAATATTAATTCAACTACTTTTAATGTTATTGTTAATAAATAAAAATTTATATTAAAACTTATTTATTGTTGTTAATTGCATTGCTCACACAATACTTCGCTTAGCTCCCTCGTCTAGAACTCATTCGTGTGCGTAATTTGCCAATTGTTGTTCTCTGATTAATGATAGACTCATCAATCGTTCATTTCATCATTGCAAATTGCGAAAAGGTTATTGTTATTATTACAACAATTTGAGCTTCTAGTCAACGTTGCATGGTAATTGGAATTTTTTATTGCAATGTAATAGTGCTATATTGTTATTGTTATTGTTGTTGGTTGTTGTCTTGTAAGGTATTTTATATTTATTTTATTTTATTTTATTTTATTTTATTATTGGTCAAAAATGAAATTTTTCACAACATTTGCGAAATGTTGGTAACTTTTTAAGACTTTCATATTTTTTTATGTTTAAATTCTGAATAGGCGTCTGTCAGAACTGGTAATTGGTATTAGTCGACAGGACATACTTTTGTGGTGATTAAATAATTTTGAATTATTTTATTTTTGTTATAAAATAATTAAGTGTTAACAAAATCCTGCTTGAGTGTGAAAAGTCTTAAATTGTTAATTTTTTTTATTTTTTAATAATTATCCTGAAGGCGAATTATGTCTTTTCTTAATGATTCTTATAATTTCTTTGTGCCGGATTTGTTGTCTCCAAGGTAATTTAAATTTAATATACCATATATATATATATATTTTAAAAAGATATATTTAGATATTTATAGATAGATAGATACTTCCTTTTTATTCAATTTAAAAATTTTTTAACATAAGTAAGTATTATGCCTTAAATGTAAAAACATTGTTTAGAGTTACTTGATAATATATTAAAATAAATAATAAAGAATTGAATAATAAAGAAGTAATACCATAATAATAATAATAATAAATAAAGATAAATAAATAAGAAATAAAATTTAAAACTATTTTTTTTTTTTTTAATTTTAGAGCTATGGGATCTGAAAGATCAACATATGATTTTTCTGAAGCTAATAATATAATACAAGACGAACATGATTTTGCTGCAAGCTTTCAGCGTGTTTCCATATCTGGTGAAGATACAAGTGGTGTGCCATTGGAGGATTTGGAACGTGCTTCCGCACTATTGATACAAGCCTTAGAGTTACGTGCACGTTATATGCAAATGTCTGATCAATCATTTCCAACAACGACTTCCAGATTTCTAAAAACTATACAACAACGAAATCGTTTTAGTCACATTGAACATGAGGACCGCAAAACCATAGCAGGTAAATTATATTAATATTAAATTTTTTATTATAAATTTCTTAAATATTTTCTTTCGTGTAAAGAAGTGAAAAAAAAAATATTTTTTTATTATTTCCACTTTTCCTCAAAAAATATATAATAATAATTTTATATTATTTTTGTATAAATCATTTTTGTAAATTGAATTTTTTATTTTTCAAACCTCATTAAATTTCCTTTGCAATTTTTTTTCA
This sequence comes from Teleopsis dalmanni, assembly GCF_002237135.1. Lineage (NCBI taxonomy): Eukaryota > Metazoa > Arthropoda > Insecta > Diptera > Diopsidae > Teleopsis > Teleopsis dalmanni. The sequence goes on from NC_051846.1 coordinate 175,752,532, forward strand.
AATGAGAAAAAAACTTTAAATTTTATGTGTGCAATTTTAATATTTAATAATAATAATTAATAATAATTTTTTTACACATTTTCTGAAAGGCTGTAATGTAAATGTTTCTTTCTTTTGGCACACAAATTTTTTTTACTATTAAATTTCTTCTTTTTATATATTAATAATTTATATTTGTATATATATTATTATTGTTTTTGTTGGACATTTTTATTTGACTATTATTCTTTTTAGAAATAATCCGCAAGATCAGTCTTCCCGACATCCAAACGGAAGGTAATTCGTTCGTTGTTTCATATTTCCTCGGCGAGCGAATCTTTATAAGTTTTAGTTTTTCTTATCCCTTGTATGCAATATAAATTTTAAAAATTGTTTTGCGTTAAAATATGTTTGGTTTTTAAACTATTTATTGTTTTAAATTGTTTAAATTCATTTATTTTTAATTGCATTTGTATTTTATTTTCTATTATTTAGTTCAAAATTTATTGCTTGCCATTTTTTTTTTATTTATATGCTTTCTGTTATATATTATTTATTGATTGTTTGATTTTACTGCTTATAACTTAAATGAAGTCTTATAGAATAACACAGTTCATTTACATCGATACACCATAATCAAATATGTAGTTATATAGATATTCTACAAAAATAGTACACGTCTATCAAAATCTTAAGATATAGTTTAATTCACATCTTTGTAGAATTGATGGAATATATCCAATAGATAAATCACTCTCTTTAACTGCTACACATAAAACGTAATTTTCAACTATATAACTCTTCTCAAATATATATAACTTCCCTTAATAACTCTCCAAAATTTGTAATTGAAATGAAAAGTAATTAAATTATGTTTAATTAATCTCACTGATTTGAGCATAGGCCTCACATAAACCTATTGGTTTCTAGGGTTAAAAGCATATAGAACGTCGACACTTTTTGCGAATCTAAATAATACTTCATACTTTATTCCTGTGACGTTCTCCAGCCTCTCAAATTGTGGAAGCCTCAAATATTTTAAGCAGAATTTAAACATCGGAAATGTTCGAAAGTCTTCTTTTTATATAGCGCTCTGTATTTTCTATCTTCGTCACTATTAGCAATCTATCTATCTTGTATGCATATCCCACTAATAGACTGCTTTCAATCAGCATACCTATATTATACTCAATAGTCCTATCCTAACTCTTTCATTTGTGTTAAATAAATAAATTAAAAAAAGTATAGTAGTATAGTAGGTTTTCTAATTACTTTTTAATGCAATTTAATCAATAAAATTTGCGTAATTTGAAAGCAGTCATTCTTTGCTCTAAAATATTAATAATTTTTAACTTAGGTTAAGTTAGGTTCGAATGTCAGCCTTGTGACCAAAGCCCATTTGAACTCAACTAATGGCCCATTGTGATGTCATAATTTATACTTATTTATATGCAGACCAGTAGAATTTCTGAAAGGACAACGTAGAAATCGTTGTTTATATGCAGACCAGTAAAATTTCCGAAAGGACCAAAGCGGTCAGCGTCCGAGCAACGCCAAAAATCATGACTACCGAATTCAAATGAAAATGAACCAACCTTAATATTCAGGATGATAGCTCTGTCAGGTCTGTGAAAAATGGGGTAAAGACTTTAAAAGTTTTTTTCTAGCCATTGATAGAAAATGACATATGAGGTGGAGTACATTTTCCTCCACATCGTCAGAGCTGCAACACTACATTTGTGGGTATTATTTACGGAAAAGCTTGTTTAACGACTTTTATTTAGTTTATTTAATTTTCAGCTTTCGTTTTTTAATAATACAATACGATATCAGAGACTAATTGATTTGAATTTAATTTAATTTTTGAATACGATCGTAGTTAATAAATTTGTTAGCTTTAATTGTGGGGTCTTGAACCTGGAGTAAGTTTTGTTTAGAGTTAGCAGAACAGATCTCAAAGTTTATGATGATCTATTGTCCGTTAAAAAATAATTGATCATAAAATATAATAATGTTTTTAAAATTCTAGTAGAAGTAAAGAATATGTTCATTTGATATATATATATTGCAATTAACACACTTAGTAAATACTATAAGGTTAGAAAAAATTAGTTAATATGCTTGTTGTCTGTCAATAACAAAAAATTGTACTTCTTTTTAAATTTTAGTTTGATATATTGTAATTTTTATTTTTATTATTATTTTTTTTTAATTTTATTTTTACAAATGCGTTAAATTCCTTACACAACAGGACATAGACACATAAAAAATTGCTTCGTTTTCAGCAAAAAGAAACCACTAAGCAAATTTAAACAAAGAGTTTATCTGTTAAAATGTTATATTTTATATTATTTTAATGTTTTTTTATAAATTTTTATATTTTTATAATAAATTATTTATAAGCAATATATTCTATAGCCTAAATTAATCGTAGAATTTTTTTTGTACTTTCATATATTTTTTATGCAAACGTAATGTAAAATTTAAAATTGCAATTCTGCATTTTTAAATAAAAATTGCACCACCTCACAACAACACCACCAACATAAACACAATTGCCATTGACACCAAAAACCACAAACCACATCACCAACGTATTTCGAAATGTGACCAACATGTAGATCATCCCATCCATCCACCCACGGACACCGCTAATCCATGGGATCTAGAATTTCCACCAGATAAAAACTTCGTGATTAAACCAGTTGATGGCGTATTTCACATATATGAAGATGAAGTATACTACAAAATTCCTTTTTTTTTATTCCATATCTCTATTTTCCTTTTTTTAGGTAAGCGATACTTCCATGAATTATAATTATCCAACGTTGAAGGAGTTTGTGAATGACATGCAAATTATGTGCAATATGATCGCCGATGGACCATTGTAAGTTAGCGTAATAAATATTATAAATTTTAATTAATTGATGAGAATAATTTATTTTAAATATTTCTCATCTATAGAAAATCATTTTGTTATCGTCGCCTTTGCTATTTATCATCCAAGTTTCAACTTCATGTGCTACTAAATGATTTGCGTGAGTTGGCTTCACAAAAACAGGTGCCACATCGTGATTTTTACAATATAAGGTAAGTTCAAAATATTGTTTTTATTGATTTAAATATTATTTAACTGTCCCTTTTTCTTTTTAGAAAAGTAGATACTCACATTCATGCAGCTTCATGCATGAATCAAAAACATTTGCTGCGTTTTATCAAAAAGACACTTAAGAAAAGTGCCGCTGAAGTGGTGACTGTAACTAAGGGTCAAGAAATGACATTAGCACAAGTCTTTCAATCAATGAATCTGACTACATATGATCTCACAGTAGATATGTTGGATGTGCACGCAGATCGTAACACTTTTCATCGATTCGATAAATTCAATGCCAAGTATAATCCTATTGGTGAATCCCGTTTACGTGAAGTCTTCCTTAAAACAGACAATTACTTAAATGGCAAATACTTTGCTGAAATCATAAAGGTATTCTAAAAAGCTTTCCAATTTTTGAAATCAAACATAAAAATAAAAAAATTTGATTTTTAATTTATAATAATAAAAAAAATATATGTATTTATTTTAGGAAGTTGCTTTTGATCTTGAAGAATCTAAATATCAAAATGCGGAATTACGTCTTTCGATTTATGGTAAACATCGTGAAGAGTGGACAAAACTCGCCAAATGGGCGATAGATTATAATGTATATTCTCCTAACATACGTTGGCTTATACAAATTCCTCGTCTTTTGTAAGAGATTTCAACAAATGTAAATTAAAACTCCAACTTAATAATTTTTTTTTGTCTTATAGCGACATCTTTAAATCCAATAATTTAATGAGCTCATTCCAAGAAATTTTAAATAACATATTTTTGCCATTATTTGAAGCTACAAATCAACCTAGCAAATATCCAGAACTTCATCGTTTCATGCAACACATAATAGGTTTCGATTCAGTCGATGATGAGTCCAAACCTGAAAATCCACTATTCGATGGTGATATCTCTACACCACCGAATTGGACAGAAGTTGATAATCCACCATATGCATACTATATTTATTATATGTATGCGAATATAACAGTTTTAAATCAATTCAGAAAGTAAGTGTAATAATAGCATAATTAAATAATAATTAATTAATATTATCTAAAATATTTTAGGGATCGTGGCTTGAATACATTTGTATTACGCCCACATTGTGGCGAGGCTGGTCCTGTACAGCATTTAGTTTGTGGCTATTTAATGGCAGAAAATATTTCACATGGTTTACTTTTACGCAAAGTGCCTGTTTTACAGTATTTATATTATTTAACACAGATCGGGATTGCTATGTCTCCGCTATCCAATAATTCACTTTTCTTGAACTATCATCGTAATCCATTACCTGAGTATCTAGCAAGAGGATTAATTGTGTCACTCTCAACAGATGATCCCCTACAGTTTCATTTCACAAAGGTATATAATTTATATATATAAATTTATAATAATAGCTAAGTATGAAATATTTATTTAAAAAAACATATTTATGTATAATATAAAATATAAGAGCATATCTCTTGAGGATTATATATACCCATGATTGTATATTGCATGATTTAGGGTAGACTTTCACTACTCTAAATGTAAAAATTTTGTTTGTTGACATCAAGCAAGAGATGAGTTTCATCACTATAGAAAATCCGATACCAAAATTCGTCACCATATATGTTTCCATTTTGTCTCTATTTTTCAAATAGATTTCACTATTTTAACATATACTGCGGCTGTTAAACGATCTTAGGTGTAAAATGACAAACATTAAATTGGGAGCTCTTTTTGACATACATATGTCATTGAAACATTACTGTTTAATTTAAAGGACGATATCCATTTCGTATATATTTCGATAACCCTATATATTATATTAAATACTAGCGCAGCTCATATTTTGACATTTCTGATATCAAACTTTTGAAATAGTCCAGATTTTCAAATACTAGTTCAAACTAATACAAATATTCGTATTTGTCGAATAGTTTGAATAAAAAATAATTCGATTATTTTATATTGCACTATTAAATACTTCTTTACCGGCGCGTGAATGCAGAGTTATTGCAACTTGGTAACGGTGAAGACGCTGTAAAGTTCACAAAGTCGCAGCGATTGAGATGGATCGGACATATCATGTCGGATGCCGGATGATAGACCACAAAAACGAATACTTCATTTCACGCCGTGACTCGGGAATGTGACCGACGACATCAGAAAAATGGGTATTCAAAATTGGAGGTCTAAAACAACATGCAAAGCAGATTTGTGAAAGTTGGTTGATGTAGCTAAAGCTCACTCCAAGCTGTAACGCTGATGATAATAATGATGATTAAATACTACATATTCAATGAAGATAATTTAAATATGAATATATAAACATTTAAACTATATTTTTTGAAACTACGACTCTAATTAGAACTATCTATTATTTCAGGAACCGTTAATGGAGGAATACAGCATTGCCGCACAAGTGTGGAAACTAAGCTCATGTGATATGTGCGAGTTAGCAAGAAATAGTGTTATAATGAGTGGCTTCCCTCATAAGGTACGTTTGAAATGTGTTACTATTAATAAATATATAATTTTTTGAGTTGTTCGAAGCTTAGAATATTTTAATGTTGAAGTATACTTTTTATTAAATTTAAAAAATAATTAAACTTAAATATGTAAAACTAAAATAACTAATAAAAATTATTATATGTAGGTGAAACAACACTGGTTAGGACCAAATTACACACGTGAAGGTGTGGCTGGCAACGATATAACACGCACTAATGTGCCAGATATTCGTACTGGTTACAGACATGAAACGCTTTTGGATGAATTATCGAATATTTTCAAAGTGCACGAGGCACCAAAGGAAAAAGTTTAAATTTAATATGAAAAATGAATAAAAATCATAGAAGGCAAAACTAACTTTGTTTACAGGAATTAATAAATGTATTATGAATTTACTTAATGTTAATTAATAATAAAATAGCTTTCAATTTTATTTACAAATGTATTTGAATATATCGAAATTATTCATTAGTTATATGCAAACAATTTATATATGAGATTGAGACCAAATTTATAAGCAAGAGCAGCTAAATAGAAAATAATTTTTATTCAACTGCTTTTGAATTAAAATACATTGTATATTAGTAGTATTTTTTTATTGTTGTTATTCTTATATTTATATAAAAATTAAATATACATTGTGGTAAAAAAAATATTTTGTGTACAACATATGAGTACAGAGCAATTTTTAAATAAAAATAAAATAAATAAGTAAAAATAATTATAAAATAAACACTGTTTGATTTTACTATTATTAAAGTTTTACTTATTAATTCACATTTTAATGGCTAGTTTATGATTGCGTGAACACTGAAAAACAAATTTAGTTTCAGAGTAGAAAAGTCTAATTAATTTTAATAAACAAAAAGTACTGATTCTTAAAAATTAGATGAAAATATTAGTTTTAAAATAAATATTAAATACAGTAAAGTATATTAGTTTTACAACATTTATGTTTTACTAAAAATTCATAAAAAAAATCAAAACATTAAAATTAGACAGACATAAGTACAAAATAATATATGTATGCTTAAACAATCTACGCTTAAACAATATGAACAATGTTTAAATTCTAAACTATGTACAAATAATTTCTGTGTTTAACACATAAACATACGAGAAAGCAAATATAGACCATAGCTAACCCAAAAGTTGAGATACAAATATGTCTTTCCATATATGACTTAAATTTAGAATAGAGTCTTTAAAGCTATTGTCACTGTATCTCATTTGCTTTCACATATTTGTTTTTGTCTTTTTCATAAAATTTTTAACGATATTTGTTAACGATTAGTCTTAAAATGGTGAATTCATGCCCAATTTTGTACCAAAATCTAGTCTAGCTCTACGTTGATATCGTGTGTTAACTCTGTTAATAAAAGAGACGCACTAATTAATATATAATATCTTATAAATATATTATTTTATACTTACTTTATTTCTTGCCATTTTGTTAGTTCAGTAACAAAAATACTAATCAAAATACCACAATAAAGAAATACTATAGCAGGCCATAATTGAAAAACTTCATCGTGTATATCTTCATCTAGAAGTACTTGCAATGCGCAGATAATGCCATGCAGTGTTAAAAGTGATAGACACGTTAGTGCCCATATGCGATTTCGAAATGGACTCTTCTGCCAGAGTGAATGGTCACGATGCACGAAGGATGCAGATATAACCACTATTGTATAATAAAATATTTTTAGCATTATTATTAATATCAACTAATATTAAAAATAAGGTGATATAAAAAGTAGTGACGGTTTTTTTTATAGATTTTTAAATAAAAATTTTCTTTATCAAAAATTAGTTTTAATTAAGTATATATTGGTCATTATTATCTATGACCTATTGTCATTTTGCGGGTAGCTTCTTAATTTCTTTGGTGTAGAACTTTTGTGATTAAACGACGAAAAACTTGGCCAAGTGATTTTCAGCGGTTATTTGGTTAGCCAATTTTTTACTGTTAAGAAAGTTTTGCAGACACCGAAACAAACAGTAGCCTTTTCTGTTCGCTAATTTTGGACACAACTGTCTTCACAAAAAATGTAACCTGTTCAAATATATGCTCATTTGTAACAATCAGATTAGTGTTGCAAGATGTGTGGGTACCAACATCATCTAGTTATAAAAAACCGTTGATACTTTCTTTATCACCTAATATTAGTTGAGGTGTTTAGACCGGACTCGATAGTTCGATATTCAGTCTAAATACCACCTACATTATTACCGAAATGCAGCAATATTCCAAGAAATGAGAATATTCTCGCTATATGTAAATTAATGTGTAAATCATCGTCATCTACGTCAATGATTTCAATTGGATGAGCCATAAATGCACAATAAGCTAAAATCTGAAAAGCAAAAATATTATTTATAATTACTTTTTAGTTAGGCTTCAAATAAGTGTTTTACTCACTATAATTAAAATAGGTGCTAAAAATTTGCAGCCATAACACCATAATACGAACCCAAATACTCTTGTATCGTATTCAGTCTGCTTTTTGCCCGTAGCTCGATTCATAATCTTTGGATCTACATCGATATGTGCCAATGCTAATGATATGAGCGGTACAGGAATACACATTAAATATATAACCATAAGTGGTGTTAATATTGGTGGTAAAGATATACATGCACTAAGCATATTGATAATTGACAGAGTACCAGCACAGCATGCCCAGTATTGGATGCAATTCCATAAACCCGAAGAAAAACGACGTGATAACTCAATAATGCCTAGTAAAGATAGTGGATCCTCCCGACTGACGGCTATCGAACATGGCAGTGAATTAAGCATACGACTTAGATAAACTGGTGAAATTGTATTGCCTAAACATTGCATAGGACGCGCAGTCTCACCATTCTCTAATAGTTCTTCATTAACGTACGGATCGCTATATTTATTATCATTACTTAAACCCTTTTGACATGTTTGTTGACGTAATTTATTATTTTGTAAATTGGCCTCAGTGTAGGCAGGCATTTCCTTACAGACCTGTGGATAGAGTGGTTCTACAGCTATACTGCAATCAGCTTGCAGAAATATTTCAGCATTAGTTCGGCTAGCTGAAGAACCTAGACAAACAACAATTTCACCATATGATTGCATTATATCTAACATTTGGACAGTTGCTTCCGCTGAACAATCGGTAAACAGTGAAACTTGTAATGGCACATTATCTACTTTCTCCAAATGTGGTCTTATATTTTCAATGCCGCGAGGTAATTTTGCACGATTTGACATATCGAAATTTACCGGCACACTATGTTCAGTACTATCAGTCAAAATGCTTAGTGAACGACAGTTTTCATCCAAAGCTGAGTCTTGCGAAGGGCGACGTTGTTTGAGGCTCGCATTATCGGGCTCATTATCATTTAATGATTCTCTCGAGCCTACAAGGCTGACATTAGAAGAGGAAGGATTGATACCACGCAACATATTGTAGTTATGATTGGATATGGCGCCTGGCGCAGATGAACTTAGTGTTTTTGAAGACTCTAGATTTGCTGGTGGTAACAGACAATTTAGGTCAGTTTCGTCGTTTTCGCTGGTACCTGCAACATTATGTGCAATTGATATTGGTTGAGTTTGATTCGTTGTGCATATAGTGGGAATACTAGTGAAATCATCAGGATGAGTTATTAATGGATTGGGGGTTATAATGAAATTTGTGGTAGTGGTGGTGTTAGCATGATTTGACTCAATAATGTTCATGTTAGTCGCATTGTTAGTTAAGTCTTTTTTACCAGTACTTTTTGGTGATTGCGCAGTTACAGCAGAAGTTTTATCATCAGTTTCACTTAAAAGTGATATGTGACAATTCCAACCTGATTCCAGACCCATTTTCTCAGAAAAGACGCGTGACCGTAACTCATTTTCTTTACTGAAATGCACGAAACGTATGCAGGCACGTTCTAAATTTTCAACTAATTGAACAATATCTGTTTGGGCTTGATATTGCATTGTTACCATGCCAATAAAAACTTGGTGACATTGCATTTCAAAGCAAGCATCCACATCATTTATATCTTCATCTTTACTCTCAGAAAATAAAAGAGAATCGGTACTGATGCTATGACTTAATTTAGTGTTACCGCACTCAAAATCACAGTGCGCTTTATCTACATGCTGCATACGTATTTTCGACTCGGGTGGTAATTCAAGATAAGCAATAGGTCCACCCTTATGTTGTGCACCATTTAGGGCACTATTTATGCCATGACGTAGTGGACGATATGCAAATGCAGTGCAGTAGGCTGTTAAGGCGCTTCTCTGATAAAAGTCCAAAGCACGTTTACGGTCCTGTGTTGATAATGGTCGAAGGTCTTTACCATCCCAAAAATCATCGCAATAATCTAAGATAATATCTGCAGTGCCCTGTGTAAATAGCGATAAATAGCCACCAGGATTTTCACGCATGACAACCGACAGCGAGTGGGGAAATGGAACCTTTACTTTAGTCGAGAGTTGTAATTGACGCGCAAAACGTATATCACGGCGCACAACGTCTGGTTGCTAAATATTTTTTTTATTTATTATTCAGTTAAATAAAAGTAGAAAAAATTATTAATTAATTACCAAATGTCTATATGAAGCCAATTGTCCTTCTAGCAGGAAACGATCGGTTGCATGATCTGTAAAACCTATCTGCTTAGCTAATTCGCACAGACAACGTCTGCAGCATAAATTTTTAAAATAATAAAAAAATTGGTTTAAAATTTCGATTATTTTAATATTTCTAAGATGATAGTGAACTTTGTAAATGTGAAAGAAACAGGTTATATATAAAATAACAATAATGATATATGAATTTTGATGATATGTAAGTTTTGTGACTGTAATCACTTTAATAAAAAAAATTTACATGTTGTAAAAATCAATTTGAACTGAAAACATAACGAAAAAAAGCACTACTAAATGAAAATCTACATAAGTGACATCAAAACATTAAAAAAGTTATATAGGAATTCTAATAAAAAATATATATTTTATACAAGCCAATATTTAAAGGTATATAGATTAAATAATATCTGATACCAGATAATAATAATGCCAATACAAAAGAGTCATCAACCTACAACATACAAAATGTTGATTTAAATAAAATTTTTGTTGTTGTCTTTTCAGTTCTAATCGAACCCTACTAACTTTTAAATAGTTTATTTTCCTCATAAGATGCGTTACTTTCGGCAAAAAAAAAATTAACATTAAAATTTTTTAATCATATTTTAAAGTTATTTAAGCCAATATTTAAAGGTTTACATACAACTACAGCTAATAATGATGTGCCATACATAATAGACATCAACCCACTAAATCTTATACACTAATTCCAATATAAGAAATTATGTTTAATATTTCAAGACTACTTAAGCAAATAAACTGAAAGGTAATAATGATGTCACTTATGTTTTAAACTTAATTTTAAAGCAAAAAATTTATGATGTGTAGAAAATTTGCCAATTACATGCACTAAAAATGTAACTGAATCTTAAGAAAAAACAATAACAAAGGTAAAAACTGAACAACATATTGTTTAAAACAAATACTGAAATTAAATTCTTAATTTTTCTGACCTGGAGAGCGGCTTCGCAGTTTCATTAAACATAACTTTTAGTTTAAAAATTATTTTAAAATATTTACAAAAAAATTGCTATAAATTATAAGTTAAAAGCTTTTAAGTATGTGTATATGTATATTATATACAGGTACTGTTTCATAAAAAAAATTATAATAATAATATATAAAAATGTTTTCTTTTTTTGAATTTTGCTTCCTTGTAGAAATTGTGGTTTGCTTTTTTGCGCTGAAAATCAAACATTTTGGAATTTTTATACAACAAAATACAAAATTATAAATTCCAATTCAGTCATTTATGTTTAAATAAAGTAAAAACTATAGAAAATCAAGCAGAAATGAAAATGAAACTACGTACCCATGCAAAAATGTATTCATACTGGTCTCAATCATCGCATACCGATTTGTTACGGGAACCAGATCTTTATCCAACGTAGCAACTGCGGTGACATGACCGCAAAACTGAGAATAATGCGCGTGCGTAAGAGGAGAGCAAGTGTTGACCAGTATAGCAAGTCCTAATAATAGTAAATTATTATTAGTTTTATAAATTTATATTATATTTTATTTTTAAAGTCAATTATGACGAAAGAAAATTTTTTTTTAATAGTAAGGTTTTTTGATAAAACAAAATTTTATAAATTCAAATATTTCCTAACACTAGAAACAGCGTTGTATGGTCAATCAAATTTCAATAAATTAACTAAAATTTTTGTGGTTGCCTTTTGATTTCTATTCGAACCCTTCTAACTTTTAAATAGTTTCTTTTCGTCATAAGACGCGTCAAGTTAAGTTAATTAAATTTTTGGCTGACCATACAGCTATTTCTAGTATTGCCAAATATTCATCATCAGTTATCCTTTTGGAAATTCTATTTATATTTCATTATACGTAACATATATAATTTTAGGCAGCAAGTACCTAGACTTGAACTTATAACCTGTCAAATATGAAACTCAGAATCAGTGCTAATTAACCAACTGACACAAAGCCGTACTTGACTGCTATTGTTTTGTTAATTTGTTTTGAAAATTCTTTAACAAATTCACTTGCTTTGTTATATTTTTGATAACATTAGACAGTATTTTAATTATTAATTATAGCTCTTTCTTCTTGGACTTTCAAATCAAAACAGGTCCTTGAGTGTTACGAGCTTCTGCAATCACTTGCAGCTCGGAATAAGGTAAGCCTTTACTGGATTCCGGGCCACAGAGGAGTTTTGGGAAATGAAAAAGCTGATGAGCTAGCCAGAATTGCATCAAAAACTGCTTTTATAGGCCCTCAACCCTTTTGTGGAATAAACTGGGCCAGTACAAAACAGATTATCAAGGAAATGAAAAATCATATGCGGCTGAAGTACTGGGTAAACTTTCCAGGACTCAGACAAAGCAAAGCACTGATAACACCGTACTCCTACAAAGACATTCTTAAATACTCAAAATGTAATTTAAGGTTGATAACAGATTTCATTACAGGTCATTATGGTCTGAAATATCACCTTCATAAACTACAATTATCTGCTAACTCGGAATGCAGATTATGCATCGAAGATGAGGAAACGACCATGCACATTCTTTGTGACTGTCCAGCTTTAATAACGCACAGAAGAAACCTGTTTCATAAAGAATTTCTGTCACCAGAACAGATTAAGAACTCTTCTCTAGATTTAGTTCTAGACTTTATTCACAAAGCTTAAGGGGCTTTATTTAATCAATAGTTAAACTGGTACAATAGGTCTCTTCTGGCCGCAGTACCGGCTGTTGGGCAATTTTCACGTCTACTCTCTTAATAATAAAAATAATAATAATAATTATTAATTATATTATATATTTCCCACTTACCAAGCGGTTTTAATGAATTGATATGCGCTTTCCATTCATGATCGTCAAACTCCAAACGAAATGGACAATGTTGGTCATGTGTCAAATCCAGCACTTCAGCGACAATACCTCCATCTTTATTATTATGATGTACTGGTGGTTCGTCGCTTTCAGTATGTAAAGTTGATTGACTATTACTATGTTCCTCCAAATTAATTTCATCGTTTTCGTGTAAAAAGAAAACCTTCTCTGCAGTTGGGTTAGGCCATGATAGTATACCTTTCTTATCAACACAACATAGTGCAGTTATGGAACCTAAAACTTGTACTACATTTGCAGAACGAGCTAGAAGTTGACTATCACCATTCCATAATTTCATCCAATTATAAAATACATGCGATCTCATTAATTTAATATTATCATAGTCGTAAGTGGGTGTATCTAAATCTTCCTCAAATGATGTCTGCATGTGTTTCGGTAGTAGTGCTTGTGGTGTTTTTATAAAACACTGCAACCTGGCTATACCCCAAAGATTCATTGAGATCCACATTATTGGAAATATTAATGGCAGTAATGGTATAACGGCAGCAGCAGGTGATTCAAATAGAATATATTTCCAGTGATGCTGCTCATCATTTGCATTCGCTGGTTTCAGACCAACACCATGCATACGCAATATTCCAGCAAAAAGAGTTAAGCACATCATTAATATAAAGCCCCATTGCTGTATGTATTTTGTAACTAACTATAAATTGTATAGTATATATGTAGATAAAAATACTAATAGGCCATTTATTATTCTAGTCATAACTTACCAAATAACGTTGTTGATTATAAATTGTCGGTGGACGTTTAAGCGAGTTTTCCAAAATTGTACGTAAATGTTCTGAATATGGTGTATTTTCTAATGAGCAAATTAAGTCGGGCAAAGGTGCTCGTGCTACTGGTTTTACAGGTGGATCTGTATTTACAGCCACACCATAAACTTCATTCATTTTGAAACATTTTTTACCTCCAATTTCGCTACATGGTCCTGGCGTCATATGACCAGGTCGAATTACTATGTGATCACCTCTAACTAATAGTGACCAAGGTAAATTTACAATAACACCATCTCGATATGTCCATTGCAAAGTAACACATGGCGATATTGGTGAGCTTAAATGCGGATAATTACAAGGTTGCCAATCTGCAGAAAGCTCCTGTTCGGCAAGCTTTATGTCGATTAGACAAGCACGAGTTTTACGATAAATTTCAGTACGTCGTAAATTATTCTCACGTATTACAAAATATAAATCCAATATTGTACAAAGTGTTAAAGATATAGCTGCCAAATATGAATTCGCTACAAGTAGAGCTATTATCGTTAAGAGAGATGTTGTGATAGCAAACCAACCAAGTGGGCTATCGTATCTCTTTACAAATGCTGAACGTATTTTGCGATAACAACTATAATTAAAAAAATTTAATCATACCACATAATTTATAATAAAATGTTGTACAATACCTTTCATTCGCATATTTTTGTTCAAATTCTAATAGTATTTTCTCTAATTCGTCATGCAGTCTTGATAGTGCAAAACGGGTAGAGAATCCTTTGGTGGTTTCTTTTCCTGTCTCACAACTATTTGCAGTTTTTGCTTTGCTGGACATTTTTAACCTTTAAGCTCACATTGAAACATTTAATTATTTATTACAAATTGTTTTCTACACAAATGATGAGCTATGATGCACTATTTACAGGTACTATTACACTTTGCAATTGAGAAAGGATGAGTATCTACAGACATATTGTCAAAATTTTAATTGACATTTATTGGGATATTTTCTTATCAATAGCCATATGCTGTTTGTTTTGGGATTTTTTGCGGTCTCAACAAAGAATTTCCCACTATATGAAATGTCAAACATGACGCTCTGCGCTTTATAACAAATTTTTGCAAATTCCACAAATTGAATGCTACAAAATGAATATTATAGAATTGAGCGATATTAAAATTAAGCCGGACGTGTTTTATGAATATAATGCAAGTATTAAAGATGAGGAAATTCCACTAGTTATCGATAATGGTTCCTACAAATGCCGAGTTGGTTGGAGCACTTGTGACAAACCATTGCTTGAATTTCGAAATTTAATTGCAAAACCACGCAAAGATCGAAAAAAGGATTTAACTGAGCTACCCGCAGGACCTGAGTTTCAAATTGGTAACGACATTACGAATATAGAAGCTGTGCGTATGCAATTGAAAACACAATTTGATCGAAATGTTGTAACTCATTTTCACAATCAGCAACAATTATTCGATTATACTTTTGAGCATTTAAACATAGAGCAAGATGGGTGTGTACCACACCCAATAGTTTTAACCGAAGCTATAGGTAATCCAAATCATAGCAGAAAACTAATGAGTGAATTGCTCTTTGAGTGTTATAATGTACCTGCTGTGAGTTATGGCATTGATTCACTTTTTAGTTTGCATCATAACAGCTTACATGAAGATGCATTGATTTTATCTTTTGGTTACTTCACCACACATGTCATTCCTGTACTGAATGGAAAGCTGCAGGCGGCCAAAGCTCGACGGCTTAACATTGGTGGTTATCATATAATAACTTATCTCTATCGACTAATGCAAATGAAATATCCAGTGCATCTTAACGCTATTACTATAAGTCGTATGGAAACTTTAATACACAAGCACAGTTCTATAGCGGTTGATTATCAAGATGATTTACGTCAATGGTCTCAGGCAGATTTCTATACAGCTAATGTGAAGAAGATACAGTTGCCTTATACCGTAGCCCAACCTGCTACTACACTAACAGTCGAACAAAAAAATGAAAAGCGTCGGGAACTTGGAAAACGTCTTATTGAGTT
Organism: Teleopsis dalmanni; assembly: GCF_002237135.1. NCBI lineage: Eukaryota > Metazoa > Arthropoda > Insecta > Diptera > Diopsidae > Teleopsis > Teleopsis dalmanni. The sequence goes on from NC_051846.1 coordinate 175,768,383, forward strand.
AAATGCACGTCGTAATAGAGAAAAGCTTGTGGAAGATGAAGAACAATTTATGATAATGTCAGATATACGTGCATTGCATGAGACTGGCGAAAAAGATAAATTTCAAGCGGCATTGAAGGATAATGAACTTGCAAATCTGCAGGAATTAGATAAACTTATGACTACAGTCAGTGCTCGAATTGAACGCACTAAACAAAGATTAGCAACACCTACAGATAATACAACTCAAGTTACTAAAGAGAAGACAGTTAATATAGCCAAGCCACCACCAGAAATACCACTCGATGAGTGGTTAACAGATTTGAAAGCACAAAGAGAAGAATTGTTGAAACGTAAACATGGGCGAAAGATGCGTCGACAAGACTTGGCCAAGCGACATACTTTAGCTGCACAGGAACGTATGCGTATAATATCTCAACTGGCACGTAATGAAAAAGGTGCTGATGAGTTTGGTATGGATGACAAAGACTGGGATGTGTACAAAGTAATAAGTCGTAATGATGACGATAGCGATAGTGAAGTCGAAAATGAGAAGTTGAATGAGTTTGAAAATATTCTGCGGCATTACGATACAAATTTTGATGATTCAACCTCTGGCACAAATGTTGAGATAACAGCAGAAAATTATCAATTACACGTCGGAGTTGAATCTTTGCGTGCACCAGAATTGCTTTTTCAGCCTAGTATGATTGGAAGCTCTGAAGCAGGTATAGCTGAATTGATTGACTATGTGCTCAAACTTTTTACCCCTGCCGAGCAATTGAGATTGGCCAATAATGTTTTTATGACTGGTGGTTGTGCACAATTTCCGGGACTTAAGCAACGATTATCAAAAGAACTGCTAGAAATGCGTCCATTTCAAACAACACATAATATTATTGAAGCACAAATACCAGATCTCGATGCTTGGCTTGGTGCAAGAGATTTTGCTAGATCAGAAAATTTTAAGAACACAATAACAACTAGAAGTGATTATGAAGAAAATGGCTCTGAATATTTTAGAATACACAATAATAGTAATCTGTTTTTCTCAACACCACAGCAAATTATTCAATAAACTAAGAAATATTTTGCATCGAAATGATATTGTTGTTTGTAATCAATAGAGAAAAAAAAGTTTTGTAATAAAATATGGTATATTAGTCGTAATTGGTGTATAATGTATGAAATCTATAAATATTCCTTTTATTTATATGAGATAGATTTTTTACTTAATATGCCTGGAAATTCTTTGGAAGGTTTCAGCATGAAAGTTGGGCGCACTCTATTAAGAAATAATCCAGCACTATTATTGAGATGTGACGAAAAGATATTAGTCTAGTGGTAGGTTTGTTGTTGGGCCACACGAATTTAGAGAACCACGTTTGAAGATTGAATGTCCCGTTTAATCATTCGTATATCAGTTGTGGTGAGGACGATAAAAGTACCCCCCATCCGCCTTGTTACTACTTAGCGCAGTAAAAGAATTCTAATTCTTCAATTTTTTTTGTATTGAGTCTACTAAAAAGGGCAAGCAAAAACCCGAACATAATTTTATTATTTATAACAATAAACTATATAATAATTTTATTAGTTATATATCATTTATTTGATATAAGCTTTTTATAAACGCTTACTTATACATAAATGAATACTAGCAGTTCATATTGTTTAGTAAAAATACATAACTTGACAATTCATTATTAATACTAACATTTTATATTCATTTAAGTAAGAGATTAGTTTAAAAGTGAAGACTTGCGAATTTGAATTTTTGAAAAAAAGCTTTTTAATTTTTTGAAGTTCATGGTGGAAATTAAAACAATTTTAAATGAAGTAACTAAACTTATTGATAAAAAATTTGTATTTTAAATTTAAGCCAAATTAAATGAATAAATTAATATAATTTTACCCACGTACGCTAGTAAATTAAATTGATTTATGAGTTTGATGGCTATTTGTGTTTGTTTTTCTTTTTTTTGCGTCGTGGTTTTTTCTTTCGATTTTATTTCTTACTACTTTTACTGCCTTCATCCTTGCCCTTATCAGATTTCTCATCAACTTTTTTTTCTTTTTCTTTTGTTTCCTTGTTATCCTTATTCTTAGCATCCTTATCTGCAGCATCATTCTTCTTTCCCTCCTCGGCATCACGATTTGTAAGCTTGTTGTTGATTAAATTATGTAAGGCAATAATTGAACGAACCATAGATGCAAGATAAACAACCAGCATTTGATCATTAGTTTTAACATACATGGTCTCTGTGAAATGATCACTTGTTATATCTGGCAAGAGGTTGAAAATATCTTGCATTTGATAGACTATTTGATGGTTTATTGGTATTTTGCCATCGCCAACACGCTCTAAGTAATTTTTAATATCTTTTAGTTGGGCATTTAAGCCTTTAAGACCCATTAATTGGTTGGTAATTTTTTGTGACAAGCTGCCGACTGTTGTGTCCTTGATATCACGTAACAAATGCTCAACACCGACTTCTTCAGCTTCTTCGGCACCTATTTCACTTGGAACATGTTCAAAAGTTTTACTAGTGGGTGAACCGTCCTCGTGCACTTCTTCAACAGCAATATATGCTTCGGTTGGTAGGCCAAGATCTTTCGGTTTAGCATCAATAATGACTAGCACAGAATTGGGACAGTATCGTCGCACCAACTCATTTATTTCAATATCATTTTGATGCAATTTTGGGCCTGTGTGATACCAACCTACAACACGTTCTCGCGCATTCACTTTTTTAAACATTCCATACATATTTTCCAAATAATCATGATCCAAAAACCAAACTGACTTATCTCTTTCATCCTCATCAAATGGAACTAAAATGTATAAACAGATATATAATATATATTAATTTTAGGCAAAATGCAAAGTTAAAAATATATCTATACATAATAGTGTTATTACTAACCCGCAAAGCTGTTAGATATATCTAGAACACCTTTCGAACGCCAGCTTCCCAATAAAATTCCACATACACGTTTGTGGCTACCAATTTTGCCCATTCTGTTGAAATGATCCACAACAGAAAGCAACACCAAAGGGTGCACAATAACTTTATTGATGTTAACATCCATGACTGGCATTTAATAATATTTAAAAATTATCGTAAGAAAATAAATAAATCCAATGAACACTCAATATTACTAACTTTGCGCCGCTAATACAAAGCAGGGCTTTTTTTGTGGAATAAACGTCAAAAATATTCAAGTCATTTTTATTTACAGCGTTGCCAATTGTTGTTATTTTTTATATATTCAAAGTTGACAGACTTTTACAAAAGGTTTACACACGCGTGCGTTACGCGTGTTTGATTGGTAACGGCTCTAAATATGTACTTATCCGTTTAAAAGATGTTATGAAATAAAATTTATGCAAACGTATAATAAATCTAAATAGAAGAATTTCTATTTCGATTATCCGAATCTTTAATACCCCCCAAACAAATAATTTTGTTAGAAGTAAGTTATTTGCGTTACACATACAAAATATTTTTTGTTGTATATTAAATTATAATTTAACGTTACTTCTCATATTATAAAATATATTGGTTTATAAAAAAAATAAATTAATAAGGTTTTATGATTAAAGAACGTATCAAAGCGTATATGAGTTTAGAACAGGATTAAAAGCTAAACTGACATTGTATTTAATGATTTTCAAATATAATTTCTATTGTTATATGTAAACTAAAATTATCAATACATAAAACTAAAGACTTGTTACGTTGGTTAAAAATATCATAGCAGTTTACGCTATCATATTTAAAACATTTATGGGTTAAACGCTATAAGCGTGTAGGATTAAGTCACATTTGCCATACAAAATCCACACAAAAACATACAATAGTGAACAAAATAAACACGTCACTTTTGTCTTGTTTTCTATTTGCTTTTGGTTTTTTTGTTTTATTGTTCGTTAGATTTAAAAGTTAAAATGTGAATTAATTAAATAATTCTTAAGGCAAAATTGATTTGTAGTATATATAAGCCAAAATTTATTTATAAAATTTCCTACATTTTTTACTTTTTACAAAATTTATTATGAAGGGTTTAACAATTATTGTTTTCAATAGAAACGTAACCATTAAGAATTATAAAGACAAAAAATTCAAATATAATTATTAAAAGAATTAAAATTGGTTAGTTACGTCTTTTATTTAGCGCAAAATGTTTCTAAAATTTGTTGTATGTTGTATAAACTATTAAACACTATTTAAATTTAACCAGTTTAAAAAATGTTTAAGAGTTTTTTTAAGTATTTATAATATATCAAATCAAAGTATCAAAACTGTAAAACTATATTAAAAAATTAACTACAGATTTAAGGGCATAAATAGGTTAAATTATTTACCACTGCTGACGAATCTGAAACATTATTAACAAAATTTTCTAAACATTTTACAAATTGATTTTAATTAATAAATAAAAAATAAATTTTATTTTTATAATATTTTCATTTATAAAAATAAATTTTGATATTAAAAAAAATATATATATGATATTAAAAATTCTTTTTCTTATTACATTACAATTATTTATTTAAATTTTCTGTTGCAAACTAACAACAACTTATTAAATGTTAAAGCTTGTATGTTTTATTATGTTTCCAATACTATTTTACTAGAAAATGTACCATCATCAATTTAAAATCAATCAATTGGAATCATTCGAATTTTACTATTTATTTGTAATTATAAGTAAATAGTTGTTAACTTCAAATAGCATATTATCAATTTATTTTTGCTTCTTTTTTTTTTTTAAATAAAGGTTTGACTTAAATGCATACCATAAGGGCGCGTTAAACGGAGTGAGCGTAATATAAAATGAACCCTCGCCGAACTGATGAGTAAAAATTTTACACAAATAATAAACAAAATGATGAGTACGTTACGCGCTTACAAGAAGAAGAACTGCTACAACAAAAGCATTGCTACAACAGCAATGGACTGCAGGACTTCTCTTTATTTTGTATGGTACGCATAATCGTGTCCTGTGTATAGAGGGTGTGACCGGGTTAAATGCAAAAATTTTTTATAGTTTGTTCGATGCTCAGAATGTGAAGTCCTTTTAAGCGCAGTTATTGTGCGGAAATTAAATAAATTTTATTAAATTATAAACAAATATTGTGTATTTTTGAAAATGCGGAAAATAAAATAAAATCCCGTTGCAGTAAAGTTCGATTAAATAAATAAAAATGAAATCTAATGAATATAAATAAGTGAATAAATAAAAGTAATGATAGTGTTTGATTTTTAGTGAGAAAAATATGTACCTATAGTAAAAATTTTACTACGATTTTTTTTGCAATTAATTAAAATAATAAGAAATAAATGAAATAGTGAAATATGTTTTGCTAATATATATAAAATTTTAGCATATTTTTTTTAACGATAATGCAATTTTGAAATGTAAAAAAATTTACATATAGCAAAAATGCAATGTTAATTTTTAATACATTAAAAACTAAAATAAGGAAAGAATAATTTGTTTTATAAATGTGAAATATATAAAATAAAAAATTGCAAAAAATAAAAAATAAAATAAAAAAAAAATTAGAAGTTGTGCAATTTGTGTGCATTGAATAATTTAAAATTAAAATTTGAAGTCACTCCCTGTCTGCTATAGAAAATTTTAATTTCTATTGTACACTGCTTCTTTTACTTTTTTGTATCGACGACCTCAACACTGCACACTACACCACCAATACATCGCACTGCCATTGCCATCCTACCACCCTCCCACCCGTACTCGCAAACTCGTTAACCCTCGTGTATATGTATGCTGAATGCACGACCATACTCGCTCGTCAGGCATAAAGTAACAAACAGGAACAGCGGGAACACTTGAGTATCCCGAACTTAAAAAGGATTTTAATCAATAAGATACACATAAGCACTTGCCGATATAGCAACTGTATAACAGGATAATTTTGCTTTGCTTTTTGTTACTGTGTTTTCATAACTTTGTTTTTGTTTGCTTGCAAATTTTGTTACTCTCAATGTGAGTATGAGAAGTAATAATAAACAATACTAATATGAAGAGTAAGAGAAAGAGAGTGAGAATGAGAATGAGAAGAGAAATAACACAACACCGTATTTTTATGTGAATTTTAGTACCACACGTAACTTAAAAAATAATTTACATAGATAAAAATAATTAAATAAATTGTTTATATATATTTTTTTATTATTAACATTTCAATTTTTTCCTAAATCTTTTAATAACAATTTGTTTTATCGGCAACTCATTTATTTATACCTTCTCGCTGCGCTCTCTCATATTTTCATGTGCATTAAAAGTCCCGGAAAATGAGAATTCGTTACCAACATGCACTCCATAACGCACACACATATCTAAACATTAATAAATACATACACAGAAACACACTATAATCAAATTATGCTTTTACGTTATTTAATTTTACGAAAGGGTTCCCAACCAAGCAGACAAACGTCCTAGAAACGAAGTGTTCTCGTAAAAGTGCGGTTAACCAAAAAGGACATGCAATTCTTTAACCGACCTGAAGCAATGAAATAAATTTCTTCTTTTTTAAACTTACTGTTCGTTGGACAAAGCAAACAAAAGTGTCTCGTCGTTGCGCATAATCATATTTACACAGCACATAAAGTGCATTTTCTTTAACTGCATAATACTGTTAAAATAGCTCATACTACAAATAAGCTTGCCTCACATAATAAGATAATAAAAACCGCACATAATAATAACAAAAAAAAAAATCTTAATAAAATATGCAAGATGAATGTGATAATAGCAGCCCAAGGGTGCGACGACACCAATTAAGGCTGTCAAACCATTTTGCAAGTATCATTTCCAAGCTGTGCAATGAAGCTGTGCAGTAGACAACTTCAAACAGGACATTCATCAATAAACCCTTCTTTTCTTATAAAAGAAAATACACATAGCACATCACAATCATAACAACAGACACATGCTTGATTTTTGTTCTTGTATATGGACAACAAAATTAAACATAACAACAACAACAATCGAACAGAGATTCAATGCTTCTGACAACACGAGAGTTTAGGGCTTTTTAGTGAGAGCTGCATTTTAGCAACTTCCTGAAATGTAACAATTAATGTGGGCGTAGAGTAGCAAAAAAAAATTCCTGCTTATATCTTTTTCTATTCAGTGTATGCAGGGTTTAGTATGTGTGTGTGTGTGTGTAGCATGTAACATGTAGAAAAGCTGTGCTTAGGGCAACATTAAGTACAAAGAAATAAAAACATAAGTTGAAGGATAAATGAATGTAATGTACTAAATTTTTTTTAATATATCTTTGGAAGAATGGAAGTTTTGATGTTTGTAGTGTGTTGTTTCGAGTGCAGTAAATTGCTGAATTGTTGTCTAAAGCATACTTGACATACTTCCGCTGACTTAAGACTTTGTTTAACTTTAAATGAGTTTACTTGTACGTGAGCTCCGTTGACGTTCTCTGACTGCTAAGGCGGATTGTTCTTTAAGATACAAATATTCTTCAAATTTTAAAATATTTATAGGCTATGACTAAAAAATATAGTTTCTTTTATGAGATTTACGCTAGATATAATAGCCAATATGTCAGATCCCGAAACATTTCTGTAATGTCATATATGATATGATATCATATGATTTATATATGATATATATGCTATAGCTATATACACTGCTTGTCTCAATAAAAAATTTAAACTTAGATTTAACGAGCAATTAAAACATCGGTGGTTGCTACAATTCATGACGATTTTTACTGCAGTCCAATTGTATGGAATATAGTGTCCAGCGACTGTGGTTCTTTTGTATAACAGAAATGGTCAACTTGATTTTTATTATTTTTAGCTACTATAGTCAGTTATTGTAGTGTCTGGAGCACCACTGCAGGAAAGGGGTTAGAATTTTCCCGAGGTGAGACATGCGTATTCCGAGAGGCGAGTAAAATCCAATAGTCACTTCATTCTAGTAGTGAGTGAGTTTTACTTGCGGCATCCGACTGGTGATATTAATGTGGTACAGCGAGGGTCAGGGCTAACAGCTTCAGCTGTCCTGGCGAATGGACCTTGGTATCTTTAATGATTATTCATTTACTTTACTTTAATGAGATTATTGTGTGGGATCCGCTTAAAACTGAAAGTTACGCGAAAATACTAAGTGTATTCAGAGCTATTAGATAGTGATATCTCACTATTGGCACCAATGCAATCCCTTAGAATTCCAATGATACGTGTGTTAAGAACAACGTAGTGTTAAGTTTAAATAGCAGGTAAAAAACCATGGAGTCTGTATTTTGACTGTGCATTGGGAATTAGATTGAGATGAACTATATAAAAAAACTTATTTTTAAATGCAATAAGGTCTTAATAATGATAAATGTGTTGTACTTTTAACACTCGTTTAAATCAATGGATAGATTATTATTTTTAACTACTGGTTTAGAATGATCACATATTTAAGTAAATCCTATTACCACTTTTGTACACCGGTTAGTGATGAATTATTCTATTATAAAAATAGAAATAAAAAATTAGTCTATTATAAAGATTAGTTAACGTTAACGTATTTCGATTTGTTAGTTAAACTGAGAGACTGATCAATATTTTATGTTTAGATTATTGCAATTCACTTGACAGATACAGAGTAATATGAACAATGTTGCATACAAAATTCATACAAAAATATGCTATAGAGTTCAATAAGTCAAAATGTAAACATAATATTAGATTTTAAAAGATTTACATTAAGACCGAAAAGTTTTCGGAAATTCTCATTTAAAATTCGCGCGCTGTATATTTTTCGATATTTTAAGTTTATGTAGTTTGGCAGCAATGTCCTTAATTACTATGCCAAAAATGAGCGCGATCTGTCAGACAGTTCGTTTACGGCAGCTGTTGAAACCAGTTCACCTCAGTAGGGCGTTGCGAAAAAAACAATGGAAAAAAATATTGAACAAAGAGTTTGCATCAAATTTTGTGTTTCGAACGAAATTTCGTGTGCAGAATCGTTGCGAATGCTACAAAAGGCTTATGGGGAATCAGTTTTATCGAAAACTCAAGTTTATGAGTGGTACAAAGCCTTCCAGGACGGTCGTACGACCGTCGAAGACATTTCGCAACGCACTACTGAGGTGAACTGGTTTCAACAGCTGCCGTAAACGAACTGTCTGACAGATCGAGCTCATTTTTGGCATAGTAATTAAGGACAGTGCTGCCAAACTACATAAACTTAAAATATCGAAAAATATACAGCGCGCGAATTTTAAATGAGAATTTCCGAAAACTTTTCAGTCTTAATGTATGTTAGACTGCTGCCAAAGGAATTTAATTCGTAATTCATAGAAATTATAATATGAAAATAATTCACTTCAGCTTGTGTTGCATTATGAAAGTATTTTCTTTGATATAGTTCTTATTTAGCGTTAATTTGCAAAATAAATAAATAAAAGAAAACTATTAAATTTCATAAAAATTTCGAGCAATCCATAAAAATCGCTTAATCAGCAAATTCACTAGTTAACTAATCTAATCAGAATGTTTCCAGCTAATATTAAGGGGAACAGATTTGATTTCCGTTTAACCGTAGAAATAACGGACACTTAAAGTCAACCGACACTGAAAAAAACAGGGCCGATGTGTGGTGTAATCCATTCTCTTAAATTTCTAAAATATTATTTGAATTAATTTGCTTTCTTCATAAATGAAATTTATTTGTAAAAGTAAAAGACAATAAGAATCACTTATAAGTAAGGATTAAATAGATAAAAGGAATATAGTATTTTTTTTCAGACAGGCAAAAATATAGTCATAATTATTTACAAATAATAAAAAATAAATGGAGAAAATACAAATTGTAAATATAAATAGCTATATCACACAGTTTTGTTCCAAAAAAGCAACTGTAATGTAATATATCATATTAATAAATAAGTCGAGTGAAACTACAATAAAAATATCAAAAAAGCGAAAATAGAAATTAAATTAAATGGAATATGAATACATTTTTTAATAAATTTAAACAAACAAATTAATTTTTTAACATTTTCTATATAAAAAATTAAAGTAATTAAACAAAAAAATATAAAAAAGCAAAATATTATTATTTTTATTAAATGATCTCATCCTTATGAAGGTCATCATTTTATTTTGTTTCTAATTACATGCATTACAATATAAACAAAATAAGCGCCATATTGTTTTTCCAATTGTCAGAATATTTGCTTCATCAGCTGATAAAATTTCAGCAAATTTTTTAATTGAACCAAGGTTAACAAGATTTATCAGAGTTTAAAGAAAAGTAACCGAGCTTTCTCCTTAACAAACACGATTACTTAGTTCAGATTTTAAAAATCTGTGTCTGATTAAAGAAAAATGCAATAATATTTTAATTGATTTTACATGAGTTTGAAAATATGTTTGCGTCGATGAAATTGGGTGGTATATGTCGACGAGATGCTTTTAAACATTACAAAATTCTAAAAGTGTTGTTTTCTTTAATTTCAGTGTAAAATGTTTGTGAGTTTTGAAGCAGTAACAAATCTTAACAAAACAAAGACTTTCTTTGTTTAAAGTTAATAAAAAAAAAAATAATAAAATTTGAAAAATAAAAGTCGTAATATAAAAGAGAGAAACTTTGGTAAAGATGGGTGATTATCACGAGTACACCGACCAGTACAAAGTACCTGTGATAGCAAAACTCTTGCATGCCTTGCCGCATTACAATATTACATTTCACAGAATTAACAGCACTTTTAGACCAAACGATGAAATCTATTTGGAGGTTAGTAATAACTAATTATTATTAAATATATTATTATAATTTATTGTTCATTTCACTCACTAAATAATAAACATTATAACTTTATGTTTGACATTAAGGAATCAATATCTTTCGGAATTTTTTGTTATCAATTAATTATTGTTATAAATGAAGCAGACATTAAAAGTCTTTTTCTAGTTTAAATTATTATATAAATATTTATGTAAAAATTCAAATTAATATAACATTATGGTATGTTCATATTAATACAATTAACACGAGATAAATGTGTAGCAAATGTGCCATTCTTCATACAAACACTTACAAAATATACGTAGAGGTTAAATATTTGTAAGTGTAAACGTAGTATGAATATGGGTTTACTCGTTACATTCAGTTTTAATATGTGATATATAAAAGTACGGTTAAAAAGTATTTGGTATTACATATTTGTAACACATTAGTCAGAATGAGAGTGACTTTTGTTCGTTAAATCATTTTACTTCGATTTTAATATAATAAAAAATTCCATACTTTTCAGCAAAACCCATATTTAAAAAACATTAGTGATAGTTATTTGTTCGTTAGTGATATATTTTTTTTCTTCTTAGGTTGACATAATATTGCACAATCCCATATTGTGCAGTATTATTTAAACCATTTCTTTCAGTTAATCTCTATTCACTGTCCTTCTCAAATACTATATTTCCATGGTCCCTGAATCGACGAATTTTGAAGTTAACCATATTTTTTAAGGCAACCCTTTCTTGTTTACCTGATAGGTGTAACCTATAGTTTTTATTTAGGTATATATAGTATTGTTAATAGTTTATCTTATCTTTTATCTAAACTTCGGAAAATCATTTCCGTAATAAGTTTTATTTTTGTATCAAATAAACTTCCTGCACCTGTAGTACAAAGCACTCCTGTCAAGCCATATGCATGATATAACCCGCCTGCAGTTAAGCGATTTTTCTTGAATGCTTCGTTGTTTAATGCAGTGGTATATAAAGACAGGAAAGGAGATTCTTTTAACTACCACCGTCAAAATTGTGGGTAAGAGGAATAAAAGACTGTAAGGTACTCACCACTAGGAATTATTAGCTGATCAGAGCACTCTGTCTTAAATCTTTGTTCACAAAATGTGTCTTAACGGCATTTACTTGTTTTACTTAATCGGCTTAGTAGCTCCTCAGTGTGAAATACAAGTATTTCGAACCAAAACTCTCTTGCTGAGAAACTCTCTCAGTGGTTAAAAACTAATATATAGTATCTTCTTTATTAAAAGTTTAAGCGTGAAATCGCCCAACAATCGATACTGCGTCTAGAAGAGTTCTATTGTACCAGTTTCACCATTGTTTACATAAAGCCCCTTAAAGCTTTGTGAATATATAGTACTAATCTGGCTTAATTTATAGTGCCTCAGTGAAATGGTCTAACATTTACGTTGGTAGCTATGAAATATATCAAGTAAATTTTCTGAACCTTGGATTACAGTCATTCTAAAATATTTTTATTTTATATACACCATAATATATTTATTTACAAAGAAAGAGAAGATAGTTTCACTTAATAAAAAACATTTAATAAAGACATGAACATATTATACTGTCATTCCATACTGTCGTTGGTAATTGGTATATATATTACCATAAACATATTAAAATTTATTTATATTTTTAAAATAATTTAATATTTTTATTCATTATGAAGAAGATAATTTTACTAAAAAATAATATTTTACTTTAATCAAAAAAATTATTTTTAATAAATTTTCTTTACTTTTGATGTCCTTATAAAATTCCTTTGAAAATAATTTATATTTCAAGTGCATTATTTCAACTAATTTCTATCCTTGCAGAGCTTGGGCATTTTGGGCTCAGTTCCAGCAGCGTTGCTCATCATTTCCCTTCTGGGACTGCTTTTGTATTTAATGACTCGATGTTGCGACAGAAAACCGCGACCAGCGCACTCAATAACGAGTCTGAAAGTTGCCCTATCCATCGTCACTGTGATGTGCTGCGCAGCAATTGGATTGGGTAAGTTCACATAATTAAATAAAAGAGAAAAATGCCATTTAGGACCAACCAAGCAATTTAAGTTGATTAGGCTAAAACATTTGTTCAGTAACTCCGGGATCCTATGGGTATTCACTTCTTGCCATGAAATAGTAAAACTTATGCTAGCGTTTAAGTTTACAAAATGCAAGACTAATTTTAGTTTTTGTGTTAATTAAAAAAGTTTGATTGCTTAACTTAAATAAAATTTATTACTTTTCTTCTCGCATTATAACAAGTTCCTTGAAGAAACTTTTATATAAAGAAAATGTAATTATATTAATTTGGCATTAATATGAAGCTTAAAATATAGAATTTATAAAAAAAATCCTTTAGAGGACATTAATAGTTACATTGCAAAAGCTTATAATACGAGAGAAAAAATACTAGTAATTATAAGGCTAATCCATGTAATGTAATATCCATTTAATTAACATTAATATTAATATTAATATTTAAACCTAGGTTTACTTATTGTTCGCATTTTTAATTGATTTTTTGCCATTTTGGTTCCGTTAGATGGCACTTTGACTATACATGTCAACACGTTTTAATGCATAGATATGTTTAAACGAAGTTGAGCTTTGGTTGCATGTGTAATAGAAGTGAATCCGTTAACTGCGTTATTTATAAGTCTTGTCTTGATTATTTCATTAAATGAAGATGGAGAGTTTTATTTACTTTTATATGTTTTATAAGATGATAGTTAAAGCTTAAGATATACGTATACGGAATTAACAAAGTGCAAGAATTACTTATTTGTTTAAACACAATTTCTGTAAATGCTATAAACTGAGCAGCATCATCTGAGGGACTAACCGATTACATATGCAACATCTTTGACGGACACCGTCAAAGATGGTCCGTTTATTAAAGCCCACTTGGTGTATAGTACTCCACACTTAATCAATAATAATAAATCGATAATATTAATCATCGATATAATTTATTATATTTATTAAATATTTAAAAATTTATACGTTAATTTAAAATAACGTTGCTTATATTAAATCCTTTCAAAGGAGCAAAGTTGGTACTTACCTTGGGCTGCATAATGTCTTATACTGATTAGTCGAATGGGTTTACAGGTGCTGACTATATTTATATACATATACATATATCTGTGTTAGCTGGCACTTTGACATTTCCCTGCACTAAATATATTTAAGCTTAGTTGGGTACTTAGTTCAAAATTTACTTCTTATTTATTTGGAATGTTTTTTGGAACATTCAGAATATTCTTTACTAATTAAAAAAAATTTACAAACGTTTAAAACAGGACTTTATGGCAACGATGATCTACACAATGGTCTCTTGGAAGTTTTAACTGCTGGTCGTAAAGTGGACAACTTAGTAACCACAATAAGGAATCAAACTCACATACTTGAAAATACACTAAAGAACCGCATAAGACCGCAATTGGTAGAATTGGCTGATATATTTGATCAACCAGTGTCTAACCAAACTGCATTATCTATATTATTTGTTTCGCTCAATATTGTGCAAGGCAATGTAACACTCGCTACTAATGCGGCTGGTGATATAGGACGACCACTAATGGGTATTTCAATGACACAATATTTAACGGTAAAATATCTCACATTACATATGTACTTTGTTTTAAAATTATAATAAAATTGAATTACAGCGTGGTGATCAATGGGAATTGATACGTTGGCCAGGTACTGTTGCAACTCTGGCCTTACTGCTTGTATTGTGCGCAGTTTTACTGGTGGGCGTGGCTCGCCATTCTCGTTGTGCACTCATACTATTCAGTGTTTGTGGTTTATTGGCAGTAACCGGATCATGGTTAATGTCTGGCCTCTATTTATCATCCTCAGTTGCTGTTGGAGATCTTTGCATCAATCCAGCTGATTTTCTTGTATCAGCTTCGCCTCGTGATTTACCAACAAATGTGTTACTTCACTACACACAATGTGAACCTGGTCACACTAATCCGTTTACTCAACGTTTACGCGAATCTCAAAATTCTTTGAACAATGCTCGCAGCGCCATGTCTACAGTTATGAAAATATCTTTGGTTCTCTTCAAAGCTTCAGGTTTACAACCGAAATTGGGTGCCGTTAATGCAGATTTAAATAGTAGCGAACGTTTGTTAACTCAATTAACTGCTCTTGTTGATTGTAAGGTTGTGCATCATAATTTCCTTGCTGCAGCCAGAGGTCTCTGTGAGGGTGGATTATTGGGTTTGGTTCTGATGCTCATTGCTAGTTTCATAGCTGCAATTTTGCTCACTATTATGGTTTGGGTCGATTCACATACCTGGATTTATATAAGAAAACGCAATGACTATGCTCAAGTTGATGAACCGTCTTACATATCTCATCCAGCTCCACAAAATCATCAGCAAATGATGAATGCTGCGCGCACTTTGCCGCGAAATCACAATGGGTGAGATTATCTATTGTCAAAGATTTGTTTAAATTCCTCTTTAAAACTTGTTTTCAGGCACTTTAGTCCACCCGTTATAAGTGGTTCCCATACCTTACAACATCCCTCGAAGAGGCAGCACCACGAAATGATGGCGCACGCACATATGCAGCAGAACATGAGGGCTATGGGCACTCATACCTTAGGTAGATTGCCATCGCACAATCATAGCCCCACCCACATGACTGGTAAGTTACATAATAATTAAATAAATTTATTTAATTGGAAAATTGTAATTGTTTAATATAATTATTTACTTGTTTTGATTATGAATTATGAATTATGAATTTTTACTTACAAATAATTTTTATTTTCTAGGCCCTAATAACGGTAAATATGCTACATTAAGCAAACAATGCAAAACTTTGGAAGCAAATGATTTTTACTGAAAATCATCAGCCTGTAGCGATCCCACACGAAGTCAACCGTCAACACAGCAACAGATGCCACCACAACCGATCTACTGTCATCATCCACATCCCCATACACATGCAGCCGTTGCAGCAGCTGTTCAACATCAACATGCTATCTATCATCAGCAACAACAACAGTATGGTACCTACACAACAGCGGCACATCATCAACAGCATCACATGGTACCGCAACAGAGCCAAATTTATCAGCAAATACCAGCTCACATCCCTGCACAACTGGCTCCAAATGGTAACCCACATTCCATTTATCAGCCTTTGGTGGCTGTAAGCCAGGGTTCTATATACGTTTCTAATTTGGCTACAATGAGACGTCAAAACTCACAGGGTCATCCACAGATAGCAGCTCATCATCAGCAGCATCCACATCCTCAACATTCGCAGCCACCACATCAACATCCCTTACAGCAGCAGCAACAACCTCCACCACCGCAACAGCAACAGCAACAGCAGCAACAACAACAACAGCAGCAACAGCAACAACCACAACATCAACAGCAACAGCAACAACCAGCACATCATATTAAATCTCCACAAGATACAACGGAAGTGCCGATTTCAAGTAGCATCGATTCTGTTCTGTACGAACGTGACAAGCAGATCTATAAGTGCTCAACTCTACGTCAAGGTGGAAAATTTGATCCAAAATATAAACCATCGATTTTAAATTGCCCTCTACCTGAAATACCGAAGGATGCCGAAACGCCTCCTGTTGAGTCTATTTATCAACAACAACAGAACTACTCAAAGTGAGTTCAAATAATTGAAGTACAATAATCAGAAGAGTGATATATATAGAAAGAAAAAAATTTGAGATTGAAACTTATATTACTACAACTTTATAAATTTTATTAGTGACATGATATTTAGAAGCAATTCTCACTTTATTCATTTTAAATACAAAACTATAAAAGATGAATAGATATGTTAGATTGATTTAGTAGTATAAAGTTAAATACCAACAGAACTATTATGTATTTTGATATTATTTTGATAAATTTCTTGGTATCCTGTAACACTCTCCCGTAGAGTGATACCGTACAGTTTATTTACTTCATTATTTCAGTTTCTTCTCAACCGTTTTCTTGAATCTTACTTTGTTGCATTCATTATCTTTGTCTCTATTACTTACAGGACTCCTATATTCTGTTTGACTAGATTTGTTAACAATAATAGAAGTATTTACAGAGGTAGATAAAAAATGGTTAATGGTTTAAGATCAGGCGTTTATTTTAACTATTTTGATTTTAAAATATGATTCTGCCTAAATAATTGCATTATAAAATTTAAGATACCCATCATCTATATAGTCTGTTATTTTATCGTTATCTTGGACTCTTTGACAACAAGTTCAGCATATTACAGCTCTAATAGTAAGATACCATATGTATTAAAGTTATTTCGATCGTTCTCATATTTTATAAACTAGTGATGGAGTGTAGACGAAAAAGAACTTCTTTAAT
The DNA here is from genome assembly GCF_002237135.1 of Teleopsis dalmanni. Lineage (NCBI taxonomy): Eukaryota > Metazoa > Arthropoda > Insecta > Diptera > Diopsidae > Teleopsis > Teleopsis dalmanni. The sequence goes on from NC_051846.1 coordinate 175,785,528, forward strand.
ACGGATTATTGTCTTTTCAATAATTCGGTCTTAAATAACTTTTACAACCATTTGGATCAAAATCAGATATTATAATACTTTATTTTTTAATTAAAACAGAATGATCCCTAAGATCAAGGTAAACTTAACCATTGTATTTCATTTTTTCATGTAAAGGTACTTCGTATATAATCGTTGGACAAACGGAAAATTGTGACATGAAATATCTTATATTTAGGTTAGGAGGCATGCTCATTTACATAAGATTAATTGGAACCGCGAATAATCAGCTGTCCCACTTTAAAATTCATTATATAGTATTTCTAGCTTAAAAATGACCAAATGATGGCTTTTAAAGAACCATTTAGCTGAATATTATACGCGTTATATCTTCTCTGATTTTCATGAATCAACCCTAAAATAAAAAGGCTCGGTAGCTAATTGTCGTTGACTGGTGGTCTACATTTACCTATGAAATGTCATATATTAACTCTATTAATAATTATTAATAATATTGCATAGCAGTTAGTTATGTTGGCTATCTATTAAGGAGATCGTATTTACAAAATTTGAGTTCTATCTAATTAGTAGTAGTTTATGGAAATAAAATTTTAAACTCTCGTATTTTATATTTACTCTTATACAAGTACTATCATTACTTATCATGTATGGTATCAGAAAGTGATTGCAAGTCAATGGGATTTAATCTTAAAGTCTTAATATATGACATTATAATCGAGTTTTGGTTTTTCTAGTCTCTTAAATAATAAAAAATGGAGAGGGTTTGTATTATATAGGATATAGGAATAAAAAACTTCCATAGCAAAAAAAGTTGCTTATTATAATTGTATATTGAAATATATTATACTTCTCATAATAAAGTTATAGAGTAGTAATTAATCGAAAGTGTTCATTTTATATGAAAAAAAGGTTTTGGTATTACAATGGTATTAATTATATCATACCCCTTAAGTTTAAGCTGTATGAAAGTAGTAAAGCAGAAGTTTTTATATAATATATGGGATTTGATTATGAAGTTCTAATATGTTGTATCATAATCGATCTTAAGTTTGTCTAGTATCTTCGGTAGCAAAGAAAAAATATTTTTTTAAAGAATACAATATTAATAGTATTGTACCCCTTATGATAAAATTATATGAATGTTTTTAAATAAACATGATCTATAAAATCTCTTATAATTTATAATTAATAATCTATAAATAATTTATAAAATAATATGCGTACATATATACATACATATACATTACATATATAAAATATATTATATATATATTATATATACATTTTTTTTTTAATTACTGAACCTTATTTATACGAGTACTATTTTAAAATATTAAACAATTTTTTTGTGTGTATAAAATTTTGACTTTAGAAGGAAATTAGACAGTTTTGTACCTCTTGGTTTTTTAATTTTACTATATATTTAATAAAATAAATTTTTTATGTATTTAAAAAAATTTTAAATTTATATAATATAATTTTCTACTTATATATATACCTATGTCTCTTCTTTTTATCTTTATATATAATTCATAATTTTTTATCTTAATATAGAACTTTACAAAGACCTCCAATGAAGATACCACAAATGAAGGCAATTCCACCACCACGAATTGGTACACCAACTTCCCCACCTCGAGCTAATTTAAATAGTGTTCAAGTGCAGAATGGACCAATACCAACAACTACAACAGTGACAACTATTGCTCAAAATGTCGATTCACATCGAACAAATGATGATACATCGCTGCCACCACCACCACCAATGGAAACGTCAATTTCTTCACCAAACAGTAAAGCCAATAATATTATGAATCATAACAACAACAACAATAACAACAACAACAGTAATAGCAACAATGTGAATAGCAACAATGCAATGCCATTACAAAATGGCAGTTCCTCTAACAACATGGAGGATGATGATGATTTACCGCCACCTCCACCGCCAGCACTTAATGACGAATCCAATTATGCGGTGACGGAACTTTAAAAAACCACAAAAGAATAAACAAAACAAAAAACAATTAAACAATTTCTTAGAAAGGTAAAATGTGGAATTAAATGATTAATGCTTTGATTATTTTTTTTTTTTTTTACTTCCAATTACAGTTGACAAAAAGTTGACAAAAAGTTGACAAAAAAATTGATTGTTTTTAGGTGAAACGTAGGAATTAAATGTTGATGTGTTAGCGAATTTTAATGCATTTCAAGCTATTGTTATATATATATAAATAAATAAGAAAAATATTCTTAATTATTAAAAAAATTATTGAAAGATTAGTTGCAGTTGCATTCGTTTGCGGCTTTTCAGTAAAGTTAAAAAATTTTTAATTTATTTTAAAATGTTTTTAACTTCTTACATGGAAGCAACAAAACAATCTATAAGTTCAACGTTACAGGCTGGAAAAAGAAACGATTTTTGGAATAATTAAATTTAATTAATTTTAATTTTAATTTGCTAAATTAAAAAGAGTGAAATCAAAATAAAAACAATATAAGATTATTAATGATTAACGAGAAAATTATGAAATCACGTCGAATTATTATTTAAATATTTTATGTAAAAACTATACTCATTATAGATCGCAGTTTACTCCTAAGTAGTGTGATAAGTTCGAAAATGTAGGTTTGTGTGCGTTGTAGTTTAAATATAGTATAATTATAATATATATTCATATAAAAATATATATATATAGTATATATATATTTACTGAAATGAAGAAATGAAGTATAGTTAAGCATGCACATACATACAAGCGCATAGTCAGTAGGTTCTTCCAGTTGTATCAGAGATGAGAGGCATTTATTCGTGTTTAGTAGTGTTCAAGATTCCTAGTTCATTCGATATTTAGTTATCATAATTTTAGAATCATTTTCTTTTAGACATATACATTAAAACGAACCGAAACACGATACATGCATAATACATACTACATTTACATAGTTACAAACAAATCGGCACTGTTCTATAATCTTTAGAATAGTCCTCATACATATAATACAAACATATATGCATACTTATATACTTAAAATTAAACACAAAATCTACACTGCTTAAGATATTTGTAAATATTTATTCTAAATTATTATACATGTAATTTTTTTCTTGTAAATATATTATATTTTTGTTGGGTGTATTTATATATACATATATATATTTATTATTATATATTTATTATTATACATTTATTATTATATATTTAGTATTATTATTGCTATTATTATTACTAAATTATATACACAGAAATTTTATAACGAATTACTTACTATACATGCATATAAATATAAACTTAAAACTGACTACATACTATATACATATACCTATATGCAATTTATTACATTAAACATTATTTCGGAAGTCAATTTTGAGAAATAAATTTTTTTTTTATTTTATTAAATTTTATATGTATGTATTTCGAATCTTTATGGACAATTTTAGATTGATAAGCTAAAATATCTTATCAGAGTCTTATTATTTATCTGAACGGATATATATAGTTTATATTTTTATGTGGTGCAATTCCGAAATCCAGGGTATAGCAATTTTACAACAGATTTTAGTAGATTTTACTATTTTCAGTAATTTTTTTTAGTAAGCCAGTAAAACTAACTTCTCGAGATATCGAGTTTTAAAGTTAAAAACTTTTTTAATTACTGATACTAACAAAAACTGCACATGCCATCAAAAACCTAATCGTCGCATAGCAAGTAGACACTATGTTTTCGAGACACTATATCTCGAAAACTAAACTATATCAACATATAGCGTAATTAAAAAAAAATGGTAAAAATTGCTATCTTTACTAAAATTTGTTTATAAATGGGCTTGTCTAGAAATTCGGAGTCGTTCCTTTTATGTATATAATTGTGTGTCCCATTTATGTAGTAAAACAAGTAAATAATATATAACAAATAACAAAAAAACGAATTGAAATATATAAATTATATATAAATATAAGTACTATATTTATATATTATAAATAAACTAATCTATTAAATTGCAGTTCAGCTGTTCAAGGAAGAAGAAATTAAAGCTATATTATATTTATCTTATATATATGCGTAGATACCATATGCTCAAAAAAGTGGTGTTATAATGAAATATCATCTGCTTTTACGAAACCCTTTCCTAAGATAATAATGCGTTAATATACAAAAAGTTAGATCATTTATTGGATCATTAAAGTTGATCCTCAGAGTCAACAAAGGGTTTTAGCCCATTGTGTTACTATATAAATTTCTAATAACATGTTTCCACTTGCCTCATTTCATCGGTTTTGCTTATTAAGGCCGTTAATGAAGATAATTTACCATACAATATGCTTTTATATGAAAAAGGTCATTATAAATAAATGAACTGATTTAAGAGAAGAAATATCGTATACAACTCATTAAAATAAATTGCCAACAAGAGAAATGATCATAATTTGAAATATTTGTCATATATTTTATATGTAAAATGTACAAACAAAGCTATTTCATATGCATAAATCAGATAATGCCAATGGATACAACCAAAACTTTAATCCTTTAACGTAACGCTAGTTACTTGAAAACATTTATTTGAAGAATAAATAGCAATTATGTGCAATCAGTATAGGTTTATATACTGTTTAAACGTTCTTTCAGCACAGACATAGCTCACCTCGGTGCCGCTTAATATATAATCTGCTAGAAATCTTTTTCCCAGCAGGCTTTGCCATCGGTGTCTACCGAACTTAGTTTCTGTAACTACGTCTACTTCCAAATACATCGTATAGAGTTCATGATTGCTGTGTCTCTGGAATTGCCCTTTCTTACATATGGGGTTAACAATTCTTCGTATAACTTTTCTTTCAAGGGCGATTAAGAGGTCAAAGTCTATGTTTTGGGTTCATATGTGAATACTGTTAAGATCATTTTGTTATGCCGCAATAGCTCAGAAGTAGCTCGGAAATTTTCTGAATTTACAGATCCTTGACATACTATAATAGCTTTTTTGCTAGATTGAAGCAGTTGCTCGCATATTTCTTCATGCGCATTATTATCAGCTGCTACAATTTACCATGGTAATTGAAGTTTTACAACCCTCTTCAAATTCTTACCCCTCATTTTTTGTCATTGGACCAACTGTAAATTATTACAGCCAAGATCACCATGGTTTTCGCTTAAAGAATACAGATTTAAACTTCTTTCTTGAAATCTAGATGACATACTAAACAATGCAGTTTGCTAGATTAGACTAGAGCTAACCAAATTTCTAAGCTAAAATTCATCGAAGATAAAAATAATATAATAAAAAAAAAACAGCGACATATTTAATAAAATCGTACTGATTATAAAAATCGAGGACGAATCTGACAAAAAAAGTGTCAGGAATTAAATTTTATTTAAATTTTTTTTCGGATACAGTATCGAAATTAAAAACAATTAATGTTAACAATTTTAGACTGCCACCTAAAGCAAATTTATTTAATTAAATAACTATTCAATTAATAATTTCAATACTTTTTGTAATTGTTGAGCAATAATAAACTGGAACAGTTTTTTCGGGAAGCATTAAATTAAATGTTCAAGGCTCAGTTCCGTAGTGTCCAATTATTCATTTATGGAGTTTGGAACACTTTATTTAACTGCCAAAAAAGGACTTTAGAACAGACTTCGAATATTTTCTTTTCTTTTTAATATTCAATTTGATGTATTTTTATATTATTTAAATATTATTCTAAAGCAAATATATGAAACAAAAAAAAAAGCGAGACAGAAATATTTTAACTATATAATATATGAACACTGTATAATCCTTTTCATATATAAAATCTCTCTAACAAATATTTGTATAACTTGTGTACTAAAAACTTACAATATAAACAATAGAAATATAGATATTTATATAGATTGGTATATTTGTTAATTATAATAAACAGAAGATTACATTTTTAAACAGGTATAATCATATAACAAATAAAATAAATAAATAAAAATAATATATAAAATAAAAGTTATATACGAAGAATCTTATATTCTTAACGTGTTTAGGATAAGACTAGTCTGATCCTTTGTAGAATAAAGTGAGCAAATCTAAATTCAATTAAAATAAGGGTTTTTTATATTTTTATTTTTTTATGATTTATTTTTAATATTTAATTATTAATATGTTTGGGAAAATATTTAAATTTTTAAGTTTCCACAAACAATTTTGTTTTTGAAATTATATTTACGTTGTAAAAAAAAATAAATAAATACAATTTTTTTTATTTATTTAAAAATTAACAAAATAAATTTTTATATATAATTATATAAATTTATTAACTTAATTAACGTGCTCAACTTGTAGAATAGTGTAGCAATAACTTTAACACTATAACACTCGTATAAAACTAAAAAGAACAATTAATTTAAAATATTTATTGTTATTTTTAAAATGCACAAAATTTGTAAAAAGTAAATTATCATTTTTATAAATGCTTTATCAATTAAATTCATTAATTAAAATTAATATGTCTAATGTATGTGTTAACATGTGTATAAATATACTATATACATATAATATATATGTTACATATAAATATATATTTATATATTATATATATTTATATTTATATAAATTATAAATATATAAGTTTAAGCAGGTACATAATAAACTTAAGTATATAATTAATTAATATATAGTTATCTGACTTTGTATCTATAGTATAAACATGTTAAATTATCACAAATATTAAGAAAATAATATTACATTTAAATACTAATATTAATTAATTGATTCTGTGTTAAATGTTGTCGTACTTATAGTAGTTACTATTAAGAATTTAAATAAAAAATATATAAAAATATTATTATTTATAACAAAAATAAATATATTATATTTATAATAAATATTTAACTGATGTAATTAAAAAACAAAAATATGTATAAATTAGCTAAATAAAATATTATTATATGCGAGGCTAATTTTATTTATATTTAAAAGATTGTAAGAAAAATTTATAAATTAATTATATACATTTAAGAAACAGAATGCGAATACATTATTAATAAATTATAAACCATATATTTTTAATTTTAGTTTATTTTTTTGGATATATTTTTAATTATTTTTCCTTAAAGCGTGCTATAAACTTATTTTTACATATGTAACATTATTTTTTAAAAGAAAACATATTCAGTGGAAAAGAAAAAACAAACTTTCATAAATTGTAAACAATAAAAAAAACAATTAATACATATTACATTTAAATTTATAAAAATGTAATTAAGGGTTTTTAAAAGAGAAAATACACAAAATTCGTTCATAATAGAAACTATATTGCAAAGAGAATAAGAACATTTTCAAAACAAAAAACATTAACAAAATGTTACAATAAACAATAAATTTATTTAAAAATAATAATGTATTTTTTTTTATAAAATACATTTGGCTACAAGTTTTTAAATATTTAAATAACAACTACAGTAAATTATTGCAAAACAACCATTTTGGATCAGAGACTTTTTGTGAAATAAGTTGATCCACAATTTAGTTAATAATTAAATAAAAACTGAAAATGTCAGTACATGTCTCTCGCTCTACGGTACCGATAGGTTGAAGTATTGGTTCGTCCTTTTAATTGTAAAGAGTCCACTTTAAATAGTAGGACAGAGTTCACTGGCACTTTAATCCGCATTAGCTACACGGTAATATAGTCAGATCTGGGTCAAAAAACGAATACCAGTGTACGAGGTCCTGTACCTATCTTACTAGATTAGTAAATGCTTAGATTTACTTAGTAAATAAATGCACGACTTTAATTTGAAAGCTGAATGTGTTTTATTTGGTAAGATTTAGTTTTCAGCAAAAGATATTTGCAACGGTTTGAGTTCACTGCTCTATTGAAAGTGTAATACCCTGTTATTTTTTATTCTATTTCTATTTTAAATCGTTATAAATTATCGACTTTTCTTTTAAAAATAACTTTTAGCAATTATATGTAGAATGCGAGTTGAATTCTCTACATCATATGTCGCATGAAATAATATTCCGTGTTTTGTCTGCTCTATTGATAGCAGTGCATAATTTATAAATATATGAGGTATTATGAGGTACACAATGGAGAGAAAACTAAAAATAATTAAACTAAGATTAAAGTCGAAATACTAAACTCTTAGATTCATCTATGATATAATGTCACAAAACAATTCATTCTTTCTCCAGTCGCGCATTCATCTGTCGTCCGGAAGGGGAATCAAGTAAATTTTAAACACAATAAACACTAAAAGCTAGTTTGAAATATCAACAATATCTACTTAGTATTCAAAATTTGTCGTCTCTGCTTAGAAGAAATGAAACCTACAGAAATATTCTTATAGATAGATATAATATATAAAGGTATTGAATAATCACATCAAACTTTCTAAATATTATTTATATCAAACACTTTCTAGCGAGCATTGAGATCCCTCGATATTCAGAGACAGCACTTCTTTCCATACGTGTCTCTGCTGAATGCACGGTGTCTCTAGTACACCATGTGTCAGTAGTGCTCCCTCAAAATTATCACTCTGTTGGATACGATTTTCTACTACGTTTTTTATTTTGAATGCCGAATCAAATATATTTTTTCGTTGGAGTATTGTCATGTAACATACCCCCACGACACTACCAAGCTAGTTGGATGTTAGTTTACTGAAAAATAGCAATGTCATGATTAAACTTATATAACCCATATTTCAAAAGCGGTAGCCAACCTGTCGAGAGCTAAAAATCTTATGTTTTAAACATTATAGCAATGGTTATTCTTTGTCTAATTTCCAGGCTGACATTAGGTATAGTATGATTGTTTTTAGGTATCGCGGTACTAAAATAGATAAATCCTTGACAATTTCGAAGATATTATCACCAGCAAATCAGCTCGATTCCCGGAAGATACACATTTCTGTCAGATTTTCATTTCTGCAGGTTACTCTCAATAATGCAAGGATGTTGGTGTCATTAGAGTAAGTAAAATCTGGATATATTTGTAAAATATATAGTACCGCACCATTATGATGAGTACTTGCTAAGCCTATACTTACTTTATTGAAGAGATCAGAGGACTTAAGGAGTGTGATGGAGCGATGCTATTTTTATGGAGTTACAGTTACTGTTTAACCTCATTCTGTAAAGACGTATTAGGTCTATAGTCCAGAAAAAGATGACGGGTGTTGATATTTTATTCGTGCGTATCTTTCAGGTAAAAAATAGTTTGGGTACCTGTTTCTGTAAAAAACCCGGGCCATATTTTTCTAAATTTCTTTTCTTCAAACAAACTGTGAAGGAAAGCACAAAAAACTTTAATGGAAGCGTCATTTATAAAATTTGAACTAATTTAACACTTTATTTTAAAAAGGCAAGTGATTTTTAATGTAACTCCCCTTGAAATGTAAAAAGTGTTACACAAAAATTGGTATACGGAAGATACTAAATCCAATACTGAATTTAAAAAGAAGTAAAATAAAAATACTAGATAAAAGTAGAATACTATACATACTAACAAAAAATAAACTATAGAACAGGTTTGACTCTCAATTATCTCAGTTAATTGAAACAGGAATTTAAAGGAGATCTTATTAATTAAGAAATTATTGCGAGGTTTCGAACTGTAGTGAAATACAACAATTTTTTTTAATATTTTAACTAATAGAATTTTTGGCTAACCTTACAGCTATTTCAAGTATTGCTAATACTCATCATTAGTGGTCTTGGAACTGATTCTTATTATTTAATTATTCGTAAATAATTTAAATTGCAAGTACCTAGGTTTGAAATTATACCCTGCCAAATTTGAAGCTCAGAGTCAGTCACTGTTTCCTAACTAAGAAATTTTATATATAAACTATATATGCTTACTAATATTTTTAGTTGTTCGTAAATCTATAGATTATTTATATATGCGTATGTAATTTATGAATATTGGCTTTTTATCTGCCTTTCTTCAATTGTTCAATGTACAGTGTGATATACGATATCGCTTTATAGTTAGTCAGTGCTTGTTTTTATGACAAGTAATTATTCAAACACACATGTTTTTTAAGTAATTAAAATCTGAAAACCTTCTTATCATACTCTCTATTCTTTTAGTTTATTTTGATATGTATGTATGAATATATTTATACACAACGCATTTTGTATATTAGTATGGATTTAACTGACAAGAACGTTTTTTTTTAATTTTTTATTTATTTGACATTTGAAATAATACTTTGAGATCTAATAACTTTAGAACGACTTTAGAAAAAATCAATAAATTCAGAAATTAATGATTAGGAAATATTTATACAATATTAATTATATGGTAGTTGCACACTCTAGATTTACTGGTTTCTATGATTAAATATGTTTCTTCTTAGTCTACAATAGATCGTTTTGAAGATCATTGAGGATGATCTTCAAAGATCAAAAATTTTTATAGAAAATTAAATTTACACTCTAATAATCAAAAAATGAATCATTTGGATTAAGATATGCAAGATATTATATATAATAAAATGTTTATTCTAAGTTTACAATAACTATAAACGGAGAAATGAATAAAGGGTGCCTTAGAAGTGGTCCAATGTACCTATGTGATCACCATAAGAGACTCTCGCTTATACTCTTGATGACGTCTGATGTGGTATCCCGATTCAGTACACCACATAGCAACATATTTATACATTTTCTGTTTATAAAACTATTTATTTATAATTATTTTATTGTACATTTCCATACAATAATTAAATTAATATCTGTAAGTGTATATTAAACGCATATATATAATTATCACTAGGGACCTGCTTTTGAAGATTAGTTGGGAAGTGTCGAACGGATCTTAATCGTCACTGGCGACGAGTGGCTCCAGGACGTAAACCCTGCCGTTCTTGGAACCCGGATATTCTTTTAGAGTGTTCCAACATATTTGGTCAGTCACATTGTTTTCGTAATTTCTGATGTTGGTCTTTCTTAAAACGATTTCTATTGTGTTTAGTTATCGATTTCAAATGTATACATACATATACAATATAGTTATATTAATTTATGATTGAGAATAATAAGAAAAACTTTTGTAGTACTGGCTGCCTTAAGCGAGCTAAGCTATATATAGATAAATTCTATACATATACATTAAAGAACATATAAAAAAAACAAGATTATTTCTGCAATTGTGCATTTTTAGCTATAAATTTGTATCATTTATTAAATTTACTATTTTTGTTGCGAATATATTTTGCATATTACAATATTTGTATAATATTAAAACATAGCAATATATTAATTAATACAATAAAAGTATACGTTATTTTTTTTAAATATTTTATACATACATGTAAACATATAAAATATATAATATATTAAATAGATTAATAAAGAAAAAGACTATTTATTAATATAAGAAAATAATAATATAATAATTATAATTACATACATATATGAAGAATTACATACATGTAAACATATAATATATATTAATAAGATTAACAAAGAACACGGCTATTTATTAATATAAGAAAATAATAATATAATAATTATAATTACATACATATATGAAGAATTACATAAAAAACAAATAAACTATAATAGTTAATATATTTTAAATATTGGAAAGATAAATTTGTGATTAATTGATAAAATATATATTTATACTGGAATATTAATTAAAAACTTCTTAAGTTAATTTGGTTTAAATTGACACTATTCAGCAAAAGATTTAGTCTAATTACAAGATGAGAAGACAAGCTTCGTTTGCTTATTTCTATAAATGTTTTTCAGAAAGAGTTTTATTTTTTTTTTTAAAGTACATATTATGTTTGCTGATTTCTATTATTTTAAATATATTTTAGGATGCCAACAACAATGTTGTTTGAAGGTTGTTGTTTTATCCTATATAGCTTAAATCTAATATAACAGTTTTAAAACCTTATCTCTGCTTTGTAATAAATTACAAAATATCTATAATCATTTTTATTCATTGCTTAACTACAAAAAGCATTGGATTGCCTTCTACATGCAAGCTAAAAAATGTTAGGCTTTTTGGAATAGGTAGAAGAGTAAAATTTCTCATTTTATTGCACCAGAAAACAACTATTGTATATAAAATTAATTACTGTTGATTACGTTATTTACGGCCACGAGTTCAGGCACCGATGAATTACCACTGCTTTGGCTAACAGTACGTGCATGACCATCGGGAGGTGTGTTAGATACATTTGTTGCACTAGCAGTTTTTGTTATTGGTGTTGTGGCTGCAGCAGTTGTAGTTGCTGTTGTTGGGAATACAGGCGGTGTATTAGATGCGGTAGAAATAACTGGAGTTTGCACCAAAGGCGTTGGTGGAGATTTATTTGCTGGCAGTTGATTAGGTGCACCGGTCATTTGCATATGATATCTTTAAAATAGGAGTAAAATAGGAGTAAAATATATCATAAAATATATATAAAAATATTTTATTTAATCATAATAAACATTAGCTTACTTGTATATATTCTCTGTGCTTTCAACTACGCCCTGTGTTAAATTTAAACTACGGCCTTTAATGCCAGTTTCTTTAGGAGGTGGTGACCACCAGTTAAAAACACGTCCTACTACAGGTACATGTCTTAAAATACCTTCTTGCCATAATTTCTCTTCCGTTTCACGTTGTAGATCAGCAGTTGCAGCTTCAATACCCTTTAAATTAAAAAAAAACGAGTTAAAATTTCATTTTATTTTAAAAAATTTATTTAATAAATTTACCTTTCTGACAATTTCTGACATAGTATCAAGTACTCTAGAATTTTCTTGTACGCTTTGTCCTACAGACACCACCAAATCTAATAGTTCTTCTACGTCGGTTTCATGCGTAACCATACCAAATCTTACGCATATAAGGCCATCCGGACCTTCGCCCAGTGAGAAGGCATTATCCGTACTTTTGAGTGCTTCAACTAAATCAATATTTAATTTATTAAGTTCAGTTTTTGCTTGATCTGTCAGTAATGATTCCCAATTTTCAGGCACAAAACGTACACCACCCATTCCGGCCCAATCTGGTAAGTTAACTATACGGAGCACATCACTCTTCTCCACCAAATGTATAAATGTAGCTTTGTGTTTTACAGTAGCACGTAATATATCTACATGATTTTCTAAACTTAGCGCGAAGTTTTCTAAATTTTCGACAGTAGGCGGCTGTTCGCCTAAGCCTAATTCTAAAGGACAATATCTAATGCAAGTTCCATGCATTTGATGCTCAATAATTTCAAAATCGAACTATATATAAGAAAAAAATTACAATTTTAAAATTAATATTATTTAAAACAATAAAAAAAAACTTACATTTGGACAGTCACGTTGTAAAATTTGACCCAACCAAGAATTTAAACGATCAAAGTAAGAAACATTGTTGACCTTTTCAAGCGTTTTAGCAGCAGTTTCGGAAATACTTTGTTCATTATCTGCTGAATTTGTAGATTTATTAATGGGTATTGTTGTGCTGCCATCAAACTGAAATACAACGACTGGTGCAGCAGTTTCAAATAGAAGCTAACGAGAAAATAATTGAATTAGTATTTCGTTAAGCTGAAGAGTATGAGACTTTACTTACATTTACATCAAGTGGTTTATTAACCACATCAGCAAGTGTGACACCAGATTGCGCCCCTGGTGCGCGGCTCTATATGAAATATATAGTTTTAATATATGGATTGTGATCATGACTAAATATTACTTACAACTACTCTTATTCCTTCACATTTCGAGGCAAATTCAAATAATAAACCGCAAGTTTCAAATGCTATATGTATGCGTTCAGAAATGCTTTCACGACCTAACGCTTGCAGACTGGTCCATAATGACAATGCATTTAAACGTCGCGACAGAATGGGATCAGATTCAAATGCCGTCAATGCTGAGTTTTGTAGTTGCCTATGTAACAGCTAAAAATATAAAAAAAAAATTAATGATGACATAAATTTATTCAACTTTAAAATAAACAATTTAACTTACTACAATGGGCAAGCTCGGCACTCCAAACCAACTACCTAAATTAAGAACAATGGAATCCACAATTTCGCTAACCTGAAAATACAATTGATATGATTAAAAATTATTGACAATCTATATAAAATCTTACTGCGCCAGGTCCATGTGAGCATACAAGTGATGCTAAACCATGTCCAGTAGCATGCAGCCACATATTGTGCGTTTTGCATATGTCGCGCATCCGTAATAAGTTATCAACATAACCGCATAAAGAAGCCCCAATATCTGCGACTACTAATAATGGCGTACGATTTGATGCTAAGTCAAACTGCACTTGTTTTTGTAGGAGTGACAAATCCATTGTGCCAAATGTGTTATTAGCAGGAATAAGTCGAATAGCTTCCAAAGGCAAACCCAACTGCCTGCAAGCAAATTGAAGTCGCAATGGTGTGGTGTTTTCAGATATATAAAAACAAGGTTGTGCTAGTGCTGGTATGCCACCCTCTAAATAACCGGGACAATGCGCTACAATTGCTAAACGAACAGTACGTAATATAGCGTCAGCATTATCCGTGTGAAAACTACTAGCGGGATCAACAAATCTGAAAAGTGTGCCCAACCAGCGTGTGGTATCTCCGGCTATACTGTTAGTAACACGTAATAATTGCTGTCTATCCAAATGTGATAAATATGCTACGATGCTATGGGAAATAAGTGCTAAGTGTGAAACATCATCCAATGCGGGTAACGGATATTCGGGATCATCTTCAGAATCTGCATATGATATCAACCATTCTAATGATTTTAATATTTCGGCAGGAAGCTTGCGATCACCATGCAGTGAAGTGTTAAGTTTGGAAGAAACTGCTGCATTTGATTTTTCCTTAGTGGCTTGTTCATTTTCTGCTCCATTGGCAGACTCTTCCCGTTCAGTTGCGGGAATCGTTTTTACGTTTTCTAAACGTTGAAGTACTTGCGATGTTTTCAATTCCAACTCTGCGAGACCGGAACGAATCTAAATACACAAATTTTGTATATATGAAAAACTAAATGAATTTTGATATGGCTTACACTCGATGCAGCTATTTCAGCAACCTTAGGTTCAGTTTTCTCTTCCAATTTGTCTCCATCACCGGTGTTAGACATATTTTACACAATTTTTCAACTATAACGAAAACTAGCTTTATCCGGCTTCTAAACTACTGCTTTGGATTTGTCTACGTAAACTTTACGTGTTGAAACCTATGATGTGGATATTATCGTTTTATTTGTTTAGCTGTTTTTTTTATTATTGTATTTCTATGCAGAAGCAAAATAGAAATCTGTCGTGTCAGAACTTCGCTAATCTCTTTTCTCTCTCAGTTTATGTTTTGATTTGACATTCTACTTTGATATTTCTTTTGTTGACGTCTTGTTCCACAAATCAAAGTTATAAAGGCGATAATAAAATATATTGTAAATTGTCTAAATATATATTATTTATATAATATGCAATTTTATTTATATTAAAAACAATACAATGAATTTTAAATGAACTAATTATTAAATTAATAACGTGTTTTTAACTATTTTTAATTAAAAAATAATTCTACTAATTAATAAATTGTGGAACCTATATTAAAAACATATGCAATTGTAACTATTGTGAATAACACAATAATTTGCAATAGATTTGAGTAACGGACGGAAAAAGGTAGTAGTGTTGCGTGCGTTGCATATGCGCAGAGTGAAATAGCGTTAAAGAATTTAAAATTAACTATTTTTAATAATTTGTACGCATTATCAATAAAATATTAATATAAGTGTATTGAAGAAAGTATATTTTGTATTTGTTGCTGTTAATTAAAACTACATCATTTATTATAGTAAAGAATGTAATAATTGTGAAATTCTGGTTTGTGGAAAGCAGACATATTTAAATTTTAAAAGAAATGTATTAATGATTAAATGTTTGAATTTATTAGCATTTGAGTTACGAAAAATGTGAATTTTAAAGTAAATTTCCTTGAAGTGCTTAAAAAAATTTTATTAAAAAAATGCTTTACTTACATAAATTAACTGAATCACAGCGTTCAATGGCGTAAACACATTAAAGCGAAACGGTATTATGAAGTTATGAAGCAGATTTATGTGTACTCAGTACTGTTATGAGTAGATTGTGTAAATAATGTTGTTTTTTTTTTCAAAGTGTCGATCATTAATAGGCGTATTCGGTGGCTCGCAAGTACGGCAAAAAACAGCAAGTTGTTGGCCTATGCAGGCCTATACTGGCCGCAATGTACGCAAAACAACAACACTATTTTCTCTACCTCGGTCAGTAAAAAAAAAAATGTTACCAACGCAATAAGCGAACTATTGTGAACCTTCATTGAAAATTCCAACGAATAGTGCAATTAAATGTCAAAAATTGAGGAAATAAAAATTCAAACAGAATTCAAAAATTTGAAAAATCTTGAAAAGTAACGAAGAAATAATAATAATGGAGAAATCGTAAGTATTAAGCACATTGAATTTTTTATTATGTTAGTTATTACCAAGTAACATTTTTTTTATTTCATTTAATTTGTAGTTTACATACGTAAAATTAATAAAACAAACATAATTTTTGAAGTTTTTCTAAAAAATTTTTTTATAGAAATATACGCAAACTATGGACCACAAAGGAAACGAAGTGTTTTCTAGAGTGCTACTTGACACGAACATTTATAACATTTAAAAAATCCATGAAATAACTTGCATTCCTCGGCCGCTGCAAAACGTTGCTTTCTTCTCCCTACACCGACAGTACCTACAAAAATTTACTTATCTCATTGTTTTATTTTTAAATTTCCAATATTCTTACCATTCCTTTTAATTCCGTGTTCATTTTAATTTTATAATATTTTTATAAAAATATATTTGATTTATATGCACATATACAAGATTTGCTGTTTGTCAAAACAAAACATTTGACAGATTGCAACAGTGATGCCAATGACTCGCGTGGCCAACATAGGCCAACATGCATTTTTTGCCGTACTTGCGAGCCACCGAAAAGGCCTAATGATAATGTTACTATTAACGAAAAACTATCGGTTGTGCAAATAAACTTTTATCAGTGAAAAGAAATAAGAATAATTCTTAAAGATTAATTTTAATTAAATTTATATATTTCGCGTTAATAAAAAGGAATAGTCTTCAAAGATAACAAATCTTCATAGTAAAAAGGTTCATATAGATCAGAGGATTGGTATGGTAAGTATAAGAATTAATATTCCTATACATATGTATGTATAAACTATAATTACATCTATAAGACTAATGTGAGTGTTTGGTCAGTACATAAAGAATAATGCACAATCTCGTAACCGATCTGACATACAGTAATGTTTGAAAAATATATTTTCTTAATATTTTATACATCTATAATGTATTTTATATAAACATTAAGCGTATAAGTATTAGTCAATTCTGCACAAAAGATTTACTCACGTCGCAGCGCATGCACGGCCTGTCCATAATAATTAGTAAATTCATTTTAAATACGTTAGCTAATCTTCTATTTTATCAGATATATTCGACTATTTAAAAAAAATTTTTTTTATTTATATTTTATCCTAATAATATTTATCTTATAAACACATTCAAGAAACAATTACCAGAAATCTTACTTATCTTATTTGGGTTATGCCATATTCGATTAGTAAATCTGGGGTAGCTTTTTCAATCCAGATTCTATTTTAGTGCCAATTTTCGTTTTTGATTGGTAAATCTAGATCGAAAGGTGTAACACTTGAGATTAATTTGTAACACTCTAAATATTTTGTCAGAGTAGCAAGATTACCCTATTAATAACAGCTTTTTATATAACTTGAAAAATAAAGTTTGATTTCATTCGACATATGTATTTATGAAAAACATAAATATCTACTTACTCTATTACAAAAATATTAGATTACTCTAAGTACGATCGATTGAGCAACAAAATTTGACAGATCGAGGTTAAATCTAGATTGAATCCAGATTTGCCAATTGAAAGTGCTATTAGAGTAGGTTTGGGAGAGCACGAGTGGATGCAACTATTAGCATTTCTAAAATGGTGACATATTTTTCTTATTGTAACATCCTCAAAGTTACCACAGAGTCCGAATTGTTTAAAGATTTATAAATTAAAAATCAATTACTTAACATTTATTATAACATATCACATAAGTATATATTGCTTTACACCATTAATAGAGTTATCTAAACCCCTAATAAAAATTTAAATATGTAGGTATTTAGTATACTTTGCTTGTTTCAACCCCCTTTCCATTATTCGATTCAAAATCACTGCCGAGGCACTGCTTCACTTAGTATCTTGTCAATTCTAATTCCAGGTCCTTCGATCAATATCGGTCTTCGTAGAGTTTGGCCAGTCCAGCGCCATTTGTGTTTCGGAATTTCTTCTATTATTCTAGTTATGCTTGTACCACAGATCAATACATTCCATTGGTTCATATATTTTCCTTAGTATTATATTATGTGTCAAAAGTTTGCATATTTGATGTGATAAAAAGCATATATCTCGCACTTATAGATACGATCTAACCAGATTAGTTGCTTTTAAAGTTTTTGATCTTTACATGTAAAGAGCTTTATATGACATTAACTGCCAATCATTTTTATGATTAGTCTGGTTCGAAATTCTTGACATTTGCAATCCAAAATTTTTTTTTTCACAATTAAACTACTAGACGTTTACAAAGACCGCTAATGATGGATATTTCAGGATATCTGAAACAGCTGTATCTGATACGATGTTTTCCAATCACATACACTAATGACGTTTTTAGATTGGTAAATCTGGATTCAATATATATTTTTTGTCAATTTGTTTAATTTTCTTGTCCAATCCAACATTTTTAGAGCAATCTAACATTTTTTTAGTCCTATTAGTGGACTACATTTACATTTACATTTTTCACAAATACACATTTTGTGCCAAATCATAGTTTATCTGTCCAATTATATATAACAGCTCTGGCAAAATATCTAGAGTGTTATAAACTAATATCGAGTGTTATAGATTTTGCTCGAGATTCACCAACCAATCGATAACAAAATTGCACTAAAAGTGCATTAAAAGAGCATCTCAACTGCAAAGATTACCCTAGATTTACCGATCGAAAACGCCATAATTATGTCAATCCACCTTTTCCTTGACATTGTTCCAAGAATTTACTTAATTTATTTTCTTACTATTAGCTCTCTCTTTTTTATGAAGATTTATATGAGTACTATAAATATAAAGATGTTCTTAAACTGAGTTAATATTTTTTGTTTTGACTAATAAATATGACTGTAGTTACAAAGCCCTATGTAACTATTCTATTAAATTTTGCACTGAACTTCACTTAGAAATTTAATAACAATATTCTAAAGTCGTCTATAAGAACTAACTCGCATTTCAGTATCTCGTTTACTAAAATCGAAATGCAAATCTAAATTGGTATGCAAATTTCGAACCAGTTTAATCGTAAAGATCATTGGCAGGTAATGTCACTTACTCCATTAGCCTAGAGAAAGCAGTGAGAATACCAAAAATATTCTTAAAGTAAATGGCTAAAGAATCCTTTAATCCTTTTGAATGTGAAACGTGACTTGAATTTATGCGCACAATTGTAACTACAAAGAGAATTCAGTTAGGTCAGCAGTGAAGTGTTCAGTAAGTAGAGGCGAAACTGAAGTGGGGTGGTGTAAGTGGTTATACAAGGAAGGGTAAATAATTTCTTTAAGATAAATTGAATACTCCTACCATAAAAATATTTTATTTTATGATTTTTAATTTTATTATTTCATCTCAACTATTTCCATATTTGTAAGATACGACTTGAGTAATTGCAAAAATTATGTTTGCTGTTAAATTTGAGTCGTTCTCCACTTTGACTTGAAACCGTAAACCATCTGCTGGATGGATTTTTTTTCTGGAGATATAAAAGATGAATAATTAAATATGGGTTTTGTATTTCGAATTGAATTTTCCTTTGACTTTGAATTATTTTTATCATAAATTTTGCATTATTATTCTGCGTATTGCTTCAGTTTATTTATATTTTTTTATTTTCAATTTTTATTTTTTCTAAGTTTGCATTAATTACATTATATATGGAATGCATAAAATACGTATTCATATTGGCAAGGAAACGAAATGTTGCCTCCTTACTAGTATCTCTCGATATTTTCAAGGGCCTGGAAACGCATTCCACACGCTCCTTAATATATTGAATGGCTTTTGTAGTGTAGTGTTCATTTCGTCTGTTAACATTTAATGGCATAAATGAAGTCAACGTGAGTTGTTTGCAATTAACTATTAATGAGCTGGTAATTGCTACCACCGCCTTTCGAAGTGTCTTCCATGGTCATCATGTATCACCGAGGCAATATATACTCACGTCAAGTGCACATACTTTATATTGTCATTCATCTTGTAATTATGCGGTTGTTATGTGGCATTAAAATGTTTTTGCGTGAAATTCCTTAAATTGTGTTTCCTTTGGCCGATACTAGGTAGTTGGCAGTAGGTGAAGTATGAGTTTGAGTACTGAACACAAACGATTTATGAACAGTATTTGATGGTACACGAGTGTAATAAAATTAAATAATCAGTTAGTATACATACATTCGGGAATAGGAATGAATAAATAAAAGTTGAATATTTATATCAAAAAATACTCAAATTGACAGGTAAAATTGAAAATTGATATGGCATCACTTAGGTAAATATATACGAGTATATAAATACTGAAAGAATAGTGAAATATATGCAAATAACATAATTAGTGTATTGATGTATGAAGAGATAGATAGATATCAAATTGAGTCCATCATTTTGAAGACAACCACAAGAAATGGTATCATTGTTATATACTAAGCTATCACAAATTGTGCTTGTACATGTGTACATGTTTTATAGAAAAGAAAAGATTTCTTACATGTTTGAATAGAAATTTAGGTCTTCTTGAAATTTGAAATTAACTTTCTTAAAACTACAACCGGATTATTCAGGAATACACATGTGAAGAGGACTTTTCACTTTCTCTAACTTATTCCAAGACTATGGGCAAAATGGCGTAAAAGTTCTGTAAATTGCTTTTTTGTGCATAAGTGTTAACATTTGCAATAAGACGAGTTTCTTAAACCTAACCGAAAATTAATAAATAAATTTTATTCGAAATCAAGGATCAAAACATTCTAGAAAAATTAGAATATATGAACTTGGTTTTACAACTATTGTAATAGGTTAGTTATACCGGCGATTCCTAGGAGACACACTCTTGATTCTGTTACCGTATATAGAGGAAAACGCAGGGTTTAAAACCACATAGAACGTTAGGCGAATCTCAAAATGCTGTTTAGTGGCATGTCTTGTAATTGATCCTTAAGAAAGGGGGCCACTAAAATGTTGAGTCGCCACCGCGTCAGACTTGGGCAAAGACAGACTAGATGAGAGGCATTCTCATCGTCTTCCCCACAGCTGCAACAGGAATGATTGAAAAGACTTGTAAGTAAACTTACTTTAAGACTGATAACTCTACGGGGTATCTAAATAAGAATATTAGATTTTCATTTAGTGGAAAGTGGCCAGATTGCGTACAGATGCCTGCATATCGTTGAGTCTTCCCATCTTTTATCAAAAATTTCAGCACAGAAAGAACTCAGTAACAATTTGCATGAAACTATTGTAATAATAAATATAAAAATTAAAGTGAAGGTTTTGATAAAAATCTATCGTCAATTAGAGTTTTTTCTGCAGATCAACCGATTTTACAATTACTATTCGATTCACCAATCTGTGAACGTACACTGGTTTTTGTGAATTCAGGGCACTCTCATGGAATGTGGCAAAATCATAGCATTTAGTTACTTCTTACTAACCTCAATCCTGAAAAAAGGAGATATTTTGTAGGCATTATATAAATTAGTTATCTTACTTAGCGATTTTTGGATTATTGGAAAAGTCAAGTCATAACTGCAGAGCAATCTATTTCATAATTATGTTACGTGTTTAAAGTGTCTGCTGGGAACTCAATCGAAGCTTCACTCTTATAATATTTTTTGCGATCAGTTCTTCGTAAAATATCATTTGCTTTTATATTGCTTATGACTACAGCGTTCCGAAGAAAACGGTTTGTACGATAAAACTTTGGTACCTGTAATTTTGAACGTCATACCATTGGTGGTGGGTAGCACTCGTCGTCGTATGCATAACTACCTGTTAAATGATAAGATCGAAAATAGTATATCACCAACAAAGGATTATGAAAAAAGAGTTATAGACAAATCTGATGATGAACATGTTAGATGCCTTGGAACACAATACTGGAAAATAATCGCTCGAAAGCACAAAATCAAGTAGCAAAAACTAAGGGAAGTTAAGGTGTAACTAAGACCGCCGCATCAATAGAAGAAGATGCACTACCACCTTGGTACAGTGAATGGTGAATCTAAATTTTGAAGATCAATGTATTTTACTTAACTTAGAATAACAAAATAGTTTTCTTTTCGTTTTGTATAAGATTCTATTCCTTTAGTATAAAATGTTTAATACAGGTTCTAAATCGGTCTGCTAATATTTACGATATAATCTATAATTATCTTCCCTGATTATTCAAAGAAATTTCTGTTACTTTATACTTAGAGTCATTTCTTTCAAATTAAATGTCAGTTTAGTTCTTGATGTTTTCTTTTTGTGAACGAAAACCAAAACGAGATTCACTGCTCCATATAAGAAATGTTTTGCTTACTGCTTCAAGGTATGGCGTGACCCCAAATTGCTTCAATATGTACATCACAAATAATTCTAATTTCATTTCAATTGAACACAGTGACTATCAAATCAAGTTTTTTTTATATATTTTTTTCTGTAAAGGAAGAGAATTGTTACTAACTTTAGTATTCGTTGCAGTTTCAACGAGAATCATGAAGCATTCATGCGTAAGTGAGAAACTGTAACAGGATAAAAAGGAATACAACAGTTAAGCAACATGTACAATTTTTTAAAGTAACATAACTTCCAGCAGATGTCCTTTATTGTCGTATGGGAAAAAAATAAGTAGTTCCATGGAGTATGTAACAAAGGTAGTAGGAAGACTTAACACAGCAATTTGCACAACAAGATGCACTGCACTTTCCATACGAGTTTTCTTTTTACGTATGCAATGTATAAAAGTGACATATTGTCAGTTTATTTATTTTTTTTTTTCATTCACGTACATACCATATATCCTCATTTTCATTTTTCTAACAAATTTGTTACAATTTCCGTTTGTCATACTTTACTGCATCCTTTTTACAAAAGATACAGTTTAGTGCACATATTCCATTGCGTATTCCGCAGAATTCGTTAGTTGTAAAGCAATTTTCTAAAGAATTACCAATTCGTCTTGGTGTTGGCTTGAGTATTCTTAAAATGACAAATTTTATAAAAATATTTGATATAAATTTCATTTGAAAAGTACAAATTTATATTTTGAAATTTCGTGCGATTAATAATATATATTCTAAGTTTAATATAACTCTTAATAAGTCAAAATATCGTTTTTCTGAAAATTTTATTCATGCAAATGCTATCTAAGCACTATTGAAATTTTGGGGAGTACAACTAAAAAGTGATAGTGATTTTTTATTCACGAAAATTTCGAATTAATGTTATGGTAATAAAATTGTTTTCAATAAAAGAATCAAAAACTATCGATATACTGAGAACTATAACGTAAAAGCAATACTTTCATTCACGATAAATTCGAATATGTCATAGGTTTTGTTGCCATTAAAACACTGTTAGGAACTACAGCAACATCTCTAATAATATGGGAATACCGCATTTTCCTCAATGAGTTACATAGGCGTCTTAGTGTCCAAATCATATGGGTTCCTAAATACAGAGATATCTGGGGCAATGGTAGGGTAGACAAGCTTGCCAAAGCAGGTACTCTGCTCCCTGACATTAACTTCTCAGATTTTGGCGTCCTACTAGCAGCAGTTAAACTGTCAATTAAACAAATATATCTGAGTATAGCCAAGTAAAACTGGGGAGATAAATTCTGCTGTCAGATCTTTAGAGTAACCTATAATGACTTCTGTCGTGGTTGTTGCTCTAATGAATAAATGAAATTCGTTGACTCTAATTTAAAACTCATGAATACACTAATATTTTTTATATTTAACTATATTTGATTTAAAGAAAATTGGAAAACAGGAAACTGTGATCCACCAAGCTGTTTATAGAAAGTTTTAAGTTTATAGAATGGTCTCTACCTAATGGGGGAGTCATTGCATTTCGGTGTTGCTTGTATGCTGACCTCTAGTCTATGTACCTCTAGTCTATTAGCATTTGTCTATGTATGAACAAATGCTAATCTTGTGGAACTACAACGGGCCATTATATGAGCTCAAGCATACCAGGCCGCTACTCCAACGTAACCTGATCTTATCTTTCTCGGAAAAAAATGGTCGTAAATTCGATAGTTACACTAAAGTAACGGAAAACTATTAAAAATTATTTAGAAATTCTTTAGCTAACTTTCTTTTTATCGTTTTTGCAATAGTTTTTCTCTGAGTATCTTAACATTTTCTATAAAAAAATTATCGCAAAAATTGTGTATAGTGGCTGTGTTAATTAAATTACTGGATGTCTGAAGTCCTGTTGATTTCAGATTGCTGAGTTGAGAATCGAGTCAGTACATGATTCATTTTTCTACCATTTAAATCATACAGATGCACTACTCGTAATATAAAAACGGTGTCCCTGAAATACTATTAAAAGTGTTTACCAAAATATTAAAGTATCTGTTCTTATAATGGTGAAGTTCTTCTTGCATAGTCTTAAGGTTTACGATCTGGTACTAGGGTATTCTAGTGCCTTTTGAGATGCTTTCGTTCTTATAAGTAAATTATGATTGGAATCGTTTAATCTTTTAATTAAAAAAAATTATATTTAACAACTACTATTATTATTTAACAATTACTATATTTGATTCTCTTATTATTTTTAATTAAAATGTTATCAACTTATCTTCGTTGAACTTAGCTAATATTAGTTAGTTAACATTAGTTAGTTAACATTAATGCTTTTAAATTTTATAAACTTTTCATTTTATTTTAATATAATTATTGGACACAAAAGCTAAAGAAATGATCAAATACAAACAAAATGTCTTTCAATATATTGAGTATAATATAGTATTTTCCCTTTTTATCTATAAATGCCAAGGTTTTTAAAGCACGCCTATAATTACTTCAATTATTTGGTTTGGTAAAACTAATTTCGAATCCTTTTGTGTTGCGAGTATATTTGCCATATTTATTTTGCTTAGTTGTGTAAAATTGAATTTATGATGATTACTTTTCCATTATTTGGCATTAAAGTGGGTACGCATTTCATTTTAAAATTAAATATAAATAATAACAAATGCATAAATCCACATTGTTCATACATGATTTAAACTAAATATGGCATGACATTGGCAGAACATATACACTCAAAAAAAATAAATTTAAATATTTGTTTTAAACATAAATGATTTAAAATGAATTATTTCAAATAAATATGATATTGGAATAAATAAATTAAATTTTGTAAATAACAAATTATGCTTTTGTTGCAGTCAAAGTAATTACAAAACAATGGTAAATTCTGTCCCAAATTTTACAATCGATTTGAGCCGTCTGCCTAGTGCTTTTGTAAATATTCAATAATAATTTAATGCAATTATTTGCTTTTATATTATTTAATTAAAACATTACAAAGTTTAATAACAACAGCAAAAATATGCAAAGGTAATCGCAATAAAATTCAAGTGGATATCATATCTGTTACCTTGACTTTTAGAAAAGGGAGTAGATAGTCTATGGCTTTGTCAAACAGACAAGTTTTTTTTTTCGTACAATAACGGGACAGTTATAGGGTCGAAAGGTCATAAGAATACCGAAAGTGATTACGTAAGTTTTACTAAATACATAGTTAGTAACAATGTTGATTGATAAAAGAATGAAACAAGGTTCAATGAGAACTATTAAAAGGGTTTGGAGAATAGAGATTGACAATCGTGGAAAGGATGGATTTAATTTTTCTGCCTTAATCTGTTTCATAAATTTACTCCAATATACATAACTGAATTATGGGGAACGAATATATTATCTTAAAATATAAACAGACTATGATTAAAAAATTTAGGCATAGTTAAAATTCATTAGAAAGGGACAACTTTTTTTTCTAAAAATTGAAACAACTGAAGATATATTAAAGATTATAAGTCAGATTAACTTATTGAGTGCCTTAAATTCCATAATATCACCTAATCAAGTCGTATTATCTCCCAGGAACTGTTGTATCGATCATATAGATGTACTTTTCAAGTAATCAGTTGAATTTAGTGCAACTGTGTTACACATCTCCGTCGACTTCAAAAAGTTGTTCAATGCTCTCAACAACAATAATTTTTGCCCTCCTTAAAACACTTTAAAACATGTCCTCAAAAGTCTTGATAATCAGATTGAACTAGGTAACTTTAAGATAAATGGGAGGATCTAGAATATTATTATACAGAGCTTGTCCATCTCAAACAAACACAGTTTTATGCAGTTAGAAATTATGAATATTACTATTCATAATTTATAAGTAAAGGATATTGGAGATTTAGATCAAATGGTATTCGATTTTAATTTAACTATACAAATATTTGTATTTTCATGCCTTTTTAAGATTTGATAGTTTTGCGATACAACTTCAAATAATAGTAGAATTTTTCTTAAGATTCACTAAGGAATTTCGATATTGGTACCATCGACGTTTCTCTATTTCGATGAAGTTCCTCTATAAGTGGATTCCAAAAGACTAGATGAGGTTAGAAAAAATGCGTTTTTTACTCCGAAATTAATAAGGATCTTGAGTAAATTAGTCTTTGTAAATTGTATGCTTTAATTTTCATCTGAAGCTTCTTGACTTCAATGTTCTTTTGCCAAATAGACGACTATCAGGAAATACGCATATATACAATAATAATATTGCTTATTATCACTCGGGCGCATGTATTCATATATAGGATTATCATTATTGGTTTAAATTTTTGTCCATTAGTTTAGTTATCTTCTTAATAGAATATATGTCGAACTCTTGCTGTCAAAAAAAACTAATTTTTTTCTGGAACTGAAAAATATTCTTGACAAAAGTTGTTTATTTTCCACAACTTTAAATGAAGTAAATTTTCGAGTTGCTCTGTAAACATAAATAAGGCGTGTTTCTTAAATTGCATAAATTGAAAAGGACGAGGTTATCTTCAAAAGAGAAGTGAATAATGAGCACGTCATTAGCGTAATTAGTTGCGCGCAGATTGCACTGGCCTCTGTGAAGTTTTAGGACAGTGCGGAAGTTGTAAAAATGTCAAATGATAAATTATTTCAAAAATATTCAACCATATTACATAGTGTACATAAATATATTTAGATACATACATATGCATTTGTGTGTATATGGGTTTTGGTAAAAACCATATCAACCTTTTTAGAAGAATTATGTTGATTTAAATTTTGGGAAGTTTATTTTGTTATTGATAGTTTGTTGAGTCAAGTTAAAAAATCACAAAAAAAATATAATTTAAATGGTATTGCCAAAACTAAAAATCCTTTATTGAGTCTATCTTATTAGTTTTTGTTTAGTGCAAAGAGATGAACTAAAACTTCCGCCTTTCTTTCTAACATCCATTTCTTTTTTTTGCAGTAGGCATCAAAAGCCATAGTATAAGACGTGAACTCAACTAAAACCACCTCTTAGGAATGAATGAAGTAGATCTCCACAGAAATGTGGAAACTTAATTCCAGTAAACAGGGGAGAGAAATATGAGCAATAGGCTTAATAGACTGGATTTATGTGAAACCAGAAAGCAGGGGTGTGGCGTAGGTTGGAAGAGATGAAGAGGTGGGGTTATAGCGTGGAAAATTGGCTACTGATAGACTTTATGAACGCGATTGTATCGGGGTATAGAGTGAGATGACATCCATTCCTATAAAGTACGTATAAACAAATAATTATAGAAATCCTTAAGAGTAATATGCTTCATATTGTACATGGAAGGGGGGGGGGGGTTATCAGATATTACTTTAAGTGATACAAGTTAGGGGCATTTCATACCCCCGATTTACCGATATTAAATGTGAAAAATCATCATATTTTATTTGAATCAATTTAATTATTTGATTGAGTTAGTTATTAAATAACCGATACCGAGTAGAAAATAGTCCTCTGTCGAGTAACGGTTAAAATATCTTCTCAATAAGTATTTGTTAACATATGATGAGAAAAAACCAAATGCGATTATAACTCTAATCAGAATCTAAAGATTGTTTTTATAGATCTGTTTTCATAGACAGAACCATTTCAGTGAGATTAAAATCTAGGATAAAATATTTCGTTAGGTGCTGCCAGCAAGCTCAAGTTAAGAAGACGACTGGATATGCGTTTTCGGAAGTAAAAGTAAATTCTTTCCGGAATGCAGAGTTATTGATATAAAAGAACAAAATTATGAGAGTTTAGTAGTGGGAGCTTACTGTTTTTTAAGGTTTATCTTTTCCGTAGAGTTGTATGGAACTAGAAGGGAAAATATAATGTTAATTTAGTGCGTATGCATAAGTTTCGATTGTATTCGGGACTAAGAAT
>NC_051846.1:175814240-175816893 GCF_002237135.1 Teleopsis dalmanni
AAGAAAAATAAAAACGAAGAGCTATTACCTCCTCGCTTACTTTTTCAGCGCTGGCATAATGGTGCCGCTGGGCGCCGTTGTTGTTTAACACACACACAAAAACAGACATACTAATGCAGACACACAATGCAGACATACAATGCAGACACACTAAATTTGACTCAACTAAATTTGATGTGCTCTGCTCTGCTATGTCTCTCGTCAAAGTGAGAGCGATAGCAGTAGCATAGCAATAATCTGTCGCGAGAGCACGAACGAATGCCCATGCAAAGACTGCGTATAGCATGCAGCGCTCTCGCATACCTATACACTCTGAATACACATATAGGTATGTAATCTCGTCTGTCGCGAGAGCACGAACGAATGCCCATGCAAAGAGCGCGTATAGTATACATATATTATACAAATACCCGCGGAGTATATCTGTGTAAAATCTCATCTGTCAGATCGGCTGAAAATGCTCACCCAAAAAGTGCCTAACGCGCCATAAGAAGTTTTCACTTCAAAAATAAACAATATTGACGATTATAGTGTAAATATGAAGTTGTTACTAGATCAGATATGATCGCGAGCCATTACAAGTGACTGTGTAAATTGGAGGAACGCAGAAACAAATACATACGAAACCATACCAAAAAAATAAAATTATTTAATTTTATCAAAATATACCAAGGAATATTTGCATAACTGTGGTTAATTAGGAACATTTCGAGGCTGCATATATATTAACCAGGGTCTAATGCGATCCGTGAATCGTGCTTTAAATAGCCTTGTTCTAAATTAAGAAGTTTTTGAACAAAAAACGTTCAATAAATGGAAAGTAAGTGTTATTTGTGGACAGTATGTGAATTAAATTTGGCAGTTATTTTTTGATCTGTACTTGTTCCATAGATGGCCATGAGTCTCTTTGCTTAGACTAAGGTTTTTCACCGTAATTGAACATTACAAAAATACTAATATATACAATATAAACGTTTTTTTATACAAAAAAACAGATTAAAGATCTTTTCCATTTCACAACAAAGAATTTTACATTTTAAAATTGTATCTTATTTTACAATAATTTTAATCATTAATAATAGATTATATTTAAAAAATATTTATTTTTTACTTACCTAAGGCAATCATCCAAATGATTAAGATAATTAATCGTGTAACCGTTCTGGTCTTCATATTCGGTATTAAATCGTTCTAAATCATTTTGGAAAAAGCCAAACACGGATTGTACAACGCATTTCTCAGTTGTTGGCTTCTCGCCGGGATATAATACGGGTGCATAACAAACTTCATGCAATTGAACTCCTCCGTTCAAACCGATATCTTCAATTTCTTGCTGTAATCTGAAAACTTCTAACATAAAATTTTTTTCGTAAGCTGGTCCAAAAGTCAAAACCATATTTTCTGTCTCGTGTGTAAACTAAATAAAAGATAAATGTTAAAAAACTGCCACTTATATTAGGTTCTTAAAAAGTATCGAAAGTAATATAGATTTACCGTAGCTGTATTTTTTGGTTTGAGAAATATTTGATTAGTCCGATAGAAAGGACTAAAATGTGAATCAAAATAATCTTTATTAACGCGTGTGTCACTTTCTTCATTCGCCCACAATTCTACAGGATCTGTTATAACTTCCATATATCTTATGCCATAAGCAAGTCCACCGATTACCCAGGAACAAATTGCAAGAACTAATACTGGATGTTTTGCGCAAAATGTGCCCCATGCCTTAAACATTTTATACAAAATTTTATTTACGCCACTATATCCACTTAACCATACTGGTAAACTCCATTTGGGCAAACAAATATTCATAAAATCGAAGAAAATCAAAACGATTATAAGAACGCCCACTACTAAAGCGATTATAAATGTTACACCATATAAGCCAGCTATTAAAAATCCATCTTCCAATCCGGTTGGCTCATTACCAATTGGACAAGAGTCACTACAATCAACACATGAGCAAGCATGCGAATTCTCATAAGATTGTGAACAATTTAATGGATACAGTAGTAATCGTCCCTCCTCAGATGTTTCATCCAAAAATTTATAATTAATTGGAAAAGGTACAAACTCATTTATACTTTGATCTCCCATGAAGTTGTACCATTTCCTGTGGTCACATGTTTTAGCATTATAGGGACCGCATGCCAAATCCAAAGCAGGTCGTCCAGTTTGTGTATGTTGTATGCCTTTGCAGTTATCATATACTTTTTCAGAAAAGGCATCATCAATTTTATAATCTATTTCCGCAACATACTTATAGTTTCCATCTTCTTTATTGAGAGGAATTAAAAATTCTGTTTGATTTTGTCCACAAGTCATCCAACAAATTGATAAAGCCATGTTGAGCACACATGTTGGACAACGCGCATATATACCATCTGCCTGAGTCATGCCAGCATCCATGGTGTAAATTTGAGCTGCATCGCAGCATAATTCTATTTCTGTGAAAATAATAATAGGACTTTTATTATAAAAAGTAACACTTTGCAATGATTAATACAATAATGATAAATAATAATTAATATAAATAATAATAATTTTAAATATTTAAATATTTGTTAACGAGATTTTCTATGCACTTGGATACCATCCAACCTATTTTGATAAAACTTTTATGAAATAATACTCAATGAGAGGAATTTATTAA
>NC_051846.1:175816993-175829098 GCF_002237135.1 Teleopsis dalmanni
AATATTTATAATGATTTGCATTGATAAGTATTGTATTTTTTCACAGTAAAGTCAGTTCACATAAAACACTTAACATTCACACTCTGTATATTATAAAATTTTCCTTAAAATGCTCCCGAATTCTCTTCTTATATTGTTGTAACCTTAACAAAATACCAGATTTTTAGATCCATATTGAAATATTAATTTAGGTTTAACTGACAGCCTTGTGGTCAATGACACCTGTAGACCTAAAATCACTGCGTATATCCACATATTGCAAATGTTGAACTTTTCTTTGAATTGCTCCCGACTCTCTTCTCTTCGACTCATTATGTTATTGTAATCTTAACGAAATACCAAACTTATAGATACATATTGGAAAGTTAGGTTAGGTTTAAGTGACAGCCTTGTGCACCAAACCTCACCAAAGACTATTGCTATACCGCGTATAAGCTACTGTCCAAATGTCAGAGTTAAAAAGAACTAGAATTCTAAGTTATTTAATGCTTGAACAGCGTGGTTTTCAGAAGGCACAACTCTTATCTATTAACATTGGAAGAAATAAGCGACAATACACAACTAGAATAACTTTTGGACGTAAAACTTGACTTCGTTCCACAATGTAAAGTGCACTACGTCATAGAAAATTATTGGTTTCGAAAAATATCTGAATTTCGAAATGTATTGAATGCTTTCATAACATACTGATTTTCATACATACTCGTATTTCCATATCGATAACGCCTTGTTATTGTATTATAATCCATAATTAAAATTGCATGCCAACTGAAGTGTCACATGTCAATATTTCACATTAAGGTATGTGATATTTGTCAGTTCTGAGTTTACACTTATAACGACAGAAAAACAATCTGACAATATTTTATTTTCTACAATACATGATATTGTTTTATATTGAGAATTTTATAAAATTGATTTTATTTCCATTAATACATTTGTCCTTACATAATTAATGGAAATGCTTCCTTATTAACCTTCATAATGAAATCATTCGAAAAGCCCACACACTTCTCAATTAAAGCAACAATTAAAAAATAGTATTAATAAAAAAAAAAAACTATTAAATAAAAGGGAAAAAATATTCTTATGTGTGTTGCTGGCATAATTTTAATGAATTTTAAATG
The DNA here is from genome assembly GCF_002237135.1 of Teleopsis dalmanni. Classification (NCBI taxonomy): domain Eukaryota; kingdom Metazoa; phylum Arthropoda; class Insecta; order Diptera; family Diopsidae; genus Teleopsis; species Teleopsis dalmanni. The sequence continues at coordinate 175,818,121 of NC_051846.1, forward strand.
CATGTCAATTATGCATTTATTGAAGAAGTTGCATTATAATGGAGCCTTATTCAATCAATTTTCGCAATCAACATAAACGCCCACAACTCCACCTCATCACAGTCTGTAACGATGCATCCACAAAGAAAAAAAGAAGAAAACGAGATTAAAAAGTGAGTTTGCGTTATGACGGAAATGTGCGAAAATAATGTATAAAAAATGCTTATAAATGCACAGAGTTGCAATCACCGCAACGCAGCAGCAAGACTGGTAGCAACATCAACACATGAGCGATAAAATCCTGCCACTTGCAGCACTCAATGGCCATAGCTACAGCCACAGCCACAGCCACAGCCAAAGCCACAGCAACTGCAGCGGCAGCGGCAACAATAAGAAAAACTTTAAAACGGTTTTTAGCCGCAACGAGTTTTAAAATGCAATCGCATTCGCATTCGCAATGCAAAAGGTTGTTCGCTTTCAAGCGGTTGGTTATGCAAACCTGACTGAATACTTCAACCTGTGGTTATATGATTTGTGATTTTTATTGTTTGGTCCATTGTTGCTGTTGTTGTTGATTTGTGATTAAATCACCAAAAGTCAGTTAAATTTATTTCTGTCTAACTTCATTCAATGCATACTTTTTGTTTTAATTTATCTTTATCTCTTGCAACGCGAAGTACGAATTTTAGAATAATTACAAAAGTTATGGGTGAGTTTTACTAAAAATATTGTTGCTTTATTGGATTTGAAAGGCACACTTAATGAGAGCTAATGTCAAGCGTTAAATGTTAAAATGTCTTAGCAATCCCTTCGAATAGCTAATTAAATTCTGTGATAATCATATTGGGATTACAACAATTGAAATGTTATTTCAATTGTTATTATTATTATTATCGTTAGGAGATATGGCACTACGACCATCGGGTCTATTGTGCCCCCTTCTGAGTTTAGAGTAGGTCTTTAAGTCCTATTGCGTCAAAAAAAGTAGTATGGAACCTACTTCACAGAGTTTTATTGTCTCTTCCGTAAAAATATACATTCCTATGGGCCTATTTCGTATGTGCATTAGCGCAGAGCATTCTAACAGTACATGTGTGGCCGACTCATCATTCTCTTCACAGAATCTACAGTTTGCATCCGTAAACATACCCAGTTTTGTAAAGTGGTGTTTTCGTCTACATTGCCCTGTTAGGATTCCTGTGATGATTCTAAGTTTTTCTTTTGATAGGTTCATACAATCCTGGTATCTATTATTGTTATAGGAACCCATAACTGATTTGGATTGTTTTAATCCAGTTTTAATTCAGTGATTAAATATAGCACAAATATATTAATCAAATAAAAGTTAATACCAGGTGAATATATAAGTTTTTCCGATTTGTGTTGGTGAAGAAAACACATAATTTTCAAGGGATATAAATATATTTTTAATGAAATTATTAGCCATCGTCTCTATTCATATCAATCATCTTTTAGGAAGTTTATGAATACCATGCCAGAAAAGCTGCTTGTATTCTGCGGCAAACTATTCCTTAAGCCAATTATCTAACTTTCGCGAAATTGCTGAAAAGCTGCCTCATTGATACGAAGAGTTGATAGTTGGATGCCGCTAAGTCTGAGAAGTACGGTGGGTGTAAAGGAATATCCGATCAAAGTGATTTCAAGGGGTGTTTCACTAGTTTTGATCTGCGAGTGCGTTCCTCATTGATACGAAGAGTTGTTAGTCGGATGTCCCATCTAAGTGATTTCAAGTGGTGTTTCACTGGTTTTACTGTGTAATTCGGCGCATTGTCATGTAACAAAATCAATTTGCTATGTCTTTTGACATATACCGGTCGACTTTTGAACAATGCATGATATGAATTAATCATTTGTTAAAGAGAACGTAGTGTATTAAGGGTTTCGCTGGGATTTATGATTTAATAGTACACTATACCATTTTGGTCGCACTAGGTATAAGGCATGGTCCTCTTGCTGAAGCGATTTGGCTTTGGTGTTGAAGAATCGGCTTCGCCAGTAAAAGCCACTTTTTTTCCACTTTAGGTTTTGAAAATAAATCCTTTTTCTGTCCATTTTTAGAAACCATTTTTCGCAAGCAGCATTTTAGAAATGACTACGATTTTTCTTTTTAAATCTTTTATATGGAAATTAACACGTTAAAACTATCGAAACCATTTCTTATGTTGTCTAATCGATGGATTTAGAAATATATGCTCTGACCACATAAAATTTAAATTGATCTGATCATTTTATTAGAAAAGTTTTAGCTTATGTGGTAAAGAAGATATGAACACTAACATGTGGTATGGTTATACCAACATGATGTATCGAGTAAGAATATTTTGACCTGATGTTTAGTTAAAATCTGGTTAAATCAACCAATGAATCAATCAACCATGAGTGTACCAGTCAACGATGACTTTCGACTAAATTTTAATTAGTCTTTGGTGGAGACAAACAAAATGACGTATCTATAAAATTTATGCGGAGCTTAGTTTTCGGTGGTGCCAACTGTTAGTTAACTCAGAAAATACACCTACTAACATTTCGAAGACTCAAATTTTGATTCATATATTATTCAGGACTTATTGTGAATATCTCTTTGTAAAATATTAATCGATTTGTTATTTAATATTTTCTGGCTTTATCATTCTCTTTATAATCACCAAATTAGTATTTGCGTTGGTCATCTTATAACCCATGTATAATTAAATATCACTATATATCAAATAATGGTTGCTGCAATTGGCACCCTCTCTATATATTAGTTAGTTTTTCCGATAGAAATACTTTCATGGATAAACTCATAATACTAGTGACATATGGAGGTTTTGGTTGTGTATTTTACTACCGTAACTAAAAAATGTATATCAGTGCTTGTTTATTAAATTTAATTTTTTTAAATTATAGTTTTTATTACGTATTATTAGATACTTTAAATTTATTAACTAACCAAAAAAGTTATTTAATTTCTTAGGTAGGTTATGATATGTTCCTGCATTTCTAAAATAGTCATACATATAGTATATATCTATATTTGCGAAAGTTATTTATTGATTTTTTTAAGAAGATAATCAGGTTAGAATAAATTTTTTTATAATGAAAGAATTTCGTAATTTAATATTGTTTTTTAATCCTTTTAAAATACCCCAACATACCTAGAAGCTAAACAGCAAAAATGTAAAAAATTTAATTATAGCTAAAAGTTTTAAAAAGTTAAATCAACACGTCAGTGAAGTAAAGAAATTGTAAGAGTTTGAATTTTTAATTAATTTAAACTGAACATTTTTAACTCATTTAATAATTTGGTTCATATAAATAGAAGAGGAAGGTGCGATGCGATGGTATGGATTTTTTTATATTTGAGTTTGTAAAATTAATTTTATATGCAAGGCTTCAGGGATAAAATCTGTCTTTACTTACTGACATTCACTTCCACTAAAATCCACATTTACTTACACTTTTGTAGGTATATATTTACCTATGTACTTTTACTTTTTTAAACAGTAAATCCAATTAATTTCACATATATCAGGTTTTTATAATCAATATACTGGATAGGTGTTACCTATATCGAGACACAGTATAATATTATAATAACAAAGCTATTTTTTATTTTTTTCTTTTTCTATTATTTTATGATTTCAATCATAGTAGTAAATCTTTCTTAATTTAAGCACAGCTTATATTAATTTTTTATTGTATCTAAAATTTTTTTTTAAATTTTGTTTTTAATTTTTTTTTGAACTTTTTTTTTGTTTTAATTTTTTTTCTTTCCATGATTACCGAATACAAAGACATATTTTCATTATTTTTTTATTGTCAGAAAAATAGTTCTTTGTCTATAAAATATGAAATGCATAATCTCCAAGCGTTGCCAGAGTCAAAAAAACAAAAACATCTACTCAATCATGTGTTTAATCGCGTGATTTACTCACCTTTTACGGTCAATATATAATTTTTTATGATTTTTATTATGTTTTATGTTTATATTTATTTTTTATTTGTTTTTATATGAAATCATTTTTAATGATTATAAAGACATTCGACACTGTCTGCGTATTAAGGATTTGACATGACTCATAAAATTAACTTAATTTTGTAGACATAACATATTTACACTTAAGATGACTTGTTATAAATAATCTGTTATGATTAAAAGTTCTATTGAAATGAAAAATTTAAATATAGTTTTATTTCTTTTTTTTTTAATTTGTCGTTAAAATAAGTTACTGTCTAGCATATATCAAATATTTTACATATGAATATACGGGGTGTTATTTTGTTTTCTTCATTTAAGAAATAAAAACAAAATGTATAGTAGAAATACAATAGATTTCATTATATTTTAAAAATAATGAAATAAATCTTAAAATATAAGGAATTAGTTAAAATAAATATAAATACATAGATCTAGTTTCTCAACTTTGTGGCCATTCTAAATGATTTCGTTTATTTATTTGAACTTTTCTGGACGTCTAGAACTTAATACCATGGCTTTCTGTAGGCCCACGTTTAAATTGAGCAAATGACAGACTTAAGTTGCCATAACATTTTTCAAGGGATTGCAAAAGATTTTCATAAAAAAAAAGTGATTAACAAATACAAAACATATTCTATTGTTTCGAAACCTAGTCTCACTCAAATATCTTTAACTTAAAGGTCATAATTGTTTTGCATCAACGTGTGTTTGTAATGTGATTTCTTAGTTCAAGAAATCGTATAGGAGTAGGAATCTATTTTCAATATACAAAAATTGATATCTTCTAATTGAAAAAGGACTTTCTCCTCCTATATGATTTTTATTACTTAGATCAAGGAATCATTTTCTAAAGTTAAAGCACATTAGTAAGAAACACCCTGTATGTTATGTATTTATGCACCATAATACATTTTTAGAATTTTCTATATACTAAAAGTCTATTAAAACAATACAGTTTAACTATTTCTGTCAACTAAAGTTGGGACTTGCTAATAAAAAACGCAACAAATATCTAGAGTGGTTCATTAATAGATTATTGTATTGCAAAGACAATATATGTTTCGTATAACAAATAGCTAAAATTGTCAAATGACAAAATAATTATCAATTAATTAAATTTATCTTATTACATTCAAAGTAAGACCCATTGAGTGTAATGGAACTATCCCATACATGTACATTTCATGCATTTTTCGTAGGTTGCTTAAATATTGGTATTTAATTATTTCACCGAATTTTTGAGTGGTTATTTTAATTAAAGCCTTCCTAAAGTAGAAATTGAAATTATAGAAACAATTAGTTTCCTTCCTCATTTCGAAGGAAATAAGGCCCGATGATGCCGCCAGCGTATAAACCGCCCCCAAACAGTCAATTTTAATGCATGTAATTGTGATTCCTTAAGGGGTGAGGATATATTCGTTTCGACAAATACGACAATTTTGCTTATTTACGTTGCCATTATGTTTGACCATTAACTGGATGAAGTGGTGTATGAATTTCACGAACATATTTAAAGTTAATTTCCACAATCTGGAAGCGTTGTTCTCGCATTAACTAATTCATGAATTCAGTTTGACTATAGTATGTAAACTATAGTTATCGATATCAATATCGATAGTTCTCATGCAGCTAAAAAAATATAATATATATTTAATTTTTTTTAAATATATATTTAATTATTTTATATTATTATATATTATATTATTATATTATTATTTTCATTATTTATTATATATATATTTCGTTATTTTATATATATATTTCAGTATTTTATAATGATATCAAAAACATCCGATATATATTATGTTATTTTATATATATATATATATTTCATTATTTTATGTATATATTTTACTTGAACACTGGAGAGCCCAAACAGGCATGCGACAGTTAAAAAGATTATTGATCCTGATCACATCAAAGTTGATGCTATCCTTGGCCTTAGCAGAAACGATATTAAAATCTACACTAAACTTCTTACAGGACACTGTAGACTTAATTACCACATGAAGATTATAGGTGTGGTAGAAAGTGACTCCTGTCGACTCTGTCATGAGGAGAAAGAAACATCAGAACATGTTCTATGCAACTGCCCAGCGGTTGCAAGACGTAGACTCCATTACCTTGGAAGCGGGATATTAGTCCCAAGTCAAATAGGTAAAATTAAGCCCACAGCAATTACAAGATTTATAAATACTCTAAAACTGTCCTAGTTGGGCCTTTAGGCGCACAATAGATCTTTTAGCTCGGAGTGCTTCAATAGTCTATTACTTAAATAATAATGTATATATTTTATAATTTTATATATATTTTTTATTTTTTATATATGTATTTCATTATTTTTTATATATATATTGCATTTCATTTATTTTTTATTTTATTACACACAAATATATTATATGTATAGATATTTATGTATATAAATATTTATATATTTTAATGGTGGTAAATATTATTCTAAGTAGATATTTTAACATATCGTTTTTATAGTCAGTTAATAAAGATAAATAAAGATTTTATAATTTAATTTACCTTTTATACATTTTACCTTTTGTTTTTTTTTTTATATGTATAATTGAATTTAACATTTTTTATTCTATTCATTTTTAATACTTTTTAAATTTGTTTTGTGCAGATTGTTTTATTTTTTTATTAGAGTTTTTTATGTTTATTGCAAACATCATGTATTTTTGCCTTGGGGCTTTGGTGTTATTCACATGGTTAAAAACTTAAAAAAAATTAATTATAAATACAAATTGCCTGCATGCAATTTTAAATAAGAAAACTCTTTTCCTTGGGCTATACTTTTATAGATTTTGGCAACTTATTGACATTTCGTGCAGTCAGTTTTGCTAAAAATTGATCATTTCAGCAACACATAATAAATTAGAATGCCATAAAAACTCTTGTAGGTTTACCTCAAAGATTTATTTATCTTATGTTGAGACGTTGTAGTTGTTAGTAAACTTTCGAAATAACTTCATTATGAACCAAATTTTAAAATATGTTAATTTATAGAGAATTCCCTCTTCAGTTTTAATTTTTTTGGTATTATTTTAAAATTTGAAATTCAATAATTTCTTACTTTTCTCATAATTCTATTCACAATTTCCATTTTAAATGAAACATTAAATTTTGGTTGAAATCATATTTTCTGTTTCTCTACGGAAATACTAAATGTACAGTGTAATGTTTAAAACATTATTCTAAATTTATTGGAATTATTACAAATTGAACCCTTGGCATTTATAAACTTTACTTAATAGTTTAAGTTTGTGTCAATATTAACATGCACAACAGCAAAATTAATAATTCACTATTTGGAATACAAAAGCAGGACTAAACAATCAAAGAGCATATGAAATTATCCCATTGGTTTGTTATTTGTGTGCTAAGTCCTTAATAGGTTTTGCTGCACAGGACATCATTCGGCTAGCCCGAGTGTGTCGTCAATAAATTGAAATTATTTTACTAAATGCACAATTTTACCATAGAGCCTTGCAGGTACCTAATAATAATTCAGATTATTACTGGAATTAATGTGTTTGTAATAATTGAATATTAGTATTCAGTTGAAATATTTTAAGAAATTTCCTACTTCATTTCGGTATATGTAGGTATATTATATTAGTAATGGTATATCTCTCTCGTATATTTGTTAATAGTTACAATGATTGTTTGATATTTGATAGTATTTATTAAATAATGATGTCGTTAATTTTAATATTAGTTGAGTGAGTTATTACAATACTGTTACTAATTTAATATTAATAACTTAATTAGTAATAATAACTAAATTACTAATATTGGGCTTTTAGCAATAGATAAAATCATTTTAAATATTCATTAAATATGTAATTATTATGTATTATTGTTATAGCTTATTAAATCAAAGTTTATGTTTAATATGCAATAAATTTTAAATTGTACTTAGATATATGATATGCCTTATAATATTAAAATTTTTCCTTTTGAAAAATTTTGTATTATAATAAAATTAAAAATTAAGAAATTATTAAAAAGAGATATAAGTAAAAAAGAGCACTATAAATTTATTTTTTAATTAAGTGATTATTTATTTGTTTGGAAAATACCAAAATATTCATCAATATTGGTATTTTTAAATATATATTAATTAATTATTTGTTTAAAGTTGCTGGACTGGAATTACCACCCATCGAGTCCTGTTAAATGTAAAGCCCGTTTTTAGATGAGTAATTGGAGAAAACGGGGTTTGGAGATTAAACGGACAATTGAACCCTTTGACAGTGCTATCTAAAGATAATATAAAACTACATAGTTTTAATATAATTATATTTTTATATTTTAATGCTAATATTAACTGAAAATTTTAATCATGCAGAGTTAAAGCATTTAAGAAGTTTTAAAAATAAATATGGTAGGATACTTGTATATTATTTTGATCAAAGAAAATAGTTATAAAAGTCTTAAAAGAAAATATCAAGATCCTAAAACGAATTCCTCTACATAACAAAGTTTTGTTGAAGACACATTGATTATTTAAATTTTTTCATATACTTAAACCTCTCTATAGCAAACCTTTTTATAGCGGATTACTCTCTATAACAAAGTTTTTACAGGTAACAAAATTTTATATAGCCTGGCTTCTCAGGTCAATGTATCGCTTATTATCTGTTCAAGTAACATTGAAGGTATACCCTTTCGCCTTTTTCGTAGAGTAATATTAGAATGACTTTTCTAGATTAGGTTTTATACATAAGAAAGAATATATAAACCATGCAACGAATAATGCCTCTACAAACAGAATAGTATTGAAATTTAACAAAAATAAAAATATAATTAAATAATTCAATTATTCTACAGCTGGTTTATGATTTCGTTCTAACATAAACACATCCAGTAAAATTGTTAATAAAAACTTTCACAAAACTCCAGAAATATATGCGAACATTCAAGTCAAGTACGGCCTTGGGTCAGTTGGTTAAGGTATGTTGACTCTAAGCTTCAAATTTGGTAGGACATGAGTTCGAGTCCTGGTACTTGCAGTCTCAAAAATAATTATTTACGAATAATTAAATACAAGAATTATTTCCAAGACCACTAATGATGGTTATTTGACAATACTCGAAACAGCTGTATGGTTAGCCAAAAATTCAATTAATTAAATTAATATAAAATAAATTTTTGTTGTTGTAGTTCGCTACTGTTCGAAAAACATCTTTCTCCTTTTTCTCTAAAGAAAGCGTATGGTTTTAATTAATTTTGGGAGTATAACAGCAATGTTATTTCTTGAAATATTAATTAATAAAATTTAAAAAATAACAAACTAAATTTTTATATTTATTATTAATAATAATAATTATTAATAAGTTAAAAATCTAATTGAACTTCAACTCCAAAACACCAAAAACCTCAAAATTTGGTAACTCGAAAGTCAGTTGGTAATTTTTAATTAAATATTTAATTGGAATATATTTTCACTTGCTATATTATTAATAATGTATAATCTGTTAAAACCACGATTGCGGTAATGAAACCAAATATGGTTGCCTAACAATATTATGTGTTTTATCAAAATTGGGTCAAAAGTAAATAAGTAAAATTTTAATAAAATTTTGTGGTCAATTTTGTGTATATTTGAAAAATAAATTCAAACGAGTCTAGTATACATATCATATGAGAATGAATATTCTACTTAAATTTATGAGATATAAAATCAGTAACAAATTTTATATAAACTGCACTTAAGTAAAGTATTTAATTAGCTTTCAAGTACAGAAACTGAAATTTCCGTTTACACATATAAACTAAATGTATGCACAATATAAAATTTAAATATTCTATTTTTAATTAAAAATTTGTGCTTTAAATATTGTTTGTTGTTATTTCGCTTAGGAACGGAAATACCAGAGTAGCAATCATTCGTAAATATTCCCATAAAAATCAAAATGTATATGTGCATTTGAAATTATCCGTTAGTGCACAAGACAAATATAGTAAACTATGTATTACAATATATATATATATATATACATATGTATATAAATTAACCTTTTCTCTTCCAATCATTTTTATTAAAATGCAAATTTATTTTTTTTTCTTCTTCTATTTACAAACTGAAAGATTATTTATTCATTGTGATTTTTAATTTAATTAATTATGTTCATTTCAATTACAAAATAACAATTTCAAAATCATAAATGATTTATTAGTAATAAAAGATTTTTCATAAAAATAGTTTCGTGAATAGAATTACGTCAAGTGCGAAAAAAAAAATCTTAAATGAAAAATATAATAAACAATTTATGGAAAATGTATATAAAAAAAAAATAAAAAATATTAATAAGAAAAAAAAAATATTTAAGTAAAATAAAAACAATCGGCAAAATATATTACAAAAGATGAAAAGCAATAAAGTAGCACAGGCGCGGATAAGCATTAAATATGAATGCGTCCGCGTCCACATCTACGTCTACATCTACGTCTACGTCTATGAATCCGTACATAAAACGTACTCAATATTGTTGGCAAACGACATTCATATCTATATAAGAATTTTATTTTTTATTTTTGTATTTATTTACGATAAAAAAATTTATTTTTTTAAATATTTTCTGCATTAGTACGTCTGTTAATTAACAAAACAAAAAGCGATAAACAAATTTCATATTTTTTTTATATACTGAAAACATAAAATAAATAACTCACATGATGAAATTATTGATAATGCAGATATATGAATGTACATATTTTTTATAATAACTACATAATTAGTCAGATATTGAAAGTATATGCATTCGCAATTAAATTAGTATTAGATGGGCTTGAGAGGTGTTTGATAGGTGAGTAGGAGGTTAACTGCAGGATGTAGGGAACGAAAGCCTCAAAGTATAAAAGACTTTAATATATAATAATGATATTTTAATACTTCAACAAAAAAAAGTATTAAATTCCTTATATATATATATATAAGTTTTATACGGTTACATTAAGGACTTTTCATAAAATTTATATAGTTTGTATCAAAAATTGGTC
>NC_051846.1:175829198-175872590 GCF_002237135.1 Teleopsis dalmanni
TTTCGTGGCATTAAATCACGTAATATGAATGCTATACGACATGCTACGCAAAGAGGTATACATCAATTGCAACAATTACAAGGACATAATCAAGGAAATTTTGATTTCTTAATGAAACATCGAAGTAATCCGCTAACTATACAAGGTTTACGTACAAATCCCAAAGATGCTGAAAGTCATATATTATTTTTTGATATCGAAGGTCTTATATTTGAATTACATAGTGAGGAATATGCTAAAATGACACCCGCTGATTTAGAAGCTCTTGGAGTTGTATTGGCGAATCCTAAGGATAAAGCAGCTCACTTAGATGCTTCCAAGAAGATAAGTGACTTTTTTGGCATAGTGAAAAACAAAGCCGGAGATATGGAAAAAATTCTAAAAGATAAAGATAAACATGGAATTGTACAAAAATTTAAAGAAAAAACTGAAATTGTGGAAAAGAAAGTTCAAGCAAAAGTGGAAAGTATACAGAAAGCAGTGGAAACTCAAGAAGAAAAGGAAGATCTTAAAAGTAAAATTGCATCAAAATTGGAAGTTACGCACGTTATGGAAGTTGCTCAGTTATTGTTGTCATTATTGCATTCCTGGGGTCTAGATAGTCATTTAGACAAGGTGTGTGAGTCGCAATTAGGTTTATTACGACCAATGGTACCAATATCATTTGGTGTGCTTTCAAAAGGCGGTTATATGTCATTACTACTACCAACGTGGCAAAATAATTATGAAATTCCAGAGGGTTTACCAATACCAAGCAGTTCAAAAAAACGTGATATACGTGCTGATCTATTGAGGCAAGAACAATTAACCTCGATATTTACATCACTCTTACATTGGGAATTAAGTACAACATTAACTTCAAATCATATCTTAGCTTTAGTGGCTATGTCAAATACGCTAATGTCAATGAGTTCCGCTACATTCTTAACTGATAGCGAGAAAGCTAAAAAACTGCAACGTCTAGCTCAACGTACTGATTCAAGTTTAGCTACTGAAGAAGAGCGAGAAGAACTAATTGCTCAGCATACCTCACAAATAAAACAGGGTTGGAGTGATCTATCAACTCATCACTGTTTTCAATTACCTGAAAAAATTGAAGCATTAGAACCAAAGAAATTTAAACGTCCTCAAGTGGAAATGATGGCCAAACGTTGGCAACATCATTGCATTGAAATTCGTGAAGCTGCACAACAAATTCTTCTAGGTGAATTAAGGCGGCTTGGACCACGTGGACGTAAGCAACTTGTTGAAAGTTGGGCGCAGTATTTACCACTATATACGCATTCAGAACCTATAGTACAGCAACAGAATGCAAATCCAGCACAAAATGTTAATAGTACTAATGGTCAAAATAGTACCGGAAATGGTGTTGCTACAAATGGCGAAAATCAAGAGGAGGATTACGAAGAAGAGGAAGAAGAAATTATTCGTAAACCTTCGAGTTTATCTGAATTAAAAAGAAAACAAACAACAGCTGTTATACTGTTAGGAGTTATAGGTGCCGAATTTGGACAAGATATATCGCAAGATTCTCCTAGTCATCAACGTATTACCAATGAGCGACGTAAATCATCTGTTGTGGAATCGTTTGGTATTGCAAACAATTTAGCACGTCTAACTTCAATGGCACTAGCACATTTACTCTATGCACCACCTTCAGCAAAACTTCCGCAATATACACCTTTACGTCGAGCAGCAATAGACTTATTGGGACGTGGTTTTACAGTATGGGAGCCTTATCTTGATGTTAGTAAAGTATTGCTAGGTTTATTGGAGATATCCTGCGACGGTAAATTTGTGCCGAACTTAAACTACAAATTACCACTCACTCCACAAGCGGATGCCTGTCGTACTGCACGTCATGCGCTCCGACTAATTGCAACAGCAAGGCCAGCTGCATTTATTACAACAATGGCACGGGAAGTTGCACGCTATAACACAATGCAACAAAATACACAAGCAGTGAATGTGCCACTAACACAATCTGTGTTATATAGAGCAAAATCCGAAATATTACAGTGCGTTGAAATGCTAATAGATAAAATGCAAGCCGAAATCGCGTCTTTACTTGTAGAAGTGATGGATATAACATTACATTGCGTGGATAATAATGAATTGAAAAGCCGCGGTTTGGCAGAGGTCTGCCCCTCTATTTGCAAATTCAATCAGATATCACATTGCGCACAAACTCGTCGCATTGCGGTTGGTGCTAATAATGGTAATTTGGCCATCTATGAATTGCGTCAAAATAAGTGTCAAATGATTCCAGCACATACGCATCCCATTACTTCCTTAGCATTTTCACCTGACGGTAAATGTCTGGTCTCATATTCATGCAGTGAAAATCGTCTTTCATTTTGGCAAACAAGCACTGGCATGTTTGGATTGGGACAATCACAGACACGTTGCACCAAAGGTTACTCGACTGCACCTATTCCCGATGTAGCACGTTTGAATCCAATGCGTTTAGCTAAATTGGTCTGGATTAACAATCGTACGGTGACTTTATTACTAGCCGATGGATCGGAAACACGTTTTAATGTTTAGACAAATGTAGTGACTGTCTGTTATAGTTGTACTAGGGTAGCTCAAGCTAGAAGAAGTGTTAACGGTATTAAATTATATTTATACATATATATATATATATAAACTTATGAGTAAACTATATATTTGCATAAGTTGAAAACTAAACAAATAGAAAAACAATATATAATGTGAATGTATAATGTATTTTAATTAAATTATAAACAAAAATAAGAGAGATAGAGAATACAAAAACACTAAAACAAACAAACAAATAAATAAATAAATTATTATAATTATTGTAATTATAAGAGAAAATCCTGTTATTATTATTATTATTGATATTTGTTATACATGATACTGTTATATAAATAAAATTTGTTTTTATTATTTTAAATATTTTACTGTGTTAACATTTAAGAATATTATTATATTAATATTCAAATTTTAATATATATTTAAATATGATTCAAGTCAATAATAAATAAATGAAACGAAAAATTCCTTTAATACGAAACGCAACTACTATTTACTGTCTTAATATTAATATTTAAAAATTAAATTATATAAACTTAACAAAATTGTATTGTGCTGCTTACTTTTTGTCCCTCAATAAAGTATTAATTTTATTCAAAAATATTGAACAACTACGACGGTTTGTCTCATATTTGTTTTTTTTTATTAATACTACGAATATTTAATAAATTTTTTTTATTATTATGTATTTGCATAATTTAACTTTATAACTTTAATTATTTAATTAAATTTTGAATTAAATTATATTGTGCATACTAATATATATGCAGAATTATATTAAAAAATTAATATATTTTTGTTTTAGAATTAATTAACGTTATATATACTATTAATATAATGTAAATGTTATTAATAAATTGGCACTAAATTATATTAAAATTAGGTGCAAAATTTTACTGATAAATTTATATAGAATTAAATATGTATAACATTATATGTATAATTTTTTTTTTATTAAATTAGGTAGCGGTAGGTTAAACTGACTCAGTAATACCAAATGGAGCAAACCTCTATATAGATTTGTTGTGGGCTACTTAGAGAATGACCACGCTTTGTGTGAATATAACTAGTAATCAAAGCTTCATTTCTAAGACATCCTCTAAGTTTTCAAATTGTGGAACATCCAAACAGTTTAAACCGGTTTATCACAACAGAGAGCAGTTGTTCCAAAGTAATCCTTTTTTTCAGTTCTGTATATCCTCTTTACGTTATTATTGGTAGAAAATTAGCATTAAATAGTGGGCTATATAATATGTATATAGACATCAACAATTTAGACTTTGAACTTCAACAATTATGCTATATATACACTTATATTGTACATAGAATTCTATCAATAAATTAATATAGAATTGAACTGTGTTAAATATTAAGTGTAGAAGTTTATTAATAAATTCATATAATCTTATTATAGAATTAAATTTTGTTATATACACAATTATTTTTTTTATAATATGACTATTATTAATTATTATTTTATGTAAAATAAGAATTAAATATGGTATAAAATAAATAATAAAATTTTGTTAATGAAATTATATATATAATGAAATTATATATATAATGAAATTATATATATAATGAAATTATATATATAATGAAATTATATATATAATGAAATATATATATATAATGAAATTATATATATAATGAAATTATCACATTTTAAATTAAAATTTTATTTAGAATTCTATATTTATTTATTTATATTTATATAGTCATTATATTATATGTACGAGTATATTGTTGATATTTTTTTATTTAATAATTATAAAACTATTTGACAACAAATAGTTTTATAATTCTTCTTAAGAGACTACTATTTTTATTTAAAAATATTATAAAATCTACAATAGAAAACATCAATTTACTACAATTTGGAAATTCTGTCGTATTTTCTAGTAGAAAATAAGGTTAAAGTAATAACTACTACAATACCTATATATTGTTTCGTAAAATCTTTAAGTTTATATTTAAATAATTAAAAAAAAATTGTTAAAAAAGAAACTGTAAGTAAGTAATATGATCAATTACATTTATACCTGTAAACCTAACTGTTTGTGATCTATACCCATACTGCATTGTCGTTGTTTATCTGTTCCATTACTCCACTATGCATATTACGTTATATACAATTGATTTCTGACTTCCTCTGTCACAAAATTTTAGAACTTTGGCACAGATTACATTTTAATCTTACCTTTCCATATTCTCCATACTCACGCTCACTCTCAATCTTAATCTTTAATATCTTAATAATTTTTTCGCATCTGCCACTATTAACACCCTGTTCGAGTGTTTTTATGTTTATGGCTCTTTTTTTGAAGTAATTATAGGATTTTGAAGTGGGTCTAATGAGGGCGTAGATGAAGCTATTTGAACATCCTATTTTCCATCTACATAAGATCTGACTGATCGACATTGTGATGTTTAATTGAGTAAATTTTATAGGTTTGCATATTTGAAACCACTAAAGTTATCAGAAGCTGTTATTCTTTTACTATTTAGTAATTGCAGTAAAACTGATTAATCAAAGCTGGTTCTCGTCATTTATTGAGTATATTAAATTGGTTAATTACAGGTGATCTACCAGTCGATAGGTTTTTCTGTTCCTTTTTAATATTGGTATGAAGGCTGCAATCATTATTTTTTTCGTTTAAATAATTTGGACGTTATTCTTACTGAAGAGGGTAACTAATATTTAAGCCATGAGTCAAAATAAAAATATTGACATGCATAAACTTTTCTTAGCAGGTTTAAGTGTTAATAAACTTAGCCGATTTAGCTAAGTTGAAGTTCCAATCGATAATATTGGAATTATGTCCTTGACACTAAGATTAAACATTTTGTTATGTTTTAAGATGGACACAATTTATCTAATTTTTAATTAGAAGTCAATGATCTGTCTACACTTATTAAAACAATGGACGTAGTTGAATATTGTTCTGGACGATAAATTAAGTGGATCTAATGACTTAAACTACTGAGATGTATATCGCCTCATTATAACATGATAGTTAGTTGCTTTGTTTTGATGGCGGTATAGTTATTCTTGCTGAAGTAATGTTAAATCGGCAGTGTATCACTTCTGGCGGTTGATAAATGGTATTATATTCTTATATTTTATATTGGAGATAAATTTCATCAGGCGCATTAATTCATAAGCTTCCATAATGTATATATTTATTAGTAAACCTTAGAGAACAGTTAGAATGTAAATCGATTTAATATATTGTATTAACATATATTTCCGAGATATTTGGAAAATATTATACTATGCCAAAAATATGTCGAATTTATGGAAATTAATACAAATCATTGTTGAAACTACATGATGGGAAGGATCAACAATATGCAGTCGTCTGAAAGCTGATTTATCTTAAATAATTAAAAATCTAGCAATCTCATTGAGATGCATCATTAATATATCAGTTTTAAAGTAGGTTTGCTGACGGTTCATTGTCGGTGAAGAAATTATTCTAAAAGACTATTACTGTTAATGTGAGTATGAGGAAGATTAAGAAGGTCCACACCTGCTTATATTTCAGCACTGTCTTCTACACTAAGATTAAACAAGCTAGGAACTTCGTCTAATCAATTTCAAAACCTCTCCTTGAAGAGCGGAATCAAGTCCAATCACACTAATTGCCAATTCAAATTATTTTTAAATATATTTATAAGATATGATTACGATTTGAAATGTGAATGTATATTATATTACTTGTTGAAATATAAAAAATTTAACAAGTTAAACAATAATTTATGTTTTACTTAATATGTTTACCATTAGTAAATATTGTCAGAATTATTATAGATTTGTATATAATATAAATATTTTTTTTATTTATTTCGCAGTTATTTATCAACATCTATTTACAATGTCAGCATATTCGGACACTCCAAGAAAAAAAAATAAAAGAAATATCACTCCATCGTTTTCTGATGATGAACACATAGAGCCACCATCATTCAGCTTAGCAACACTTGGTTTACAAAGGGTTGGTACAGAACCACCAAAACCAAAGATGCAGTCAGCATTACCAATTCAAATGCTTAACGCACGTGGGATGCCAGCAAGAATACGTAAACGTAATCGTTTATTCTTTGATGATAACATCATTAATGATGATAAACCATTACGAATGAGTTTGTCTCCAAGAAAAACACCAGTAAAAGCAACAAATATTTCTCCAGCAAGAACTCCTTCTTCTAAAGTTTTAAGAAAACGAAAATCCATGCCTACAAGCTACTTGCGACTAAGTGAGAAAAAGAAAAAATTAGATGATTCACCAACAAGTTCAAAAGTCAGTTATATATCCAATTCTCTATTTTGGCCATTAAAACCATCTAAGGAGGTGGCGCTACCGAAAAGTGCCACAATAGAGGAAGAGAATGACTCTGATAAAAAGCTTGGCCATCTTCTTGGTATTCGTTTACGTAATTTACTCAAACTGCCTAAAGCACATAAATGGGTTTTTTATGAATGGTTTTATTCATTTCTTGATAAACAATTACTTCTTAATGAAAATGAATTTCAAGTTTGTTTAAATGAACATTTTCCTGGTCTACAAACTAGAAATCTTAACCTTATTGAGTGGAGAAAAATTCGATCAATGCTTGGCAAACCTCGGCGTTGTTCACAGGCATTTCTCGATGAGGAACGCAGAGAGTTGGAACGTAAGCGTCAAAAAATACGTTACTTACAATCACGTAGAGGTGGAGATATAAAAGATATGCAGTATGTACGTGATCTACCGCATAAGATACCGCTTCCCCTACCAATAGGTACGAGAGTAACTGCACGTCTACGTGTGCCACAAGATGGCATTTTTAGCGGAATGGTTGATGCATTCGATTCATTGTCATCATTATATCGTATAACCTTCGATCGTGCTGGATTAGGAACACATTCTATACCGGATTATGAGATAGCTTCGGACAACTTTTTTGAAATGTTACCGCTACAAAGCATTGCTAAAGATTTCCGACCAAATCTCTCAACTGTATTAACAAATTCTGCCGCTAACAATATGACACCTTTAAAAAATATGCGTAACGGACGCGATAGTATGAATCTTAATAAAAGTGATCCTCTATTAGCACAAGAAATAATAGAAAGTCCCTTTAAAACGGAAATATTTGGTCGAGAACGTATTAATGGTTATCCAGCTAAATTGCTCGAGACAATAGTACGTCTTAAGCGTGCACTTGCAATTAAACGCACAAAACTGCAACGTCTATGTAATATGAATAATGAAGCTGAAATTAATATATCACAAGAAATGCCAATAAATAATAATGCTTTATCTGATGATTCTCAACAACTTCCCGAACCATCTCTGCAAGTCAGTGAAGAATTTCAACGACGTTATGCTTCCATCGTAATATCTATGGAAAAATTAAATCGAGATATACAGGATTATCTAAATGACGTACAAGCATATACTGCAGAATTAACGCGGGACCCGCAAGTTCAGGCAATGCTCGCTCCATCTTACTTACGGGAAAAATGCCGTGAAGCTGCTCAGCTTGCAGTACAAAAGAACAATCAGGGCATCCTGAAGAATAAACGAATTTTAACTCTAATTGAAAACTTGTCTACTGTTTTGTTGGTTGCTTCTCATCTTGGCGCTGATGGCAAATCCAACCAGGTTAGCAAAATAATGGAAGGTTGCATTGAGGAAGTAAAATCGTCCATTGAAGATATCAATGTGGACACATTTCAAAAGCATATCAAAATACATTTACACCATATACGATTAGGAATTGGACAAAGTATAATGTTGGCTAATAATAACAATAGCAATTAAATATATATTTTCTTATTGTTATTATTATTATATTTTACTAATATTTTTTCATTTTGTAAAAATGTATATTGGACATATATTAATATATATATATATATAAACAAATTATAAATATAAATGAAGTGCTTTGTCAATGCCTTTTTTATTCGCTGACTCCAATTTTTAATTAAATAAGTTTTGTTCGTCTACCGATTATTTACTGCATATATATAGAATAAATGAATGAAGTATGAATTAGCAATTAAAATACAAAAAAAATATATAGGTCATCTAATATAAATAATTACAATTCATTTCTTATATACAATATAATATATTTCCCTTGGAAGGATTACAAAGATTATTTCATGTAAAGAAGAGCTATATGTTATTTGCTTTAAAATAAATAAATAATGTAATTTACAAATATATAAAATGTAATTATACATGTATATATTATGTATATATATATCTCATATATACATTCTATATTTATATATAATATGAACATTTATGCACAGTATATAATAAATTGATTTTGGAATTATATATGTAATATATAATTGTATATTATATTTAATATAATTTCTTCGACAATACAATACACTTTATAGTATAATTTACTATAACATATAATATAATAATATGTTTAATATCAAATACATGTAATTAAGAATATAATAATAAAATATACGAAATAATGAAATAATATAAAAGTAATCAACAATTAATATATATATAATCTGTTATTTTTGGTAAAGCATAGATCAAATGTTACTACAATATGGCTACTAAAATAATATATAATAATTATAATTTCTGAAGGTTCACTGGTTTTGATTTATACTGACTATAAACTTTATCTAACAACATATATGAACAATTTATCTATATATATAAAAATTCAAACCTAATGTTATTATTTTATTATTTCGCCATCGATGTGAACAAAAACCAAATTCGAAATGTTGGAAATATTAATCTAATCTTTATAATATATCGAACACTTTAACATGTTTTAATTTTTATGGATTTTCATTACACAAAAATATTGTAAATAATATATAATCATACTTAATAAAATAAAAATTATAATGCTTTAGGATAATATCAAATATGATGAGTTAAATTTTTCAAATATAATAATATAAAAAAAATTATATATAAAATTATATTATATTAGATTATTAAAATTATATGACAATGAATTTTTAAATATATATTTAGTTAATAGATTTACCCTCACAACATATAGGAAACGTTCCAAAACAATCTTGACATTTCACGCCTGAATTTAAAATAGCTGCATCCATATAACTCTTTAATACAATTATATACCTTTATTAGAGATAATTAATAATTACTTGTTAAAATATAGAAATATTAAAAATATTCAAATTGTCTTTTATGGTAATATGTTAAATGAATTAATATGAAAAATAAACAATTAATTTTTTCTTTTCCTGTAAACAGAAAGAAATGATATAATAGAACTGTAATAATAAATGAGAATTTAAATTAACTACAAAAAATCTATTGTAAAATTGTATAATTTTTTGGATAAATAAAAATTTTAATAAAAATAACTAATATATAGTAGAACTTTTTATGAAAGCAAGGAAATAACCGCGATTTGAGCAATTACTTGTAAAATCTCTTAGAGGGTTGATGAACGGCACTTAGTCGTAAAGATTAACGAGTGGCTCTTGGACATAAACCGTTTGTTTTTGGAACGAACTACTATTTAAGTTTGTATCTTACAAATACTTTACTCGATGATTGTTTCTAACTTTGGAATCATCTTTGACTTATTCACATAGACCAATGACTTCAAATACTTCACAAAAATTGACGGTCAATGGTAAATCACACGATCTAGGACGCTTATTTTACCTATCGTTTTACCCACGCCCCATCACATTGCCATTCCTATCCTATTGCACCACTTCTGTTGTACACTTTAAGTGGTTAGCATTCAGTTTGGTATTACTTTCAGCAGCGACAACAACAAGGATGTCACTCCTCAAATCTATTTCTAAAGCCAATATACACATGGCATATTCTTATCGTAAAAAAAACTATAAGTGGTTCAGAACATATTTACGTAGAAATAGGATTATTAAATTATTATTTATGGCACTGTTCCAGTCACTATTAACTGTGACACTTCGATTGAGTTGCATTATTAAGTTAGTACTGCCTAATCATGCCTCTTGTACGTAAAATACAGTACTTTTTTCAGAGTATATCATTATATGAAAAATTTTCATCGTAAATATTTGCTTCAAATGAAACAATTTTCTTTTTTGGTTACCAAAGCTATAAAAAAAGGGAACCTCACTTTGTAACAAGTTTTGCTAAACATTTATTTTGATTTCCTATTCGTAGATACACTTACATTCCAGTTACTACTGTTAGCTTCCTTGCTATATGTGTTAAAAAATTTTAATTACGAATACGAATACTTAACTTGTATGTATCTAAAAAATACGAACGATTGGATGGATGAGTTGTAGTCCATTATCTAACATCGAAAACAGAAAACCGAAAACCTTTATCAAATTTATCTGTGTGTGATAAGCACATACGATCAAGTTGTGCTATACACAGCAGCATCGATATATGTAAGTTAACACATTAAATCCAGGCACAATGCCAATTTATTAGTATTCCAATACCTTTATATAGGTACTTTGTTTTGAGTACCTTACATTTAAAATATTGAATTTGTTTTTAGATATTATAATTTTGTCTTTTAACGGGTTAATTGGTCAATAGTTCAATAATACACTTTTTAAAAAATATTTTATTGTTTAAAAGGTTTTATTTAAACCAATATTTCGACTATATTTTATAGTCATCATCCGGATGGCTGCATTATTTAATCATTGCCCGTTAAAAAACAAAATTATTATTCGAAAATATTTTGTCATTATTAGATATAATTTTAAATAAATTATAAAAAATAAATAAATTCTAAATATAAAATATTCCAACACACATTGTTTTAATTTATATAATTTTAATATAAATTAAATTTATTTAGTTCTTTGTTCGATACAAAAATAAATTAATTAATTGTTTTATTTAAAATTAATCATCGCTTTCATCTTCATCGCTGGATTGATTGAGCCATTGTATTAGTTTAGATAGACTCTTTTTAAGATTCAAGTTTTCATCGTCGTTTATGTCCTCGTACCATGTAACAATTGCATTTTCAGTAACAAAGTCTTTATCATATAAAAAATGTACAACTTGTGAAATTTTTTCTCTTACATGCAAATTTTCGTCACAAATATCCTAAAAAATAAAATTAATATAAATTCGTTAATAATAAATATTTATGGTCAAAATATATAAATATAAAAATCCAAAATTATATTTAATAGAGCAAAACTTTCTTGCTGTAAATGAATAAAAATTTTTATATTAAATAATCTTACTTTCTTCAATTAAGTATTCCACGATAAACTAAATTTATACTTTTAAAAAATATATAATATTTTGACCAAAAATTTTATTTAAACAAATATTTCGAGTGTTTAGATTTTACCTGTAATGCTTTTAGACATTCAAGCATAGCGTCTTCGGTTTTAATATAATTTGACATTACCGGACCCAACTGTTTTAGGACATTATTAATTTCTATAAGTATATTTTTATTTGTTGGCTCCTTTATTGACTGCAAACTGAAAATGGCTTTCACTACATAGAAATTAACTTCTTTAAGCGACATATTGTAGGCGTATCTCGATGAATTTATTTCCAATATTAAAAAATCAGGATTTGATTTTTCTTGAAATCCTCTGGCCAATGAATCCATCACTTCCGATAAAAATACTGTATGCCAATGGCGATAATGATTAACAAAATGTATATGACAAGTAAATAATTGGATTGTTTACTATTTGTATCATCAGGTAAAGGTGAACCACGCTGCGATTCCTCCTCTTCGCTGCTGGACGTATAATCGCTTTCTGCATAAACTAAAGGTAATTTTGCCATTTTAGCTGTACCGTAAAGTTGTGGTAAAATATCTTCATCCTCAGAATCCGAGCAATTGGCATTTGATTCTTGGTGTATATCATCAATAATAAAAGCTTTGTCGCCAAGTTTCGATATAGTTGTATCTAAGTAAATATAAAAAATTGTTAACAAAATAAAATGCATTAAATTTTTGTTAAAAATTTATTTATTACCTTCTTCATTTTCAATTGCCACTACTTTAGCTTTTACAAGTTTTGAGTTAGCAGGAATTATACAGTCCTTTCCAATCACAGTTCCATCTGTTATATGTGACTTATTTTTTACAATTGTTCCAGATCCAATAAAACAATACGTTAAAGTGCAACCATCTTCAATAGTAACATTTTCCATTAAATAAGCATGCGTAAGGTTACAGTTTTGTCCAATCTTGCAATTAACACCAACTACACTACATTTCAATGAAGCGCCTGCTTCAATAATGCTTCCTGATTGTACCACAACATTATCGGACAATGTTGCTTTCGTTATGCTTACATTAGAACTTTTATATATGTTGTTTGTCAAGAATAGATACTGTTGAGAAAGACAGTGTATACCCATATCTGGTACAAGAGGATAAGCCCAACGATTAATAATATCCTGACTAACAATTTGATAGCTTAGCCAATTATTAACTTTACGTGCATACTGATCACGTGCAAGTAGAGACACATAAATTCGGCTATCTAATATTTCCTCGTTAATAAGGATGCCACGTACAAAATCATCTCGCGTTAGAAAATCAAAATTGTCACTGAAAAGCGACAATAGTGTTGGTGAACCAATTGCGATTTGTGGATCAAGTAAATCATGCAATAAAGCAACTTGTGAGTTGTTAATAAAAACTTCTAATGGCACCTCAAATTGTCGCTCCTTATTTTCTTGACGCAAACGTTGATGATGGTGTAGTCGGTTGTTTTGTACATCCATAGCAATCATGATTTCATTACCAGTACGCAAATTAGTCGATGATTCCTTAAAGACAAGTGTCGCTGCAGCACCCTTGTCATATTTAACAGTTTTTCTAAAATCAATATGGTTTGTTTTTATATATTTATAAATATAAAATAAACAAAGTTTACTTGTGTTGTTCGATTATTGGTCTTAAATCTACGTTTGTCACTGTATCGGCGCCAAGTAGAATAAAATTGCCTCTAATTAAAGCTTTGGCATCTAAGTCACGCATAGCATCGCCAAAACAACGGCAACCCTCACCACCAATAACTTGTACACTCATGCTAATTGACCAAGAGCTGAGTGTTGCAATTCCTCGTCTAAATGTGGAATAATTTTAATTGTTGTAATTGTGTAGATATTAAATAAAGCAAATTACGTACTTTATGTGATCTCGCACATTTTGTAAATACAAACTAGAATAAACAAACACTTCTTCTATACCGCTTCTGTTTAGTGCTTCCAGAGCATAATCAATCATAGACACATTTACCAACGGAAGCAGCGCCTGAAATGTATGATGAAATATATATTAAGAAGTTATTTAATTTATTAAGTACTTACTGTAGAATTCTCGCTTGAGAACGGATGAAATTGCTCCACATTGTTGTCAGCTATTAGAATTGCTTGAATAATTTCTTTCTTTTCAAATTGACTCATTATTTAGTTTTTGAAACCTAACCAAATGCGTGTATTTTTAAATCAGCTGTGCCACCCAAGCATTAATGCCCGCGTAGTAGAGATGACAATAGCGATGAAATCGAAAATAATCGATAAAACGTAAATAAAAATTTAAATATTTTTGTTCATATTCATAAGTTCATGAGGATACTATGTTAATATGATATTTCTGAAATTAAATGTTTACCCTTTAAAGTATAATAATCTAACGTAAGTATTATATCGTATAGGCAACGAATACCGCTACGTTGAATAGCACCGAAAACCACTACGACAGATAATTAAAGACATTTTTATTTATTTTATTATCTAAGTTAATAATTGCAAAACAAATATGTTAATTAGGGTGCACACAAAAAAAATTTTATATATACTATTAGTTTCGAGAAGTTTCAAGGAACCAATAATCATTGGTGTGCTTTTGCCCTCGACCAGTTAGAGCAGTGATAAAAAACTAGGAAAGACTGCATTTAATTTTTGACGTGATATAAAACTTAGATGAAAAATATTAGACAGTCTTTTTCGAAAGACCTGTAAGATCTTAGGAAAATATCATTAATTGTTTTAATTATCAGTTTCCAATATATGAACTACTCTTATAGTTATCGTCAAAGAGGTAATATTAAAAACAATATACTTGAAAGATAAAACGATATTTTTATTATATAACTAAAGTTTATATGTTTATAGTACTCACACTAAATTCTTCATTCGTTAAAATGGTAATCTATTAAATCGTAAGCACAGTTCTGTAATTTTTTTTATGTCAAAATTTTTAATATTAAGTTGAATGAAAATAAAGATAAAAATAAGAAAAAATTTTACTAACAATGTTATAATATAATGAAAATTTTATCTGACATTATTTCCTTGCTAACTTGTTATTCGCTAAGTCGGTATTTGGTAACTCTACAACATAATATTTAAAAAAAAACTATTTATATACAAACGTTTGTCGCTCACCATGTTTATGAATTTGTTATAAATTTTCTTATTTATATTATGTTTCCATTTATGTTGTGAAATAGCTTATTTGTTCACATTTTATATATTAAACATTTGACAAAATTTCAACTTTATTAAAATTTGTGGAAAATTTTTTTTGAAGATTGCATTCGACATTATCCGCCTTAAATCAGTTGATTTAGTTATAATGAGCTTATTTACATGAAAATACTTTATATGGTAAATTATTCTCACTAGCGGCTTTACTGAGCAAAATTGCCTCAATGTGTACAGTGGAAACATGATGTTAAATTATAATTGTGAAATCTGAACTTAGGACGTGTGCGAGTTAGGCTAAGTTGCGTTCTAAATGAGGGAAATTCTAAGTTGTGCCGATAATATAGTGATGTGTCGATACGTGTTGATAAATGTCTAAATGTGTGCAGTGCAAAAAAATCCCAAAAAATCATCCATTTGGTTTAGCATCAACTTAGCCTAACACTAGTCATTACAAAACACATTACGGACGTTTGCGCGTTCGAGTAAATTGATAGCAAATTAAGGAAAATAATAAATTTTGTTGGTATTTACCAGAATTTCGAGTACGATAAATTAGGTAAAAATTAGCTAAATTAGGTATTACCATTGCAAAAATTTTATAAATTACTCGAACTCGCACACAGCCTAAATGCTTTTCTGGTCTACAAAAACATTGTTCTAGCATATAGACTTATTGAACAAAACAAGTTTTTCCTAAATGGATAATTATTTTTTTATGATCTCAAAACGTGAGAACTATAAAATCTCATGATATAAATCTCAAAATGTTATGACATATTTGGCAGTCTTTATAGTGATTTTAAGCATAAGTAGTGTATATTATATTGCATTTGAAATTGTTTTTTTGTTGTAGTCACAACAGGAATAAATTCCCATAAAATTTCCCTTACTTTGTTTATATTCAAATGATGGCAACACTGTTTCGGTGTTACTAGTTGCTTAGCAAGTGCATTTTGTTCTGCCGAATGGTTAGTTTGAATTTGTCTGTTTTCTTGTATGTTTGGTATTCGGCGAGCTTTGCGGTTAAATATATTTGACTTTTATTTAAAAAATTGTTTGATGTAAACAAATAATTTTATATCACAATATAAATATAAAAAGAATATTTGTAACATACTTTTATTCCATTTTATATATTGTTTTAAAATTTAAACTAACATTAAGTGAATAATTTCGCGAACGGTTTTTTGTTGAACACGCAGTCGCGCCTGCGAACTTTAAATGTTAAGTGCATATACATTATTATGTATAACAAAAAAATTCAAGTTCCAAGAGTGTTTACAATAGTTACTACAATTAAAATTTAAGTGCATGAAAAAATATTAAATACACATTTGCAAACATAATAATTCATAAAATTTGGAAATAAAAAACACCAGAAAAATCTTGCAAATTCTAAAATAAGACGACATTGTTAAGAAAACAAAACTACAAAAACAAATTCGTTTTATGTATGTGAATTTTTTCTGCAGGCTCCTTTAAGCTTTTCTTATTGGAATCGCTGTTGTTGTTGTTACAGTTTTACGCTTTTTGAGCAAATGTGGTAAGTCGCCCTTCTTTCAATTGTTATTGTTATTGTTAATGGCATTGTTGATATATATTTACTTGCCTTATTTACTTATATTATTGTTTTTGTTTCTGTTTTTTATTTCGAGCTTTTGCAAAATTCATTAATTTCCTTTTTGTTTCCATGGTTAGGCAAACAGAATAGTTTTTGTTTATTTTTTTAGTTGTATTTACTTTGATTTTTTTTAATGATGTGCTGCTTTAAAACTTCATTGTGCAAAAATTGCCTCACAGAAAATTGTTAAACATACAAAAGCACATTAAAGAATCAACAAATTACAAATCTGTGCCGAAGGTTTTTCTTAGTAATAAATATGAGGTTAATAAAACACACTGAGAATAGCAATGAACCCTTTTAAAAAAAGTAGTTAAATTTTTAAACAGCGCAAATAATTTTATTTAAAAAAACAAAAGAAAAATGTACATATCTAAATAAATTAACTAAAATAAATCGGTACATCTATTAGAAGATTTGACCACTGGAACTTAATTAGTGGCTAATCATAGAAGTTGTAACCTTTTAGTACAGTCTGAGTAATACACAGGTAAAATCGGATATAACGATATTTGAAAGGACCGACTCAACCCGTTCGTTATAACCGAGAGGAGTTGTAAACAGTAATATAAAAATAAAAAATTATAGTTATGTTTATTGAAGCCTGTATATTTTATTAATGTTTACATATTATTAAATAAAGGTTAATTTATATATGCTATTTAAAATAGTATATATATGTATATGCATATTCTTATTTAACGATTTTTTTTACACTGGGCATAATGATATCTAATTTTTAATTATTATTAAAAAAATTGTATACTATTACATTAATTAAAATTAAAATGTTAAAATAATTTTAGACATCACCCCAAAAATTCCATTTTTAGTTCCGCACAGTTCTTAAACAACGATATTCTTAATAGATGTGTGCTTAAATTATTTTTTTTTCTTTATTTAACAATATGTCTATATCGAATCGCCTGACAAGTTTTTAATTTGTAAATTATTTTAAGGGGCCTCTGAATAAGTAGCTAGGGCTCATTTATCACATACGTTGAAGTAATCAGAGTGATCTTTAGAAAAGCAGGATGGCGATTCTATCATTCCGTTTCAGCATAGATTTTTAAATTTTTGATTTCAACAAGTAGTTTGAATACATAGCATAAGTTCTACCGGTTTATTGGCATCTGATAATGTGGCGTTCTGTATAGAAAATACCATATAGGATTTACATAATATTACGAGTAATATCCATGATAGCATAGTCAATTCCAGTGAAATACACTCATATAACTGAAAAAGATGCGTACAAGGTAGCGTACAAGGTTTAGCGTGTTGTGCTTCATTAAGGTAATACCTAAAATTGATTATTATTACTGCAGTTCTTAACAAGGAAACCTTAAGATCAAACCTCAATTAGGTCCAGGATTAGGATACCTTTTATTTTAAACGTTTAAAATATTTTGTGCTTCAATAAATCATAAAATTTTTTTCAATTTGAGATTCTTTAACTTCATATACGGCGTACAATTAAAAATTAAAATTAAATCAATTACATGGTTATTATACTTACATGGTTGTCTAATCTAATCTAATGATTCCTTGGCATCCAAACTGCAATATGGGTATACTTGTTGGACAGCTAATGTATCGTATACATTTTTCACATTCAAAGTTTTCTAAGCAGTATTCATAGGTGAACTTGTGAGCAATGTCTGTATCTTTTACTTAATTGTAGTTAACTGTTCCATATAGGAAGTTATCAACAATTGTTAGATTCAAATGTTCCAAAAATGTCCCTTATTTATGTTTGTTTCGCATATACTCTTTGCGATCGCCTGAAGTACTCTGTTACTTTTACACTATTATCCGAAATATATTGGGATATCTACTGTAACATTAGCTAGGACTCCCATGTTTAATTAGAGTAAACTTATAAAGAATTTTGTTCTTATCATTAAATCCTCAATTAATAAATTAATCTATTCGATTATCTATATATAATTGTTTCGAACTATATTCTTTCAGTTTTCTTCCAATTCCCTATTAAGAACTGTATTCTGTACTGACCTTCAATTTTTTTTCTGAGTATACACTTCCGTTAGAGCGTATACTGCTATCAAAAATATATATTTATTAATCATGTGATCCAATATTAATTTCCAAATATAAGAGAATATGGTACACCGTGTCCTTTGTGGTCTATTGTGTTCTATTTAGACTTGAATGACAGTTAATAAGAGTTGGGTCAGTTAAGAAATTAATAAATAATCTATATTTAGTTTTCTTTTGATCTATAATCTGCTAACATTTTTGTTGTTGAATGAGCTGTCGAGATTGCGTAAAATCTTTAACATGATCATAACTTCGCAAACAATTTATATTTGATTATTATCAGACTGATACAATATAATATTTGGATACCCCACAGAAGCACTACAGTCCAATGAAGGTTGTTTAGGTACCCTTGTGTAACTTTGACACGAGTCCTTTGTGGTTTTAAGTAGTTACCTATCGTGAGGGCTTAGGGTTTTCAACACATGTTTTGAGATTATGCGGTAATAAACACCACATTGGATAGAATTCCACCAGTGCCAATTAAAGTTGCATGCTTGGATATAATTTCCTCCTTCGTGTGAAGTGAAGTCCATCTAAACCTCTGCTGTTCTTTGGTTACATTATCTAGTTGACAAAGAGCAATTCTACATTGAATGGAAGCATAAATGTTAAATTTTTTCTTTTTTAACTTAAGGTTTTGATCACAGCCACCTTACTTATTGAATCAACTGAGCGCCCAGGAAATAATAGTTGTGGAGAGCTAGATCCCTGATATTGATTTTCACTTCTGGTGGTGTGTTGCAGTTCAAACCCTACTTGCTAGTAGTTATAATCCAAAACAATACAGGGTGGTGCTTCTACCCGTATCCGGAAAGTGGCCCAAGAATGCATAGATTTTATCGTTACCTGATTAACCAGGTAATCGTTATGTTTATCGAATTCAAGGCATTTGGATTTCAGTACTATGCTATTTTGTTTAAAACTTCTATATCGTTGCTTAATAATCCAGATAGTCGTTATGTTTATCGAATTCGAGGCATACATATTTCAGTAGTATGCATTTGTGTCTAAAGCTTCTGTAGATTGAAAGTTTTCTGTTAAAGAATTTGAGTTGTTTTCTATAGTTTAAATACTTAACTTTAAACCATCTTGAGTTTGTTTTAGGTTCTAACTTACGGTTTCTGTTTTCATAATGTTCAATAATGTTAGTTTACATCACATCCTTAGTAATACTTTCATCCAATAGTTTTTTACTGGTTAAAACCGCTATGAGATGACAAGACCTAAATAGGAACTTTCAGTGTACTCTTCCGTAGATTTAGGTTTTATTGTATGTAAAAATATTAATAAAGCGAATTTAGAAAGCGATTATTTTGTAAACAGCTTATGTATATATGTTAGTAAACTTTTTGTGTAACTTATATCACATCATAAAAATTCCTCGACAGAAGAGTTCTTTAATTCAACTGACTGACTTAGCGATATTTCTTACGATTCATGCACCATTTTACTTCGACATCGCATGTCTGTGCGTACTTTTTATGCATCATTAACGGAAGTTGTAATTTCATTTTATGCAATTAAATAAAATGTGTAAAAATAATTACAATAATTACGCAGCATTCTACCTTTCTACATCCGTAGATATCTGTAATATAATTTAACTTAACTTAAATATTTTATATACTTAAAACGGTTTTATTTTCATCATCAGTTCGTTTATACTATTAATTTTTTTAATGATTTGCAATATTATCACTTTATACACTAAATACCCTCTATATCTTTTTAGCTGTACTTATCCACTACTGACGATGAGTTGCAGATGACTTAAGTTTTCATTGTAATTACCTTTTAATTACCCTGTATAATTGTGCTTTGGCGGCTTTGGTCGCTTTAAAACGCGCATAAATATTGCGAAATCTTTATTCTTCATTGATTTCAGCTCAAACTGGGTAGCAGTCTCAGTTGGACTCGCTTACTTGTTTGCTTGAAGTGATTACTTGCATCTAGCCTAGCATTTGGGTTTCTTGATGCTGCATGCAGCTGTGACTAAAACGAAAGGCACCAATTGTGTGCATAAAATGTATCTCATGGTTTTCAGCAGCATTCATTGAATACAAGCTAACATACATACTCGTAGATTTGAATTTATATGAATTTGTTGGAATTAACTTCAGCATTTGCTTGCTATTCCATGCTGCTTTTAAGTAAACGAATTTCTGTATATTCGTGGATGCAAATTAAAATAAATTCGATGTGAATATTGTTGCTGTTGTTTACTGATGAGATCAAGACAAATCTATGTACATTCATTTATTATTATTTTGTATACACAAATATTAACACTATGGACGCATTCTTGTAGTGTATGTAGTATTACTTAATGCTAAATTAAAAATAAATAAAATATATTAATAAATATATATTGAAACTCGGTTTTTAAAGATAAGGTTGTTTATGGTCCTACTAGCATTTATGTATGGATCTGAAACCTGTGAGGTAATGACACTCGGATCGCTTAGCCACATTCAAAAGAAAAGTTTTATGGAGAAATATTGACTTCATAGGTGAGAAAGGACATTTTTAGTGACGCTACAATCATGAATCAAACAGTACCTTCAAACAAATATAAAACTCAGTAGATTTGGTTAGCGGGACTTACAGTAAGTGTAAGTAAAGAGGAGCTTGTTTGGAAAATCACTTGTGGAGAATTTTATGCTAAGCGGTAGCAAGGCAGACTATACTTGTGCTCAATAGACTCCGGAATGCGGGTCAACTAGTTTTCATTAAAGAGAATGAATTTGTCCGGAAAAGGCACAACATCCTTGCGTTTGGTAGACTCCGATGGGCGGGCCATGCAGTGGGAAGAAGCTGGTTCGTGATTTTAAAGTAAGGTGAAGCAAGGCAGGCTATGATTATGATTGGTACACCACGGTGGGCGGTGTGGAATTAGATAAGTGAGGTGAGCGAAATCTCATTTTAATTCTAATTGTTGTGAGTGAGAAGGAGCTTGCTTGAAAAAGCCTTTTCGATAGTTTTTATGGTAAGCATTAGACAGAACATATCTGTTAGGGTGCTCAAAATCTAGAGCCTCTAGTTAGATTTCGGTATTCTTGACGTTATACGGGAACAAAATCCA
The DNA here is from genome assembly GCF_002237135.1 of Teleopsis dalmanni. NCBI lineage: Eukaryota > Metazoa > Arthropoda > Insecta > Diptera > Diopsidae > Teleopsis > Teleopsis dalmanni. Next base: position 175,850,980 of record NC_051846.1, read on the forward strand.
GTTTTGTCATCCTGGTTTCAAAAATTGGACATATATATCGTAAAGTTAACACTATCTTATAAAATAATCAATACACACAAAAAAATTTATATAAGAAACCTTTGTGATAAAAATGGAATATTGCAGTTGTTCTAAATGAACTGATCGAATTTTAATGGAAATTTTTTAAAGTATCTATTTAGAAAATATTTATTTTTGTATTTATTTTTATTACATAAGATAAATCTTTTTGTTGACCCAAAAAGTAGAAAGCCAATGCAATGCTTTTATTATTTTAAAATATTTTATAAGTTCTGTAAATTTTTTTTAAAGTTATATCGAGAACTATTTGCTGCAACCTCATTAGTCATCATTAGTCGATGGATTACAAACATGCATTAGTGTTCTATATTCTAGTGTTCTATTCTTCATTATGCTTGAAGAGTGGTTAGTGTTGATATTTTAAGTCCTTGTGTCGTTCATACCATGATGCTTTTGATAAGAACCATTGAATAACTGCGAATTTGTCGAGGTTCCAGGGATAAATTAGAAACTATCTGTGCTGACTACCGTGACGGTTTAGATATCTATTATTATACTGGTAGATTTCTTCTTGTCCACAGTCCACATTTTTAAATCCTTGTGTAACCTATCGTTCATACTATAGTGCTTTCGAATAGAAACTTTGTATATTGTCTAGATTTGACTTTAAGGCGGATTCCAATATTTGTATATGAAATTACTTTCAACCGAATAATGGTTTTGAATTTGTAAGGCCCTGCTGAAGTAGATTTCTAAATACGAATCTGGTCTTTAAAACCGGTGGCCGTTGTTAATTGCGAGATGATGCCGTTCAGTTGGGTTTGTAATCTTTCATTGCTTCATTATATGGGAAACTTTAAAGTTGTCATTATTGAGGTTTCTTTATACAGTTAACCCTAAATATGGTAATAAATTATGCATAAATTATGTTTTGTAAAGCTTGTTCTCGCTTTTTTACAAATGTTCTATTGTATGTAATGTATATACGTGTATTATTTATTTGATTTGATTATGTTTATATGTACTATTAGGTGTGAAAAATATAGCTTCCAATTATATTTCTTTAAGATAAAAGAAGTTTAATTAATTTATGTTTCCTTTAACTATTAAAAAAGTATAAAATTGAAATTAAGTCGCATTAGAGTGAATGTAGTATGCATGTAGGCATTATTAGCCTTACTAAACATAGCGAACTCTGCTATCTCAGTCAATGGTATATTATATGCTATTATAAATTTTTCTTAATTTTATTTTATTAATGAGAGGAGCTAGCAGCGGCAACAGTAAACAGGCACTTTGACTTTGGAAAACGTGCAAATACTTCTAAGTAATTTCTGAGCGAAACTAAGCGACCATGCAGTCAACCAGGTCCATTTGATCGTTGCTTTCGGTTGATCTCCGTCTTAATTCGAATCGAGACAAATCGCATTCAGCTGCAGACATTTTAATACTAAAACGAGACAGTTTTGGTGTATTAGTTTTGCTGTAGCAATTGTGGAAATTGCTGCACTACCGGCTCCACATTAGCTCCTGCAGTTTGGCTAGCAATGTGATTGGTATTTGTAGGATATGCCTGCTTGACTGGCTGCCATCTGCGAGTTACGTGCTGTTTTTTTATTTCATTTGTACTTTTAGCATTTTTATCGCTTAAAATGCTTGACTGTCGCTCCACTTGGGCGAATTTGAAACGTTTTCCTACAAGTTTTATTTTCCTAATATATGTAGGTATATATAATTTTAATTTTGCATTTGTCTGTCTTTACATTACAAATTATAGGATTTTAACTTGAAACATCAGAAAGAATTGATATGTTTTTTTTTGTTGTATTGTATATGATTGCTTAAAACGTTGAAAAAAAACTATACATCTGTATATCAATTCTAAGTATTTTCTATGTTGACCTTTACTTCCTTAACGACTTTTGGTGTGCTATGTTGCAGAAATTGGTTAACGGTTTCTTCAAGTTTATTTATAAAAATTTTTTAAATGATTGTCCAATTGATTTTAATGCTTGAATATTTTCACTATAAGCTAAGCAAATCGGAAACATAGAAAAGGAAGTGATTTTTAATTTGCAAAAAATTAATTTCTTTTAAGAAAATGTGCTCATAAACAATGGAATTTTAAAACAATTTCTGAATTTCTGTAATCCAAAGTCATTTGACTGACTATTCCTAAGAGATATACAATAATGAGAAAACTCATTTTATTATTCGTCAATGGAATGTCTGCTTAATGAATTTGATATTTTTTTTTAATTTGCATGACTTTCTTTACTTTAATTACCATTCGATCACTTCAAGCACCCAGTATTCTATTTAGCCACGTTATAATATAATAAAGTGGTAAAGTAAAAAATGTATGCAGAAAATAAAGCTGTGTAGAATCCAGTTTTTAGCATGGCTTCGTAAAGGAATGTTTATTTTTCATATGACGTTTTTCTCTAAAACTCTGACTTAGGCTAGATTTTGCTCTTTCATGTGTGCGTTGGATGCATTTACATGCATTGGACGTGGATTTACTAGCCAGTCTAATATTTCAATTTTAATAATTTATTTATATTTTTCTTATATTAATATAAATTAATTTATTTGCAATTCAATTTCACAACTTGTTTTATATTAGACAGATTAAGATAACTGTACTAAATACTTTAGTTTTGTACTTTTATTTTAATTTAAGCCAATTAAAACCGTTATCGGAAAAAATTTAAAATTAATTGATTAATTAATTTATATGCAAATAATATTAAGCGATTTTTTTAATAAAAGGAAATAATAATATAAGATATTTTTCACTTGTTATATTAGGAGTTTAATCAAAATTAGGAATGTATAATTTTATACCTATATATGAAAAGAAGGAAATTACCTGTTTAAGAAAACTTTCTTCTAATTAGGTTTGTTTAGACATTATAGAATATGCATGCATTGGTTTGAAATTTATAAAATTTATTCATTTATTTATTGTGAAAATTAGGTTAGGTTAGGTTATACCGGCAATCCCAAAGGATCCACTTAGGCGTATAGGCCCATTGATTGTGAAAGTTAAAACATAATGAACTATACATAAAGATTATCACTTTAGTATTACATATCACTTTATTGACTCAAAATCAACCCAATTGAAACAAAAAAAAAATAGTTTCGTTATAAAATATCTACGTTCTTCAATACTTAGGACGTGTGCGGGTTAGACTAAGCTGATACTAAACCAAACGGGAGATATTTTGGGATTTTTTGCACTGCACACATTAAGCCATTTATCAATACGTATCGACACATCACTATATTATCGGCACAACTTAGAATTTCCCTCATTTAGAACGCAACTTAGCCTAACTCGCACACGTTTTTATGAAATTATATTTTCCAATGAGAAACTGACCATAAAGCAATAAAGATGCTGACGAACTGGTGATGCCATGGCATTGTATATTATCACTTTACAAAAGAGAGAACTCACTCTAATTAATCTTGTAGGTCTAGTAGGAGATAGAATAAAATTTCAAAACAATAACTTGGAGTTTGTCCAACACTAATGCATAAATGAAAAAAATGTGTATCGAATGAATGAATGTGTAATTCATTCGGAATTGGAGAATCTATGAAAAGGGCATAATAGACCTCTGGGTCGTAGTACAAAATCTACAAACTTAATAATAATACTGTTGCAGTTATTAATCTAAGTGCAATTGAATGCAATTCACATATTTTTACGAAATAAGTAAACGTACATAATTATTTTTATAAATTTCTTTGAAATACTTGATTTTTTTAGTTATTAATATGTTAAAAGGTAATAATATAAATAAATATATTATATCTGTAGATATCATTATATAAGAAGTGTTATTATTTAATTGATATATTATATTTTCTTATATTTTGAAGTACAAATATCTATTAGTTTTTTAAGTAATTCCACGATTATCGTAACTAGTAAAAATCTCGTAATCGATTTATTTTTAAAATAAATTTGCTTACATAATTTTCTCCTCTTTAACTTTTCACGTTACTAAGTCAATTGATTCAGCGTTTTTTATGCGAAAATACTTACAATCTACTTGACTAACTACCAACTGCCATAAATCCTAAGTTTTTTGTTTGAAATTTTGTTGTCTTCCTTAAAGTTTCAAGTGATCACGGGTAAAAGTAAGTTTAAATGATTTTTGAAAAAATTTACAGATAAAGGTTTAAACGGTTGTTTAAATTATAGTGTAATAATTTTCAACGTACTTTACTCTATACTTTAGGTTGATCTACTAAGTTTATTATGTTTTATGAATAAAACTTTGTTTTAAAAATAATTTTGTAAATTAAATTAAATATATTACATATATTTAAAAATAATAAATAAAAATAATTCAATTGATACGAAGTATTCACTATATATTGCAACAACTTTTCTATCTGATCATCAAGATCTTATACTCTATTGAATAAGAAAAATCTATACCGCACCCATTATTACGAGGTTGACATCAAAAAAGTGAAAACTTTAGTGTTTCCTAATGAAAACGTCATTGACAGTTTTTTTACTATTAGTTCATTCATTTTTTCTACCAACGTCATTGACAATAAAAAGATATTTTCATAAGTTTTAAATTTCTATTGAATACTTTGTACCAATCGCTTGCACTTTTTTGGATATCATTTTATTAAACAATCAGTTTTTAATCTTATAACAAGGCATTTATATCAATAATTTTTTTCCCATATATTATTTTCTTTTATGTACATATTTTTTTTGTCTTATATGAGTTTATTTATTAAAAAAATGTTTGTTTAATCGAAGATTTTAACTGTTTCGAGGTCTTATAAATTAATTAATTATGTTATCACAACTTTTGTAACTAACTTATAACTATTTTGTTCGTAATTATTTTCACTTCTCAAACCAATTTAATATAAATATCATATAGGATATTAGTTAGTATATAATATTGAATATATTTTAATAGATTATTGAAAACTCTCGTTATATTAAATAGTATTTGCTTTTTTCTTTGTTTCGATTTTTTAATTATATTTGCAATCGTTGGCTAATATAGGTGATCCATAGTGAATAAAAATATTTTATTTGTGTTTAAAATAAAGCCAGGTAAAATGTCAAAATGTCAATTATAATATTATATAATATTGTATATTGTATTGTAATATTGTATATAAATAATATATTATTTAAAAAAAATCAATCTATATAAACTTTTTTTATGGGACGCTCCACTTAAAGCTTAAAAAAATTCTAAATACCTTTCTTGCAAGTCGTACACATCTCTTAATGAAATGTCAACGTAGCTTAATATTTCTCTGATCTGGGTCCGCGATCATAGCTAACGAGCTAACCAGGAAATATGTTTCAGAACCTCATCCGGAATACCTAAGTAATCTGGGTTCTGAGTTCTTTCTGTGCCAAAATTTTTAATAAAAGATGTGAAGACTTAACGGTATGCAGGCATCTGTATGCAATTTGGCCACTTTCCACTAAAAGGAAATTATCGTGGAGATATCAGTCTTATGTTAGGTTTACTTACATGTCACTTCAAACTCATCATGCAGAAGATAGAATTTTCCTTTCAATCATACCTGTCGCAGTTATGAGGAAGACGATGGAAATGCTTTTCATCTACTTTACCTTTGTCCAGCTCATGTACGACGGTGACTGAACACTTTAGGAGCCCCTTTTCTTGAGGATCTTGATCAATTAGAAGGCTTTCCACTAAAGCTTCTCACAAAGGTAGTTTCAAACCCTGAGTTCCCTCTATATACAGTAACACAATGGGTTAATAGGTCTAAAGGGATCTCATAGGGATCGCCGGTAGACCTACTAGATAGGTAGGTTCTAATATTATTTTAAAGATCTGACTTTTTTGTGGTTACTGGTATAATAATGGGTTTGGACTGCGGAGAGAACTTATCAAAATTACATGTTGCTAAGTTTTGCAAGTATAGACAAAACACTTGAACAATAATACTGGTCTTAGTTCTTCTTTAAAAATATTGTAGCAGGAAAAATAAATTATTAAGATTTTTAATTAAGATATTTTGAATTATTTTAAGCTAACAGTCTGATATTTTATAGTTATTAGGATAAAAAAATTATTATATTGTTTATAATTTACTTCTTATATATTTTATACATGATGTTGAAATGGTATGTTAAGTATTTTTAAATGTTTGTTAACTACTTAAGAGGCCGTAAAACATCATACAATCATTGTTAAGATGAGTCAATGTAACCATGTTTGTCTGTCCATTTTTCTGATTATCTGTCTGTTTGTTTTCTGCCTGGATGTTGGCAATTTTATTCCTCTGTTTTTAGCTCTTAAAATGAAACCATACATAGGATTAAAAAAAATTTTATACAAATTGAGAAATATGTTGATTTGCTATGTAGCGAGACTATACCAAATAACTGCCAAAAATAAATACATGTGTCATTAAATTTAACAAAAAAAAAAAAAAACAATAATATAAGTAAATAGTATAAATAGTATATTTGTAAATAAACTGTCTGTGTGAAACACTCTATTGAAATTTCGAAATAGTCAAAGCTAATATTTTAATAAATTGTTGTACTTATTCCCAAAGTTTACATTATTATAGGTTTTTTTAAAATATCCAAAAAATTTACCAAGAAATAATCTATAAATATATCCATAAAGTATAACTTAAAGTCAATATTGACTACCACATTTCCTTTTTATTGCTACGAGTACTAGGAGTAACTCACTCCAAACAATACTTGTTAAAATACCTCAAATTTAATGACTTTATGCAAACGGCGAGTGTGTCTTACACATTGAAATGTTGTAATACTGTTGAAAATCTTTATTTTAACGTTTTTAAATTATTTTATTTCGTATTTCCAAAATAAGATAATATAGAAATATTGTAATAATATTACGTCAGCTTCGAAGGCAACATTCGAATTTGTAGTTTCACTACAACATTGTAGGTAAGTCTGCTACGCTTTCCTTGGTTAGATTTATCTAATTGGGTGTATTTATGTGTTATGTGTTTTTTAACATTTTTAATATAGATTTTTGCATTAAATTCGTTTAAATATAAAATTTAAAATTATAAATTGATTTATATGTAAACACCCACAATTAACACAAAAAGGCGTCCGCGTCTTCCGCTTTACATTAATATTTACACATCCTACTCACACACAATTTGTTACATCTTCGAAATGAAATGAATATTTAACATAATGCCTACAATTGCAACAATTTTAATAATGCCACAACAATTGTTGTTGCATGTAAACATGCAAACAACATTTTCCGTCTTATGCAAGCGCACGCTCTCAATACAAATACTGCATTTTATGCTATTGAACTTTACTATTTGTTAAGAGACGCGCTACGGTCTAAACTGAAAATCATCCAAATATTTATTAAAATACTTAGCCGAAGCAAAAATTCCCACACCTGAATAGCATAAACAACAACAACAACAACAACAACAACAGCAACAGCAACAACATTAATAATAACAAGAAGTAGAAGTAGATAAAAAACTGAAGGTGTTGTTGCTGTTGATATATTACCTTTAAGCTTCAGTTAACAGCAGCAACTAGATATGAGTAACATAGATACTTGGGAGCGATTGCGTGCATGTGTGTGTGTGTGTATATATAAAAATGCAATATTTATGCGTCGTCATTCATAGTCATCTCTGAATTTAGCCGTTTTTATTATGAACTGCAAATGTACTTGTTACATGTTTTTTTTTATTTTTGGATTCGCTGCATTTTAAATAAATTGACTAAACTCATTTCAAAGCCATAAAAAAATGTTATGTCCAGTAATTATGTTTTTTATTCATACAGGGTGTTTTTTTGCCACGAAATACTATATAAAAATGTAGTTAAATTATTTCAACTTGCATTTTTTGTAAATTCTAGTTGTAGTAGTTCGAGGTGAATTAATTTTCTTACCTTTAGAGTGCATAACTTAGTCTAAACGAAGATTTATAAATTATCTTAAATATCATCAATGGGTGTTTTAATAGTTGTATGATACATATTCGTAGTGCGTAGTTAGGCTTTTGGTATGTTAAGGCGTTCATCTAATGTAATGTATTTTATGAACTCCTTTCTGTATTGGAAGAACAAACACACATTATTGCTTTAGCTCAAGTTTTGCAACTGATTGATAAAGTTCGTCTTACAATTCTATATTCCACTTAACATTTCATGTAATCAAATGATAACAGACTAATTGCTTCTAGAATGTTAGCCAATAGATTAGTGTAAAGTTTCTTAAATATGACTTAAGTATTTTTTGTAATAGATTAGTGTAAATTGTCTTAAGATTCAATTATTATTATCTTTATTATTTTTCTATAGTCTATAGCAAAATCGTCAAGTACGATTTTGAGTCAGTTGGCTTGTGAACGATGATTCTGAGCTTCAAATTTGGCGGGGCACGAGTTTAATCCTTAGTACTTGCAGTCTCAAAAACATTATTTACGATTAATTAAAATAAATAATTCAAAGACTACTGATGATAGGTATTTGTCAATACTCGAAACAGCTGTATGATCTGCCAAAAATTCAATTAATTAAAATAACATAAAAAGAATTTTTGTTATTATAGTTTACTACTTTTCGAAACCTCTGTAGAAATATTTGTATATATTACAAGCTAAGTAATATATTTATTTTTAATATAATATTTAATATTAGCTTGAAAACCAAAAAGAAATACAGTCAAACTTTCATATCTCGAACTTCTCTAAATCGGATTTTCTATAACTCGAACTAAATAGAGTGCAACAGGGTTTAGAGAGCAAATTACAAACAATTACAAAATTACAACTCGAGCTTTTGAATACCTCGAGTTATTGAAGTTTATTGTACTTTCTTATAAGGTTTTTTATTTTATAAAAATTAAAAAAAAAATTTTAATTCCACTACGTTTTTTTACTTATATTTTTTTTTCTATGATTTCAACACATTATTGCTTAGATTATAGCAATCCACAATATTTTTTATTTTGAGTTAATTTTAAATATCTTTATTATATGTTATAAGTCGAAAAATTGGCAATGTGTAAGTTCTAATTTTAGAGCATTTAATGCTTGTAGAAATCAGCTTCTTATTTCTGGATAATATAACTTTCAATAGTTCTAAATTGTGAGTGTTCACTGTATAATGAAATTAAACTTAATTCTCATTAATTAGATTATGTTGTTTAAATATTATTATATATAATATGATACGGCTGTATGATGTAGATGTATGTGGTTTAGACAAGATATTATTTTATCTCACTTAAAATATATATTTAAAATGTAGATAAGTGAAAGACGTATATTTGATATTATATCGTAGCTATCTGAAGACTTTAGCCGTATATATTACAAATGTTTTTCAAGTTTTAATGTCTGTTTTTTTTTTTTATTTTTTTTAAGAGTAACTTATGACTTGTGTGAACCTGACTATCTAGTCTCTGTTCTTATAAGTAATGATATGATGAATTTTCGATATCTAAAATATCCTCTTTATGAGTTTAGTAGCTGTGCATTGAACCTACAACATCACACATAACTCCTTTACTGTGACTAAATATATATGGAAATAATTTAATTAAAAAATTTGAGTATAATAGTTAAGATGTACATTTTAAAATGTTCTTACAGTGAAGTGATTTTGATTACTGTTAGATATTTGTATGTTTATGTATTGTTTATAATTATATTTCGAGTTAATATTGTATAAGTATTTGGCAGCAAAATTCAAAGCAGAAAAATGGTGAGAAAGCTAAACTTGTAGTTTTCTTAAATAAAATTCTGCAATATAGGCGTGAAGTTCTGCATGGATAGTGAAGATTACTAATTATTATTATTAAATTTTTTAAAGTACCAATAAGTTGTTAGTTTTTTCTTCGTTGTACAAGCGTGTGTGACGTATCTTCAATTTTTTGCACCACAAATCAGATTATTTACATTTGGTTAAAATTTAGCATTACGAAGTTAATTTAATAAAAACAAACCATTTGAGTTGTACTATTTTAAATATAATTGAAAAATAAAGTTCCAAAATTAAAACGAAGACAATAGTCGACTGTATTAATGCATTAAGCCTCTCCTAAGTAGAAGTTGGGTGAAGTACATTGTGACCGAAAAGTTTTCGGAAATTCTCATTTAAAATTCGCGCGCTGTATATTTTTCGATATTTTAAGTTTGTGTAGTTTGGCAGCACTGTCCTTAATTACTATGCCAAAAATGAGCGCGATCTGTCAGACAGTTCGTTTACGGCAGCTGTTGAAACCAGTTCACCTCAGTAGTGCGCTGCGGAAAAAACAATGGAAAAAAATATTGATCAAAGAGTTTGCATCAAATTTTGTGTTTCGAACGAATTTTCGTGTGCAGAATCGTTGCGAATGCTACAAAAGGCTTATGGGGAATCAGTTTTATCGAAAACTCAAGTTTATGAGTGGTACAAAGCCTTTCAGGACTGTCGTACGACCGTCGAAGACATGCCGCGTTCTGGACGACCTTCGACCTCTACCACCGACGAAAACATTGAAAAGGCAAAGGAAATCGTGTTCAAAAATCCTCATGTGAGTGTTAGAGAGATAGCACGAGAGCTAGGCATCGGTCGTGAGATGGCTCGTTTGATTTTGGTGGACAATTTGTGTATGCGACGTGTCAACGCTCGGCTTTTTCCGATTCACCTCAATTTGTTCCAAAAACACCATCGTGGACAGGTCTCGTTAGACATGCTTGATCGTGCCAATTCCGATCCAACTTTCATGGAACGCATCATAACGGGTGACGAGACATGGGTCTACGAGTACGACATGCAAACAAGCCAACAATCATCGGAATGGAGAGGAAAAGACGAGCCGAAACCGAAAAAACCACGCCAAAGTCGCTCGAAAATCAAGGCAATGCTGATTGTTTTCTTCGATATTCGTGGTGTGGTGCATCATGAATTCGTCCCTGAAGGACAAACAGTCAATAAAGCCTATTATTTGACTGTTTTAAGACGTTTGCGTGAAAATATCCGCCGTAAACGGCCTCAATTGTGGAAGGATAATTCATGGATTTTTCATGACGATAATGCTCCCTCGCACCGAGCCAACATTATCAACGATTTTAAGGCCAAACATTCAATAAATACCATCGAACAGCCCCCGTATTCACCTGATCTTGCACCGTGTGACTTTTTCCTGTTTCCCAAACTCAAATTACCACTCAGAGGAACGCGTTTTGAATCCATAGAAGACGTAAAACAGAATTCGCAGAGGAAACTCAAAGCCATACCGGAAAGCGCCTATAAAAAATGTTTTGATGATTGGAAGAAACGTTGGCATTTGTGTATCGCTTCTAATGGAGCATATTTTGAAGGAGATAAAATAAATATTGATGAAGATTAAGAATTTTGCGTTTTATTTAAAATTTCCGGAAACTTTTCGGTCACAATGTATCTCGACAAAATTATTTTTAAATTAAGCTGCTGTGTTGTTACTTATCTTCATTGAATCAACAGCAACAGTGAAAAAAAAAAATTTAAATGTTTATCGTAATATAAAACCTTTTATATATTAATAAAGTATTGCAGATTAAATAAATAACATAATAAAATTGAAATCAATTGTGGTGGTTAACTATTTTATGTTTTTTGAAGTACTTAAAAACATTACCTCTTCAAATTCATCAAGATAAAGCAAATTGAAGTTGATAATTACTAACTAAATACTTCATACGGAATAATCTCATCCAAATTAAGAAATTATATTTTTAATTATTTGAAATCGTTACTCCAAAGCAATCCTCAACATAATTTATTACATTAATTAAATAAGACATTGAGAATGGCTTCAAGTTCACATAAAATAAATTTAATTTGTTAAAAGCTAAATTTAAAACCATTATCACGAAATATACTAATTTTTTTGTATATCTTTTATAAAATAATAATAAATAAAATTAAATTAGTAATAATAAATTTATTTCTCACCGTACTTGATATTTACTGGTATTCATACTTGCGCATGCAAGCATATATACTTAACAACAACAATAATAAGTAGCAGTAATACAAAACGCATCAACGGCTGTAACAAATCAAAGAATTGTTAGTTTAATTGCTAGTTACTTAGTTAGTTGTGGTGAAGACTGGATCTATCTATAAAAACCTCGTAATAGTATGTAGTAAAGAGAATGTCAAGCTAGAACTAGCCCGAGGCATTATAACGGCAAGAATCTGGTCAATGTTAATGCTAGAGATATTGCCGAATTTGTTGAAGAAGAAACTTAAGCCTAGTTATGTCCAAACCTTGGACATAGATACATCAGGTGTTCTGGTGTCATTTCTTCGAGAGCTGGTAGACACGCATTCCAGGAGATAGCACAGGGTAGGTCAAGTCTAGCTCCATGCCGTCCTATGGTCCAGTGCCCATAGGCATTATATTCAGAAAATATAATTGTTGTTATAGTAAAACAATTATTTTTTTATAAGCTGTTATAAAATTAATGTAGTTTGCTGTAAAAGTATATTTTAATGAACGTCAAAATATTTTAATATATTATTTCCGAAGTTTTGAAATATAAATATTAAAGATTTCCATATACTAATATAATTTTTAATGTTGAAGAAATATATTCAATATATTCAAGCACCTCAGGTTTTTCTCGTATGTCTATATATACTCGTTTTTTTTATTTATTTATTCTATATACATACGATACTTAGTTTAGTAGTGTCGACCTTTCTAATATTCATTTTAACCCCTAAATCGCTTGTTTGGCTTCAATACAAAAATGTATCTGAAACTACCTTTGTTATATTAAGAAAGCTAACCGAAACTTATTGCTTACTTGTTTATAAATAAAAAGTGAAATAAAAAACAAACGATAAGCAATCGGTTGATAGGCAAAAGATAAGATATTACAAAATATTGAATGAAAAAATGTGTTCTTATTTGTAAAATTAGTGTATTTAAGTAGCACCGCGTATTAACAACTAATATACTCATGCCGCCTGTAGTTAATTTAACCAAGTTTAGTTTAGTATTACTTATTTTAAGTATATTCACTAATTCTGTCAAAAGTCAAACTCAATCTTGGACATGCGACTCAAGTCCAATATTTAAATTTAATCCCGAACTAGTAAGTGCTCATTTTTATATCATAATTATGAAAATAAAAAAAAATTAAAAAAAAATTTAATTAGATTTCTGGTGTATGGTATGAGGCAGCAAGAATACCAAAAGCTGATGTACCAGCTTGTCTTAAGGTGATTGCTCCTCCTGCCAGTGAAGTTAGTGATAATTACACGCTAACATTGGATTTTAGAAATAATGTAAATAATAAATGGAATCATGAAATAGATACAGTTGTATTTCCTTGGAATGATTACACCAAAAATGGTACCTTCGATCTTGTCTACGGTACTGGATCGCTAAGTGTGACAATTACATTTAAGCTCATAGGCACGGATTATAAAAATATTGCTTTGGTTTGTGGTTATACAAAATTTTTGTCATCAGCAGCGTTAATAAAAGTAATGACCAGGCAGCAAACAATCAGTCCCTCAATTATGAATACAGTGCAGAAATATGCTGACCAATATGGTATTGGGTCTCAAATTACATGGGTTGAACAATCAGAAAAGTATGTGAAATAAGTAGTTATAGAGTTATTATTTCATGAATAATATATATAAAATTATTTCAGATGCAATAACTCCAATATATTGCGACCGGGTTTACTACTGTTACTTGTACTGGTTTATGGAATAATAAAAACTGTCACTAAATTATAAAAAGAATATTTTAACAAATTATTTGAAATATCTAATGGACACAAAAATTTTATAATTATACGTTCATAAAAATTATTTACGTTTTTAATGAATCTTTGGTTTGGTATGGAAGTGCTTAAGAACTGAATTTGATAAAGAAATTGAATTTCATAAATAACGTGTATCCTGAAACTTGATAAGATACTCGCGTACAATAATTGTTTAGTCATTATTGATAGAATTGTAAAAATAGTATTGTGATTAAACGCTTTGGTTATACTTAATTTTTATCTTTTTTAAAGTAGAACCCAATACAAAAGTTGTAAACTGTAAATTCTGCAAATTAATTTTATTAATTAGGCAGTTATAAGTATATAGTTAATATAGTAAAGAGCCAATGATTAATACAAAAGTATAGAGTTACTGAATAAAAAAATATTTATTTAATAAATTCTAAACATAGATATATATATAAACAGCTTAATAGAAAAAATACAATAAGAATAATAATATACAATATATATTAACAATAAAAATATAATTATTAAAATTTATGAATTTAATATTTAAAAATGAATTTAATATTAATACAAATTAAATGTAATTTAAATTTGCTTTTAAATAAAATATATTCAAAGCCTCGAGGTGCTGTAATAATATATTTATATTAAGCCAATAAGAAGTTTATTACCTGTTCTGTGAAGAGAGTAAAAGAGAAAGAAATGGAAATATGGGCTTCTAAATGATCCGTGCATATCTGATTGGCTTGCCCTTCATGCGATTCATGGAACACTAACATCTCTCTTATTTATAACCTTATACTACTAATCTCAATTTTTAGTCTCATTCTAAACTATGAACATCCACTTAATATGACTGAGTATGCTTCCTGTTGGGATCCACCAAGGGGTACAACAATAACGAAATAGATTTTAAATAATGAAAGACTTTATTTTGACAATTTATGATTACTATATTTATCAATAATAGAATAATACCTGATAATGCAATGCAGTATCAATAAAATAGACAAATTATTCTCATTGTTATTTTTAGAATTTAAAGTATTATATATTCTTACGTGCAGATATATTTAATAGTTTATTTGTCACTTATCTATTCAATTTTGACCAGAACTGTAAATATTGCAAATCCATTTTACTTCGTGATGTTTCTAGCGATTACAATTTGGGTAGGAATAACAATCTAAAAATACTGAATTAACTTGTTATGTTAAGCCTTAAGGTAGGCTAAGGCATTCAGATAGACATTCATTAGCTTATCCAAAGCGATCTTAAATAGACTTTTTACGTTGTACAGAGAAGTTATAAACATTTTCACTGAGTTTTTAACAAGGCATTGTAAATTGATGTACCATCTTAATATAAAAAAATTTTCAAATCCTAATATATCCCGTTTTTATAAAATAAATACTGAAAGGTCTAAACACCTTATCGATGAATGTCTAAAACTGAGCTCTGGCAGAGTAATCTATCTTGATTTGTTACCCCATCACAAAACCGTCACACGTTCATTAAAAGCCTAAAAATCGGTTAACACAATATACCACTTGAGTTGGTATATAGGTTAGGTTAGGTTAAGTTGAAGTGGTGGTTTGTCTCCAAAGTCCATTTCAAATAATGACTCGTTGTTGATCTACAGGATTAGTGCGTGCGCCGACTAGAGATCAGTGCACCAGCACCGCCTAAAGGAACGACGCGCCTATTAGGTAAAGATCAACCAAATTGACAGTTTTATAAAAATCAAGCTATATAACATTTTCTACTTAATAATAATACTAACCGAATTAATTATATATGAAATTGTTAAGTATGTTGTTCTATCCATTTTCATTATTTTTGTTTTTAATTAATTAAAAATTAAATAAATTAATTTTAGATCTATGTTTTGCTTTCAAAATACTTTGGAAAATCAGTTTTGCTTTAAAAAGGTGTTTATCGGCAATTGTACGTTCCAAAATAACCTATAATAATCGAGTTTTCTAATCATTTTTGCATGAATTCAGCTATAAATATACACTATTTCATTTTTATGTATGTATAAATACAAATATAAAGATATAATAAATTTAATAGTTATATTTTTTGTTATTAATAAACAAAGCAAAACTTATTCAACTTGATTTCATATTTTAGGTATATATTTTCAAATGCTTATTACAATTGTAATCATTTACACTGATCACCCTGTAAGATTGTGCACATTGTAACGAACTTAAGAATACTTTAGTAAAATATCTTGCCATATAATGTTCAAGTATCTTGAATTAAATTATCTTTTATCGTATCTTCATGTAAAATGGTATAGTACGCCATCTGTTGGATGATCATAAGCGTGACAAGAAAATATCTTTCAAGTGTGCTTTTCTACAATGTTTTTTAGTGCACTTGTTGTTGTTATTGTTGTTGCCATTGTCTTTGTTTTAAATTATTATTATTTCTGTTGTGGGTTATGCTTAAATACATAATATCATGAACACCGCCATTTCTACCAATAAAAGTAAAGCAGCCACCATCATCAACACCATCATAAAAGACCACCACATTGTTTTATATGATTTTCCTTCTGTTATTGTAGATAGTATATACTGCTGTTGCTGTTATAGTTGTTGTTTTTACTACGGAAGGTAAATGACCCACGGTATAAAAATGTAATTATTTTGAATAAATTTAATTTGGTGCGAATTAAGTCTGTCGCAGTTATAATGAGATCATTTTATATTCATTTAAACTGAAAAACATTTTTCTTAATTAAAAAGTAGTAAATACAATAAATGAAAAAAAAAAAATAAATAAATAAAAATATTTTTTAATTATTCTTTAAAAGAAATAATTCATTTAGAAGAGATAAAATTCAATTTACTTCTAAGAGAAGATAACTGAAAAATGACGATATATGCAGCTTAATTAAAGTACTCATAGATTGTCTATTAAATATCTTTACGTACTAAACATTGCACTTAAAACAGGAAACTTAATTTCCACATTACATTAAGTTTTAACTATTTAAATAGTAATAAAGTTTCCATATTTATTTCATACTGAATATTCAACATTTATTGTTTGTTTATTTTGAAATATATAAAACTAAAAAGTATCTGTTGTTACCTTGAAAGGCATGAAAACTCTCATGCCCTTAAAATGAAACTGTAACGAATTTGCTTTTATATTGCTTTTTCAAATATATCTTTCGTAATTATTTAAGGCCTCACTTGTTAGATGAACTTGTTTTGAATAGTAAATTGAAAATATCTCAAAATATTAATGTAAAATTAATTTATTTTTCACGTTTTTCATTTGTCTTAAATAGTAGTAAATGTTTTTTAATTAAGTATCTTTCATCTCTGTTAATTGTAAATGCTTAGTGCTTGTTATGTTTTGGTATATTATTATTTTTCTATAAAGATTTAATTTGACCTCATTTGATTTCAGTTAATATTTAAAATTTATGTTAAATGTACTTCTGTGCTGTATAATAATTTTTTAAACATGGGAAACTTCACATTTTGCCGCTTAATTCTTTTGTTCTAATTCTGTACGAAAAGATTAATCTTTTTAAATGGTTTTTATAATAAAAAAATGGTTAAAATGGCTTAAATACTTACGTACTTTTCTTCTTAAGATGCTTAAATTATAATTAGCATTATTTAGCAATAATTTTTTGTTCTACTGTTTTCATTTTTAGTTCTTCCCCAGAGACAGAGATACATTAATTCTAATTTTAGTTAATTTAACAGTGCTAATTAATTTGATGAGCCTAATGCTTTATTATACTTATATATATATTAATTATGAAATTATATATCATATTTTTTTCATAATATTTCTACAAGTAATTTTTTGTACTTTAAAGTTTTATCAAATATTGTTCAGAAGTTGTGCGCGTGTATATTGGTATGTTCAAGTATTATAAAATAATTACTTTACAACAGTAACTCTTATAAAACACTATTGAATAATATTTAAAATTTTTTCTAATTGAAGGTGTACTAGTTAATAAATAACTTTAAAATGTGATCACATATTGAATATACGCTGGTTTTAATGTTGAACCGTTCCACTATTTCTAAAAGCCGTACAACATTTTTAAAACATTCTTGAAAAAAATTGTCATTACTTGTATATTTTTATATTATTTACATTTTTTTAATGTCGATTATAGCTTATAATTAAAATTGTAAATTAATGATTTAAGCAAGAACAAGCAAAGCATAGAGGCATACGTCTTGCTGAGTTCGTTCTAGAAACTATTTATTAAATACTCGTATTTGTTTATTTACGGCATTTACATCGATATCCAATATTATCATAAATATTTTATTATATACGTATTAATATGACATAATAAGAGCGCTATTTATTTGCAATGTCGTAATGTTCATTAACTTAAAGTAAAATAAAAAAAAAATTTTGTCAATTTTTGATAGCTACATAATTACTATTCGTATACGTAAATTTAATGCCATTGGAAAATTATGTTTTGAAAAACAAAAATCTCCATCTTTCTAACCCATAGTCGGTGATCAAGACTGGAAAATAGAAATATTGAGGGGCATCTCGTTTAAGGAGGTTGAGTAGTCATCATCTGTTGTATGTTATATATTATTTGGACTGTGTTCAAGAACTTCAAAGTAGCTGGCTGTCTGCTAGTACAAATATATTTTTATTTTAAAGCAAGTTATAATTTTTTAATAGTAACAATATTTAACAGAAAAATTATTATAATTTCCTGTAATGATCAGGAAACCTGCCCTATTTTCTTGAGTTTATCAGAAATCTACTTTATCTACTACTATCGCGTTATCCATCTTAGAGGCAGTAGTGTAAGTAGTTCCATTTTTACGAACGATTTCTCGACGGCTAGGTATATCTGGATATAAAGTCAACAATAAATTCAAAATTGGTAATAAAAAATATGTAATTAATATAACAGCATATAATGTAAAAGCATACAGCTAGTTTTATATGACTTACAAGTACGAGTACGTATGTACATACGAGTACATATACGAGTATACGAGTTGGTATCTTATTATTTATTATTATTGTTAAGGGGATGTGGCATTGTGACCAGCGGGGTAATTATGCCCTCTTCTGGGTTTAAAGTAGGTCTTTTAGCCCTGTTCTGTCAATAAAAAGTAGTATAGAACCTGTTTTACAGAGTTTTATTGCATATTCCGTAAGGGTTACATTCCCAGAAGTCTATTCTATTTGTGCATTAGTGCAGGGCATTCTAACAACACATGTGTGACTGACTCCGCATTCTCTTAGCAGAATCTACAGTTTGCGTTCGTATATATACCGTAATGCATCCGTAATGTCAAACTTGTTGTTGTAGTCTATAGGGCAATAGATTTTTTTTTACATCTAGCTATGTCAGCCCTATCCAGATTTCACATAAAAAGGGGATGGTTCTAATTATAGTTTTGTTTATGCAAATTTTTTGATTGCTTTACCATACATGATTTTGGATTCAAAAACATATAAATGTGTGAATATTAGCTGAGTATATTCATTCCGGTAAGCAATTCGAGGAATTCAAATTCATCCACCGTTTTAAAACACTTTAACGATGAAAAGCTATAAGTTTGTAAACAATTTATCTACATGGTTTTGTTCTTGGATTTCAATAGATGTATCTTCCCCATCGCTCATCACTCCAAAGTATTCAAAACTTAATTTAAAGCTTAAAAAGTTTTAAATGCGTAAATTTAGCTGCATTTATTCGTTTTTATATTGCTATCAATGTGTCTTTCTTAGTTCTGTAGACTCCGAGGTATTCAGGTTTGTCCACTGTTTTAACATACTCGTATCAAGAGTATATCCTTATATCAAGAATATGTAAGAATATTTTCTTGTTTTTTTAAGTAGTTTCATATAACTGGTAGAGAATACTTGGAAGAGGGCAAGTACTAATCGGTGTGTTTTAACTTCAAGAGCGTCTAAGTGCTTATAAAACATACAACCGTTTCGACAAACATTAACGTACATTTGAAACCTTAATTGCTAATTAAATAATATTGACTTCATTCCAATTTGTCTACATACCTAAAATCCATTATTTACATACTATAAAAAATATATGGTTTACGATAATATGGTTCCGTTTCTTATTTTTTTATAATATTGATCATTTTAAAATTCATGTCGTTTTAATATTTTATACCTATAGTTAATAAAAATAAATAATGATAAAAAATATATTTGAACTTATATAGATATTTTTTAATTTATATTTATTTTAATTTATTTTATTAATTTTTTTCTCATAGATTTTAATAAATTATTGTTGACTAAGTTTATTATAAATTGCTCTCAATTTGTCATGCGTAAAATCTAATTTAGGACCGCACAACGATTTTACGATATCTGAAACGATTTCGCTTTTTATGCGAAATGATTTCTACTTCATGTGTCAATGAAATTGATTTGAAGTTTTTGGCATAAAAAATGGAATATGTCGCATTCATGCGTGGATTCGCTGCTAACCAGAAATGCATTTGTGACGCACTTGCAGCTGCAAACTTGAACTTGAATCTGGGTCGTACGCATTTTATGGGCTTTCACGCATTCCGACTGTAACTGCAAGTGCGAGGTAAATCAAGCGAAACTGAAACTCTTTTTTTTTGTTATAGATACATATAGATACATGTATTTCTCTTCGTATCTTTTACTTCGGCTTACTTTTTGTTATTGTAATATTGTAATAATTTCATTATAAATATATTTTTCACTCCTCGTCTGTCTCTGACAGAGATTGGCAAATATTTTCACTTTTTCACGTAATTTTATACTTGATTAAAATTGGTTCAAAATTACAGTCATTTGTTCGTAAAGTGAAATAAGAAAAATAAAATAAAAAATTTATTGAAATATTTAATATTTTCAGATTACAAAAACAAAAAAGTGGCTTGCGAATTGTTGGGCTACACAAAAATTAATAATAATAATAGTTATAATTGTAATTAAAGTACGGTAGCCATGATAAAGCGCATAAATGTTGTTTCATTTGTTTTAAGTAAAAATGAAAAAAAAAAATAAAAAAAAATTTTGTTATACCATCTTAGTTGTCTTAAAACAAAAGTATTTTCAAACTATTTTCACAGCTACTTACGCTAAGTTAAGTTTGAATTTAGCGCCTAAACATTCCTTTAAAACAATGAACATTATAATTTATATAAAAATTAAATATATTTTTCCACTATTCAAAGTGAAATGCTCAGCATAAACAATTTTAAAATTATTTAAATTATTTTTGTTTAATACTCAAAACAAATCGGTTGAAGTCTTAAGAGCAGTGTACATTTTTTTATATATATTTTCAAATAGTTTCAGCTTTCATAATTTTACACTTGGCATGCAATTTATAATTGAAAGGAATTTGAAATATTTTATTTTTAAACAAAATTTAAATTAAAAAATTTTCCATATTAGAAATATTAAATTATGCGAAAAGTATTTGTCGTTTTTAGTCAAAGCGGAAGCAATTTTATTAACCCAAAAATTGCAGTTTTTTAAACACTTTCTGTCAGTTTTTTATAGAAACTGTAAATCTATTGTAAATTTCCGAGATTTTATTTACAAATAACTGATACCGTTGATTTTGATAGCTTTTTTTTCGAAAATAATTTTATCGAAACAAGTTAGAACTGTGAGTATGGCTGATGTTTAAAATTTTCCTGTCAAATTGTCTTAGTTTTTATTGCATTAAAAGATAGCTTAGCATTGTTATAATCTCATTTACTATTTTTCAATATTTTGATTTTATTGTGGTAATTATACATAATTTTGGATCAATCGTTTGA
>NC_051846.1:175872690-175896676 GCF_002237135.1 Teleopsis dalmanni
AAAGACCGGGTCGTCATTCTAATAATGCTTGGTGCATAGATAACTTGGTCATTGCACTTGTTTGAATTTCGACTCTCCATTCTTATATTATGACGAAATCGTAGTTGATATTTCAACATCAAGCAGACCGACAACTATATAATTATTGTCAAGATCAATATATGATCTCTTGCTTTTATCGGTAAAATGTTTTTGTGAATATACACATTTCAAGTCATTAAGGTGATAAGATAACATATCATTTCTTAATACGATTTATTTTATTGAGAAATTGGCTACTATGACATTTGAATGTGTAGATTTAATTTCTATATCAATATTTATTGATATTATGAGTTTTTTTTTCTCAATATTAATTTCAATAACATATAAAGATATTTTAATAATAAAAATATCTAGCAAGTAATCGAATTTGGAATGAGGACATTTTCATTATTTAATTATCTTTAGCAAATAATGTTGAGGTTATTTATATTTAAACGATTTTTTATTGCTGTTTTTATATTTTTTTAAAAATATTAATTATAAGTGAATAAGTTGAAAATTAATAAATTTTTATTAAATAAATTAAATTTCAAAAAGAATTCATTTAATTTTGAAATTAATTGTACATTCGTAAACAATTTTTTGAGCCTGCAAGTACTAAAGGCTGACTTCGTGCTCTTCCAAATTTGAATATCAGAGTCAGTGTTATCTTGGTACTTACAGTCTTAAAAAATTATTTACGAATGATTAAATATAAAAAATAATTTCAAGATCACTGATGATGGGTATTTGGCAATACTCAAAACAGCTGTATGGTCAGCTAAAAATTTAATTAATTAATAAATAATAAAATGTTATTGTTGTAACTTACTACTGTTCAAAATACCTCTCTATTAAATACAAGAGTTTTTATTAGAAATTTGGTTTCTTTCATCAAAATAGACGTTAAAAAATTATTTTAATATAAAATTAATTGTCTATAAAATTATAATTATGTTTTCTGCAGAAAATTGTATTTATATTTGAATATTAAAATGAGTTTTGATTTAAAATACTATATATTGGCGAGGTTTTTGATCTGAATATTGTTATAAGCTTTATAAATTTCATTGTTTAAAAAAAAAATTTAATTAGGTCAGATTTTGTATTTTTTTTGTCATGGTTTTTTTTAACACAGATTAAAGAATATTTACTTTGATGAATGTTCCAGTTTCTTTTCTGTAATTTTTATTATTCTAATATATCATTTTATTAAAAAATAAATAAAAATTCTTGACTATTATTTTATTATACAACAAATAATTTCTGAACTGTTAGCACCCGGAGATAGCTTTAATTTATGACATTGCCTCATAAAGTTATATTCGTATTGTAACTCGAAATGATAATTTAATAGATATGTTTTTGAATAAAAAGATACTTGTAATTACTCACCAAATCTTGAGATAACTGTGAAAAAAGAGCCAGCTAAATAAATATAGCGGGATGGCATTTGAATAAACACCGCTGAGAATGCAAGAAATATGCGTGATATTAAATCTGCAGCGGCTCCTATAGCGATTATACTAGCTGTATCTGGCTGGAAGAGAAATATTTTGTATTTTTTTGGCAGTTTTTCAAATAATTATGCTTACTTTGCTAAAACCCAATTCAAACATATAAATTGGTTGTAGTGTAAAAAATGCTATATCTGAGTATAAAGCAAATGAGATACCTAAAACGATGTTAACATATATTGGATTTTTCATTAATGTTAGATCGAGGAAATCGATAATATACTGCCAGTTACTTTTGCGTAATTGAATTGGTCCTTTAATACTACTAATTACCGACGAACGTTGTGAAGTAGGGAAATGTGTCATCTCTGGAGATGCATCACTAACAATTATTGGTCCAGTCCAATTACCTAAACTGGTTATGCTAGATGAACGACTGGCAAGTATTTTTAAGTCTTCTTTTGAAAATTTATATGAACTCTTACGACTGTAAACCATAAGAGGCGACAAATGATTACCATTATCGGCATCAACTTCTGTTTCCTTTAAACTATTGGGTTGAACATTGTTACTTGGCACTACACTATTTCTAGTTTCTATTATGTTAAGCTTCTCCTTGTTATTCTTTTCGACCGTGTTTTTTTTAATTTCAATTAAATTATTTTGTTTTGAATTAATTATCTTCTCCACCAATTCTTGGTCTACTACTTGTATGCGTCGCATATGCCATTCCACTGGTTGCATTAGTACCATACCCAAAATTGCATGCGCGTTAATAGCTGATAGTATTAATAAACAACCACGAAATCCATATGATTCCATTAATTTCTGCATAAGCACAGGATAAACCATAGTACCAACGCCAATAAGTGATTGCGCAAAACTCATCCACATAACGCGTTTTTTAACGAAATAGTTATTGAATGTAGTATACGACGTCGGTACAATAAGTCCAAAGCCTACACCTTGTATTAAACTGAATGAAAGTAAAAGTGTTGTTGTAGACGTAACAAATATTTGAAAAAATGAGCCCAAAAAATATAGTACACCACCGAGTATTCCCACATTCCGCAATCCAAAACGATTAAATAATGATCCTGAGAATAAACCGGCAAAGCTGAATGCACAGAAAAACGCACTTGTAATGAAAGCAATCGCACTAGTTTCAGCAGAAATACTTTTAAGAAAGTCACCAAAAATTAAACCAAAAGAGGGCAAAGCAGCAAGACCACTAATCTATTTTGTTAAAAATAGTTATCCAATTAGTAACAACATATGCTATATGCATTATCAAGATTTACTTACAAATGGCATTGCCATGCCTATGCAAACAAATATGCCCCAGCCACCATCAGGTGCTTCCAGGGTTGTGACACTACCCGACATAGTTCTGATGGTATTAACAACTGTTCTGGTGCTGCTCTACGTTACTACTAATTCCCTTTTATTATTAACTAACGAAACTTACCCAGCATCTTAGAATTTACTATTTACTCACATGATAAGATAAATTATAAAAAATAATTTTATTTGCATTAAAGTTGATAGTGTTCTTATTTATGGAATTTATTCGACCTATGTTAATTTAATGAAGATTTAGGTTCACCTAGTGGAACGCCAAATCAATTTTGTACTAAAATTCTCTTATATTTGAAAGGAACTATTTGTGTAAATATTTAAGAATGTTATATAAATACATTATTATAAATATAACAGTTGTAAGTTTACTGTATTTATTATTTGACTTTTTGTTTTAATCGTAAAATTTGAACAATTTATCTTTATCTTAAGTGCAAAATATATCATAAATCTTTTTAATATCTAACACTTTTACTATTTAGTTTCCGACTAATATTGAGCGTGTGATTTTTTTATCTATATTTACCTTTGAAAAAAGATTAGTGTAAAATATTTTAACCACCCATAGTTTCTCAGATTAAACTCTGATAACAAATGAGATACCAGATCCTTCTCAACATAAAAATAAAACAAAAATGAAATATACTAGAATATAGATATATGCTATATATAATAAGTAAATAATTTACTTTTTTGGCCATAACAACCTGTTACCGGTTTTTACCCATTCTCACAACATGACTAAACCAGCGAAACCATTGGATATTAATTCATATTATATTAATGTTTTGATAAAGCTCATAATGCACGTGCTACATATGGATACGGTAGTCGTAGTCAACTCGTAGAGGATCAGAGATTTAAAAAAACGATTAGATGATAAGCGAACATCTTTTCTGAAGTCTCGCACGGTATCAAAAGATTCGGAGACAATCATTCCTACCTTGACGGAGCTACAGGTAGTACTTAACGTCATTTTTCAGAGTCGTATTAACATCGAAAGCTGCTTTGCAATTGACAAAAAGATGATTGGTGCCGATATTGTGTTCGTAGCAAATAATATATCCAATGTGATCAGAAAAATTATTTTTTACAAGCACCCTAATAGCCACAAAACCAATTGCATTATTTTTTTTCAAATTGCATTTTAGACTTTTTAAGAATTCAAAATAGTTTTATATGGGAACACAATAGGCCGACAAGCTTAAATAGGTTCTTAGGATTACCGTATTTATATAACTGAATCTATACTAAATATTTCCGAAATAAGACCGTCTTATATATTTCTTTCGGCTAAGTTCATTCTACGACTAAACTATTATTAGAGTTTTGAACATCCTATCGTTAACAGTGTTGTAAAGTATGCTTATAAAAAAACACCATAGTAGAAGGAGTGACCTTTATACTTAAACCAATATATATGTTTTAATTGTATTATTGATTAAATTTTTAAATTTTAAATTAAAATATTACAAATATAAAAACATTTTGCAATTAAAAACTTTTTATTTAATCAAATTACAGCAAGGAAAACGAACGTATTTCATGGAATGTAATAAAAGGTGCAAGTGTTAGTAATACACCATCGGAAAGTTCATTTAAATCGGTATTGGATCGAGATAATCGTAACAATGATATCAATATTGTATTAAATGTAGCACCACGCACTAAGCTCGGTTTGGGTATATGTAAAGGACCAGAGTGGAAGCCAGGAATATTTGTACAATTTACAAAGGACAAAAGTGTAGCGCGTGAAGCTGGTTTACGTCAAGGTGATCAGATACTAAGCGTTAACAGCATAGATTTCTCAGATGTTTTATTCAGTGAAGCTGTAGCTGTAATGAAGGGCTCAAATAAATTAGAAATGGTTGTGCGTACCGCAGCTGGTTGTGATCTTTTTCCTGGTGAATCTAGCGGCTATAATAGTTCTGCAAGTTCAGTAACTGGTGATCAGAGCCCATGTTGGGCAGATGCTAAATCAAAGCGTTTAACAGCTGTTCGAGAGGAACCAAATGTAACAGCATGTTGGAATGAAAGTCTCTACGCTGAACATCGTTCACGTGATTCAACATTAACACTCGAGGAGAAAAAGTCGAAAACTAGACAAGTAAACAAAACAATTATAAAACTTTCTGAAAATGGAGCATCCATTAATAATACATACGTTGCCAATACACAAACACGGAGAACGATACAGCAAGAAAAAAATAATACAATAAATATGCCACAATATCATCAGACGACAAGTACTGCAGCCATACCGCCTCCTCCGCCGCCAGTGCAAATTACTGAGCTTAACATGAAAATGTCACAGAATTTGCAAAACAATTGCTACGGTACAATACAAACTGACACAAAAAGTGTACAAGTGGAAGTACATCGCAATGGCATAGTGGAAAAGTGTCAGTCTCAACAATCCACGATGCAAAGATGCAGCAATAGTAATGATACAATGACACATACGAAATACAAACTTACAGCAAATACAACAAATACCTTAAATAATTGTCGCCCCAGCAACAGTGATGTTGGCGGCAGTTCCCTTTCCAGTGCCATCACAGAGGAACTGAAGAAGCGCAAAGAAGTACGTAAGATGCCAAAATCAAAATTACTTTCATTATTGCTTAATATTTAATTGCGTATAATTTATATATTTTTTTCTTTTTGATTTATATTACAATATTTATATTTTTACAGAAAAAGCGCTTGAACGCCGCAGTAGCAGCCAATACCAATACCAATAACAATTCCAACTCTAACTCTAACTTCAACTTCAACTTTAACAACAGCAACAGCAATAACAATGTAAATAATAGTAGTCAAATTAATTGCAATAACAAAACGAATATCAGTCACAATAATCAGCAACAGCAGTCAAGCACGCTTCGTCAGCAACAAATAGCAACCAGTCGAGGCACAGCACCAACAGCAATACCACCACCTCCAACTAACAGCAGCGGCGGCAGTAGCAGCGTAGCTCGTACAATTAACAGTGCAAATGTTAATTGCATAGAGCAGCAACGAAACAGCACTGCCGCTGGCGGTAACTGCAGCAGCAGCAACAACAACAACAACACGAACAACAATGTTGGAGATCACCATAGCGCTTTAATGGATGAGTTTAAACGAGCTCACCAGCGCATGTTTAAAAATGGATTTCAAGAGAGCGAACGCAAGGTGAGTGGTGAATATATTAAAAATTTAATTTTCGGCTCTAAAATCGTTTTGTGTAAGAGAATTCGCCAATTTCAGTTGAGGTGGATAATTACTGTTGCGCATTTTATCAAAATAAGCATTTTTTTTTGTGTATTTATTTATTTTTGGTAAGCAATGAACGTATTGCAGCACGTTTTGTTATTTTGTTGCGGTACAGCACATTGTGCGAGCTTATTAGTGCTATTACTTGTACATATTATATGTCATTTTTTTCTTAATATATTAACATAATATATAGAATATTCGTAAATGTTTAAAGAAAAAAGTTTTAATAATTTAATACATCATATTAAAAACAAAAATCAGTACAGAGAAGATCGTTAAGTTAAGAGTTGTAAAAGAAGAAACAGTTTGGAAGGGATAGAAGAATAGTTTTTGCATATTGCGCTGTATTATTATTTCTTCAATAATAATACTGGAAGGAGTTAAAAAAATTCCACTTGAACGCAGAATTTCGTTTTTCTTTAAACTATTTACTAGATAACTACTAGGTTAGGTTTGGTTGAAGTGACGGCCTTGAGCCCAAAGTCCACATGAGTTGAAACAAAAGCGCCGTTTAGAGATTAAATCTGTTGTTCATACACAGACAAGAGGTCAGCGTACAAAAAACGCCAAAACTCCCGACGCCCCCATTTAAGTGAAAGTGAACCAACGTGACAAGCCTCTAATTTTGCAGAATGACAACTCAATCAATTAGGTAAGAAAAGGGGCCTCGAAAATTTGAACTATAGCCATTGATGGACACTGATACACGAGGCAATTTACTTTACTTCATGGAGTTGTACAGAAATTCTCATTAACTATTTAACAATTTAATATTTGTAATGAGATTATCTAGCTCTACTCCATTTTAAATGATTAGCAGTATTGAAATTAGATGGCAGTTTTTTAGTTAGAGGTGTGCAGGTTGACGTAAATCTGTAGGTCAATGGGTTTAGGCATGTATGAATCAGAATATTTTCTTTGCCATTCTAAGAACTCAATAAAATGCTTTATACGAGTTTTTTTGTTTTAATAACATTTAAAATTCCATGCCTAACTTATGAGAAACATTAAACTCTATCTTGTTTCTTTCAAATTCTGTTGGCTATTGAAAAATATTTCCCACTGTGGATATATGTTTTAAACTGGATATGGTTGCTTTTGTCTACATTTCAATTCATATTTCTAGTATTATATAACAATCATGCACATATACTGACAATATTTTAAAAAGTAATTCTAACAGCAGTACTCATATACATATCTAAGTAACAATAGTTCTTTAAGCCTTTATCTTTATCTATCTTTAAGTTCTTTATCTTTGAAATAGTATCTTAAGTGGAATTTCTTGTTAACTGATTGAGAGCTTCAGATTGCTCTATATCTTATAGGTGAAATTATTCATGCTACTATTTTAGTCGTTACAAATATGTCTTGATGTTCGCTTCATTGGTAGATGTGTAAAATAAAGTTTGCCATAAATCGAAAGTAAGCATATTCATCACATAGAGAAAAAACTATTCTTTAAACTTACAGTACTAATTACGAACTTTAGTTTTCTACAGAAATATCACCTAAATGTAAATAAGGGCTTATTTGGATTTGCATTTTATTTTTTTTTTTATATCAGTATTGAAATCATTTGTGTTCAAAATTGCCTCATCTAATAATTCGTTCGTTTTTTTGTCTGCTAGATCTAATACTGTACATCTATTTGTCTGTTAATCTACATATTTATCTTACTTCGTGCTTATCTAATTATATAAAGTTGTGTTTTCTAACACAAATTTTTTTCTCAGTTTTTAAAGTTATCGAAAGTTAATTAGATTTTTTGGTAATTAAATTTGGACATATGTATGTTAAATGACAGATATCTAGGAACATACATATCAGTTGCCATATAAATTGATTTCCTTTATTATTTATTAAGGTATTTAGTTATGTTTGTCATACATAGGTTATATTAAATTTTATTTAAATTGATTTAGATATGAATAAATTTGTTATACAAACTGGCAGTAAAAATATATTTGTGTAATATTTTTTATTGCAATTTGCACTACATATCGCTACAATAATTGATTTAATTGTTTGAATTTAAATATTACAGTTACAGATTTTAGAAGTGAACGGGTTTAAGTCTCGTAATCACTCTTTATTGAATGTTAAGCTCCGCTCATAAGTTAAAGTTCGATTTTTGGCAAGCAAAGCAAACCAAACAGGATTCCTATTAATCCACTACCTAATCATTCCTTCTTACACAATCATTAGCCGTCTACATCCCAACCTATGTATTCGTCATGTAATTCCTTTCATGTTACCTGTTTTACAGATTACAGCGGGCTACAACAACAACAGCAGGTTTTTTAAAAAGTTGAAACAATTCATGACTCTTGTGCAATCTGTCATTATAGAGTTTCTAATCAACTAAGAGACTATAGCATTCAATAGTTCATCATTAATTGATCTATTGTAAACGTTAATTGGTAATATTCGCGAAAATTCTAGTTATCTGTGAGAAAATATATGCAAAAAGAGAAAGGTTTTAAAGTTTTTACTCTTTATCAGAAATTTAATCAATACCGCAAAAATATAAACATATATTTAAATATAATAATCGTCTATAATCTGTTAAGTTCGTAAAATTATCGAATTTGTTCTAAAATGTAAAACTAAATTTTTATATCGTATTTATTTCATATCAATTTGACAATTCCAGGTTTCTGGACCTGTTACTTTCACATCGAAACTTTTTAACAGGACTTTATGACTTTATTTTTCACTAATTTTGTATAGATGTTGAATTTAAGATTATTTGTGGTTCCAAAGTGTTCTCAACTTAATTCCTTTACTCTACCAATACTAAGCATAGGCAAAACTCCAATGTGCCAACAAAAACGTCTTTAATTCGACGAAGAAAAAATCTTCTTTAATTCGACGTAGAAAATATTTACTTATTTGACAGATTATAAAAAGGCCTATAATAAGTTTTTAATTAACACAAAACACCCTTTTAATTTTACCTACAAATTTAAGCGAATCCTGTAATCTATCAAAATTTAATATTTGACAGATTGTAGCAATGACTAATGCCAATACATTTCATTCAGAATTTAATAACAGACTTATTGTTTTGTTGTACAGTTTTTTACAAAAAAAATCTATATAGGCACCCATATATATCCATATATACCACCCATATAAATCTATGTATACCGCTATATATATCCATATAGGTATACTACTTATATATATTCATATACATATACCGCCTCTATATACAAAAATATATGAGCAGTCGGTTTAGATTTGGATATATCAACTATATAAGCTAATGTGTCACTTATGTGTTCTCATAAAACAAACTATATTATTTTTTTTAAATGTTAATTTTTTTGTCGAATATGTTATGACACGCCTTATGACGAAAAAAAACTACTAAGTTACAAGGGTTCAAACAGTAATGAAAAATTTTTTTTTTTAATTTTATTTTACCAATTGTGATCATTAAACAATTATAACTGAACATCGCTGTCAAAAAATATAATAGTTCAATATGTATTTTAATACAGCTGTCATAAAAACTTAAGATTGTAATCTGAAATACTTTGATTAGCAAATAATGAATGACTTTATGTGAGAGATATTTTTCAAAACATTTCAATACCTTCGTTTAAAGACAAAACTAACTTCCTTTATTATTCATGCTTCATATATTTACCTAAATTTCTTTAAAACAGCTAATGTACCCTAAAATTGTGGTATCCCTATGAAACCGTTTTTTAAGACCTAAGTGAACCGCATCTCTTTCGAGACGGATTATCAATAATATATAGCTTCTATTTATTTCTGCTTTATATTATAGGTATATCAAAAAACTTAATCTTCGTGGAAAATCTATGGTACATGCGCATTTTTACTTCATCTTAAATATAACTTTTAACAAGTCGTTATTCTTTTAAGCACTAAAAAAGGCTAAATACCAAAATATATATACCAGCTCCCGCTAGTATATAGTTTCTATTTATTTCTGTTTCATGTAAATATTTTAAAAAGCTTTCATTAGAAATTTTCAATACATACGCTTTTCTACTTCATCTCGAATATTGCTCGTTGATTAGTAGTCAATTTTTAAGGCCTAGCGGGAGCATCTCTTTTGAGATAGGCTCCCGCTGGTATATAGCTTATATTTATTTCCCTTTCATGTTGTAGGTGTTTCGAAAAGCCTGATCTTCGTAGAAAACTTACAATACATGCGCTTTTCTACTACGTCTCGATTATTCTCTTTGATTAGTAGCCATTTTTTAAGGCCTAAGTGGGACGCATCTCTTGTGAGACTGGCTCCCGCTGGTATATAGCTTATATTTATTTCCCTTTTATGTTATAGGTATTTCGAAAGGCTTGATCTTCGTAGAAAACTTACAATACATGCTCTTTTCTACTTCGTCTCGAATATTTCTCTTTGGCTAGTTGTTATTTTTCTGCTTCTTATATTTAACAGAAGATACGTATAACAATGCAGGTTAACTGGTTAGTTGCAATAACTTTTATCTGACTGAATTTTGACTAAACTTGAAATTTGTTTGCCCTTTTGCACAATTGACCCTATTGGAAAATAAGATATATTGTTTTTGTTGGTACCAAACGTAGTGCATTGAAAATGATTGCATATAGTCGACTATTGTTTATGATATTTTTCTTTACAAAAATGTAAACATAAACAAACATAGCCCATATGAATGGAATTTACACAAATTTCGTACTATATTTTTACTACTACACAACATTTATTATATTTTTTATTACAATTATTAACAATAAGCCACTTTGTCCAGTTCGCAATGGCTCAGGTAGGTGTTATGAGCAAATGCAAATACTAGAAAAAAAGTACAAAATCATGTATCCAACAATGAATTTGCCAACTTCAGAGTAACGTGCCAGGCCAAGTCATTCATGTACGAGTATCTGCTGGCTCACTCGCTTATTGTTCAAACGTTCAAACGTCACAAGCTTTTCACAAATGCTATCGACAGACCCATAAAGCTTGTTAGTTGCTACTCTTAACGGTGCCAATTGGTTAGTTGCATTCGCCACTGCCGCGTATAAAGTCGATTTTGAGAGGTACTCGTCTCTACTAGACGCCGCGCTCTATTGTTTTAACTGTGTTTTTACTTTGTTTTAAGTTTGTTTTAATTATTTTGGAATTTTTATCTCGCACGAAATGAAGAAAATGATATCATTTCTGGTTGTAGTGATTCACTCGTTTGCTACATCGCACTAAAACACTAAAGCACTAAACAATTCTTATCTTATCGATGGTAAAGGTTTTAATTAATTTTGCTATGAGGCTAAAAAAGGCAGTTAACAAAATCGTTCTGTCAGTGTTTTTGCCAAATTACTTGTAAATCAAACTATTCCGATATTATTGGACTTAATTATTTTCGAATCAATACAAATCAAAAGCCGTGACTGACTTCTAAGTAGATTCATTTCATATAATCAAACCGACGTGCACGCGTCTCAGACAAATTGACGCTAAATAATTTGGAATTGTTTCAAAAGTGAAAAAAAAAACAAGTTGCAATAAAAATTTAAAGTATAACAAAAAGAAAAAAAGCAAATTTTTGACGCAATGGAACATAACGCAACAATGCGACCGGCAACTGGTGGCAAGTCTTTGGTAGTGTTCAGCACATACCAGGTACGTAAAAGTCGAAGCTATGTTGCATATTGTATTCATCATGTGGCAAAGTATTATACCATAACATTTTTTTTATGAACTGAAATTTTTACTACTTGAAAGTGAATTTATTAATGTTTATTTTAATATTTTAGGAACGACAAGAGGCACTCAAACGTACTACAATTATGGAAGATGACGTCAATCATCGCTCAAGTCGTATTTTTAACAGTGATGTTCGAAGCTCTAATGAAAAGCTAATCAATGGCAGTGAGAATGGTATAGCAGGACAGCAAATCAATAATATACCACCTCCGGTGAGTACAAAATCTATAGTGAAAGACTATATAAAGTATATCCGGTCTACATAATTTACAGTGACTAAGAAATCGATAAAGTTCAGAAACAGCATATATAGTAAATATTGCATATAATATGCTTACGAGGGTAGTTCTATAAATTCTTTGCGAAATGTATACATTCTTTAAATATTGAAATCTGAAAGAAATGAGAAATGTAAAATGCATAAGGTATTTTATATATAGCTTTTATATATGATTTCTTTTCAATGTATAAGAAATCAATAAAGTATGTTTATACACATTACATATAGTGAATACTACATAATCTAAATTTGCAATAAATTTGATAAAGTAGTTATAGAAATCCACACTGAAACCTGCAAAGCAGGATTCTGAATAGATTAATGGACAAACACAAGGGAGGAATGAAGAAGGAATGGGGAAGTTTTGATAGTTAAAACATGTGGCGGTTAAATAGAAGAAAGGATAAATGACAAATTTAATTGTAAATAAAGTTGATTATTAAAATCCGAGTCTTTTTTCACTTTTTCCAATTATCCTCGATATTCTGGTGGGACTTTATATCTTTATATGTAATTTAAAAATTTTCTAAATTAGGTTTATATTTAAAAATAAAAAAAGTATAGCACATGTAACAGGGTTTATTATAATTTTCGTTATAGAAATTTAAATTAGAAAATTTGAAAAAAATAGAATAACAGTTCAGTCGTGATTTTACTTTTAGCTTGTTATAATAAGATTCTTCCAAATATCTTTTGGGGATAAAAAAAATGCTATTCTGTGAACATGCTGAGTTACAAAAAATTGTAATTCTTTAACCGTTTTAAATTTTCTGTTCTATTGTTATGGAGATCACACATCAGTTTCTAGGAAAGCATTTGCTTTCCTTGCAAACAGTGAAATGAAGCTACTATGATAATAAATGGTTCCCAAATATTGATCTGATGGCTTGAATAATCTTTTAAGTTTGTTCTATACTGTCACTTAGTGTATTAAAAGTGTACTTGTTGCACACTTTTTTTGGAAACTGTCTTAAAGTGAATTTAACATTCTAAAAAGTAAAATTGAGTTAATATATTGTAGTTACTTATAAAGTATCTTTTAATCTAACAGTATTCATGCTACACAATTTCTTTATAATTAAACTTGATTTT
Source organism: Teleopsis dalmanni (assembly GCF_002237135.1). NCBI lineage: Eukaryota > Metazoa > Arthropoda > Insecta > Diptera > Diopsidae > Teleopsis > Teleopsis dalmanni. Next base: position 175,885,886 of record NC_051846.1, read on the forward strand.
GAATCAGAATCAAACATTGAAGTGAAATGAAATCCTTAAACAGTTTATAAAAATTATGACACCTAGTAATAATTGCAATTACGTCTCAGAACCAATCATCATTATGGATGATGAACCCTGACAAATTAATTTAGCTTGAGGTCACACTAGATGAACTCAAACTTCAAACCTTTATATAAACCGGGCTTATTCTATTGCATCCAAGCACATTTAATGTATAAACATGTGTATATCTTTGGTTGTAATCATTCAAATTTGTTAGCAAAAATATCATCGATATTAAAGTTCTTAGAACACCAACAATAGTAGGCAGTCTTTCAAGATATTCTTTAACGTAGGTTATATATTAAAATTATGTTCATTCTTAACTATTTTTTTTGATTATATATAAAACAACATTTTATACACGTTTAAATAAAAAATTTACTAATCGTTATTATATAAAAAAAATCTATTGAATCCATTAAAAAATTTTCTTGCGAACCTGCAGATTTTGCTCTATAGAGCTTACGATCAATGCTGACTTTTACACTCACCAATTGATTAATTTTTATAAAATTGTGTTTAAAAATAATTTATTGTTAGCATTCCATCTTTAAAATAGTACATTACGTTTGCAATGGAGTTGATTAAAAGTGTTTCAAATTTTCAATCAAACACAATTCGAACAGCAAAACATCACAGCAGTAAACTTAGTGTACAACACTCGTTGATTGCAAAATAAATAAAATTAGTTAATTAATATGTTTGTAGATATTTATCATTTTAATTGCAAGTATTTATTAAAAAAAAAATTATTTATTGTCTTTTTGCAGATTTTTCAAATTTTATTCATATGGCAGAATATCTATAATTATTTAGTTGGAAATTTTTTTTAAACCGGTTAGTTTAGAATAAATAAATTATGAGAAACAAATTTTATTTGAGAATTCCATATACAAAACATTTATATAGAAATTCAAGTAAATCCATAGATGAGTAGTTGTTGAATTCTAAAAATCAATTGCAATATTTAGACTGCCCCCACATATTCACAAATATTAAACAGTGAATATGTGTTGTATTTACGAATAACTTACATCCTATTTACTCTATAAATATACCTTGGACTGTATTCTTTTGCAATTTATACGTAGTTACTTCAAAAATATATATTTTTAATTGAGAAAAGGTTTGATAAGAGTCTCAGATATACAATTGAAAAATATATTACTAAAAATTATATAGATCAGGGCTATCCAGATCAGATGCGATCGCGGGTCGATACAAATCACTGTACAGATTGGGGGCCGCAGAAATAAATATATAGTTATTCGTTGTTTTGTATAAAAAAAAAATACGGTTATAATGTTAAAGTTAGTTTGATTAATTTAAATTCATTTATTTGCGTAATTATGTGCCCTGCTTTGGACAGCACTGATATAGATGATAGAAACTAAGATAATGGATGGTCATTTGATGTGTTTTTAAAAAATTTTTAATATTAAAGCAGTAATTCAAATTTTTAAATATTTTGAGGATACATAGGTATTTTTCAAAATATCCGCAGCAGTTCTTTAATTTTAATTAGCAGGTTTTGATATACACAACTTCCAGACTTAGCAAGGATTGCCTTTGAGTACCACAAAGTATGCAAAGTCCTCTTGTTGACGGATTTTAAATGTCATTAGTTCCTTCAAAGTTAGCAAGAGCTTACTTTTATAATATTTAATATACAAAGTAATCAACGTTCTCTTAATTATTATTATAGTTAATATTTGGGTATTTGTGACAAACTCTTATCTTAATAACAACTTTTATGCTTTTAAATATAAATATCGTCGCTGGTGTTTAGATTATGAAGTCATTTTATTATAACTATTATTTTGTTAACTATTGTAGATTCAGATAAGATAATAATACGGATTAACCGAAATAATATGTTCTGATTTTATTATTTTTCGCTAACAATTTATTGGAATATATTCGCAATTCAAGTTCATAATTTATCATGCATAGATCTATAGTTTTCCCCACTCTCATATTGAAATTTACTATGTCTGTAATATTTATTTCTCTACATTTTTCTGGTTTTAGTGGGTAGAAGCTAAGGATAAAATATCTAAATATTCTATTAATGAAATCTGGGATTGTAAATTGTTAGGGCATATATTTCTCTAATTTGATCAGAAAGTAATACTGTTTTAAAAATTATTTATATATTAAACTAATTAAGTTTTTAATATTTTAAAAATGGTAAAGCAATTGCTTAAAAATATATAACTTATTAAGCTGAAAAAGTATCAAAATTTGCACCAGAAAAATAGGAAGTATGGAGTTGTATTATATAATTCACGATATTTATAATACCTTAGTCGAAAATTTTTTTCGTATTTAATATATAAATTATTTTTAAAACTTACTACAGTTCAGTTAATTTATATATATTTTTGATTAAAAATAATGAAAATTTGATTATAAAATTGTATATACTTTCATTTTTTCACATAATTTAAAGAGCGATATTTGTTACTTAGGTTTCGATTATTGAAAGAATGGTATATATAAAAAGATTACTGATTAAATATATAAAAACGAGTTGCACATGTCATTTAGTTACACATTAGATAACAATATTTTGTATATTTTTACCGATAGTAAATAATAAATTTCGTAATACGTAGAAATTATAATTAAAATTTTCTTTACCATTAATTTACGTAAGACTATTACTGAATGAAGACTGTTACTTATCAATATTTACATTTTTTCTAGTAAATGCAAAAAATGTAATGTAACTTTATCATTGATTGCATTTGACTGATTTTGAAATATTCAGAACATTGCAGTTAAGATAAAAAACAATAAAGTTTTTGAAATGTTTTGATTTGGGTGGTATATACGTATTTTATTATATATATGAATCATACAAAATCGAAAACATAATATGAAGTTTAATAATTTTAATATAATAAAATCATTCGCATGTTTAATCACAATATTTAGTTAGTTCTTCTTTAACCTAATGATTAGCTAAAATCATCTTTTGTGCAATCATGTTACACAATTAGTGCAATACATCACAGTTACACAACTAAAATGTTTATTCATTACGTGCATATATTTTATCAGGTAAATAATATATAGAATAATGACTTTACAGTATATATTCTCTGACTAATTTATAATCATTGTCATTAGCGAGATAACTTTTGCGAGTCTTTGTCTGCTGACCGATTTCGAGCATACGCTTCTTAATATTTATAGCTCAGATTTTTTGCACCCTGCCCATAGCCATGGATTCATTTTAATTTTAGGCGGCTTAGGTTTGTACAGTCTACTTTAACATAATACGTTTTGCATTATCTTCAACAGCTTTTATTATATAGGCAGCTCATCTTAATTTAATTAATTTTTTACATTTTTTATTACTTTAGAAACGTTTTTAAGTTAAGTGTAGCCTTTTTAAAATATTACTAATATTTAAAAACAAAACAAAAATAATTGAATTAATAATACAAGTATACAGAAGTATTATATCCAATAAAACTTACTACATTGTTTCGAAAACAACATTCAATAATAATTGCACTACAATTATACACTTAAAAATAGACTGGCCAACCAGAACTTGGTTAAAAAATTTTTGGAACCTCGATTTTTGCTCTTAACCGCATAACGGAATGGGTGTAGCTATATACTTAAAGAGGTTGAATATTGAAAACTTGATATAGCTTCCCTAGTTGATTAGTGTATTTCAGGTTAAGGAGTTGGAGAGGTATGTAGGATACTCATCGCAGATCATATGCTCAAATATAATATTCTTATACATATTATCAAGTATTTAAGCTGCAAGTCAGGTTTTAAACTTAGCCATTACAATCTCTTATTTATTAAAATATTGCAAAGAGAGTCTAACCAACTTAAGTGAACTGCAGAACTTTTCTGTGATCTAGGCTGTGTGTTGTCAAAATATAGAAGAAAATGAAAAAGTAAAAAAAATTTGTAGGGAAACGATCTGCCATGCAAGAAGCCTAGGTTTGTACCACCCAATATGGTTAATAGGTTATTAATATCAAATAATTTCTAAGACTAGTGTGACATTAGGAATTTGGTACAATTTTAAGAAAATACTATCGTTAATTAACTGAAATGTAATGATTTCTCTAGACTGAATGCACTTTGGGCTTCTGCCTTATTGAAAAGTTAGTCGCCACAATGTAATTTTTTCACAATATTTACTATTACAACTAAAATTAGACAGAGGAATCAAAAACTTTTTCCATTTTCTCTACTCATCATTATATAAATCACTTTTCACTAATTTTGGGGAAATTTCAATAATTAACATTAACGAAATTTATTAATCAAATTAAAAACATTGTTTAATTTTAATGTATTTAACTTGACTTGTGTCTGTTAATTTAAGTTCTGTGTAATTATTTAGTTATCCATTAGGTTTAGAAGCCAAACCACTTTTATTATTTTTATATAAGGCGGTGCTTACTCAGGCCCTAAAAGTACGTCATCACTTTTAAAATCTTAATATGTTGAAGATTTTTGTACTACAGAAAGCTTAAAAACAAAGTATTAAACGTCGAAACTTAAAGTCCCTAAAATGAAATATAAAATAAATAATAAGTTTAAGTGAAGCTGCACATCATACAGTATCTTGTATAGACTTCTACTATTATAAGTTATTTTCAAAAAAAATTCCATAGCTAAATATAATATTATCCTGTTTCCTACTGAATGTACTACTGAAGGACTTTTCATGTAGAACTCAAAAAAAATATATTCCCGTCATCTGTTGTAGGATGTATGAGGTTGCCTGTGCTCATATTGTAATATGCAAACGAACATAGTTTTATAGATGAGGCATTTTTAAGTAGATATTAATGAATATAGGTAATCCCATTTATACTACAGGAAGGCATGAGAAGTTGTTTTCACTCAAGCAATTCATTTAATGTATAGTACCTTATGTACTATGATATTATGATATAATGCTTACACATAATGAGTTGCAAAGTGCTTGAATATACCTTCCAAAATTGTACGAAAATTTTTAATTGTTTTTAAATTGCTCTAAATATTATTATATTCAAATTGAATTATAGTAATAATATTATATATTTATTGATTAGTTTCAAATTTTCAATTAATTTTAAATAGCTCTTCAATTTAAATCATAATAATAATATTGTATATTTATAGTTGCTAAAGTGTTTTTATTATTGCATCTCGCAGGCCACATACATACATTTGTATTTAAACAAAATATAAAAATGTGTTACTCTTTTATGCATGCAACGATAGCTGCCTTTAAATTGTTTTTCAACATAAATTTAAAATCAAGTTTAATTAAGCTTTTTCATTTTATTCTATAAAAACAATTATATAAACAAAAAATTCATTTATTAATTAATTATTATTTATTTCAGCCACCACAGTTTGCTAATTCACCACCAAAAACGAATCAAAATAATATTTCAACGCAAAAGTCGTCTAACTTGACTACCTTGAAACAGCCTTCAACAGCTAATACAGCCACAATGGTAGCACAAGAACCGTTAAAACCACCCACTTCACCGACTCCAGACTACGACAATGTGCAGTTGCGTAAAACGGTAACGAGACCAAATGTGTACAGCACCAACGTTGGCAGTCGAGACACATTAAATAATACTGCAGTTAACTCAACTGGTAATAGACGCACTATGCGATTGGGTACTGTCACTATAGGCGAGTATGAGCAGCAACGTAAGGAACCAACTAAGTTTGAGTTTATATCTGCACAGAAGCGTAACACTAACACAGAACTTAGCAATACAGAAAATTTGCATGCCGAACTACAGAACACGCTTACAAGATCCAATTTAAAGAAACCCAATGGTCATGCAATGGAGCATAAAAGTGATTGTCCATTGCAGAACGGTACGAGCAGTACAGATAATTTAAATAGAAAAATGCAAGGTGTTAGCATTGGCAATAGAACTTCTTCATTCAAGACGGAATCATATCAACCAGTGAAAAATATTCAAAATATGAACGGCAACGCCATTACCATAGGAACTGGTAATGGCATACTTAAGAATGGAAATCGCTTGAGCAATAATGGCTTTAACAAAAGCACCGATAAATCCATTACTTTTGGAAATTCACAAAAATTTTAGTTTAAATATTTTAAAGCCATAAATATAAAAATTTTTTGTTAATCATATTAAGATACGTTTCTTAGAATTAAAATATTTGATTAGTTTTAACTTTTATCTGTAGACTTAATTACCACATAATCAGATACAATCGTTTGTGCAATAAAATTGTGCATATTATAAAATTTCGTACGCATTTTTTGTTCCTTTCAATATGTTCAAATATGATGTGCGTTTATTTGTTTAAAAATAACTTACGATCTAAAAATTCATTTAACTTTTTTAATCGTTGTACAGATACTTCATTAATATATCAACTATTCTAAATGTAAAATATATTTGTATAAAATATATATTTTGTGTAAATATATAAGACAAAAACAAACTATATATTAGTTTTTAATATCTCAAAGAATTCACAGACTGCCACTATGACTTAGGCAAACACTTACAGTGCGACGTGGTTCTGCATGTATAACAGCCTTAAAGATCTCTTCATCAGCAAGCACATCTGAACTCGAAAAAGGTGACATACCAGATATATGGAAGAATGTTGGATGACATTGAAGTCGCACTGTCGCAATGTGTTCTCGCCATGTATTCCAAAATAGCTATGATACAAAAATATTTCATTCAAATCAATTTTAAAATATAGTAAGATCTATTAGTATTTACATTTTTGTACATATGGCCACCAAATTCAAAATACATTGTTTGTACTCCATCAAGACAAGGCGTCAATTGCATTATGTACCGATTTCTTTTTCGATAAAATTGAAATTTCAAAAGCTGTAATGGTATTAGGGACGTCAGCTCAAATGTTTCAATTTCCGGATCTATGTTCTGTGAATAAATATCGTCCAGATTTGTTGATATAAAATTATCAACGCCAAATAGGATTTTAGTATATGTAACACCTTTAAATACACTTATTATATATATTTTTTTTAATCAGTCCCAGTAATAGCATATACCTATATGATATTGCTTCAAACCGTAACCATTTTCATCAACTTGCGTAAAAGGATTCTCAACTAAAACTGATTCATATATGTTTTTAAATTCAGCTAATAATATCTTTTGTATACGTAACATTATAGTATATTGTAAATTGTGTATATTTCAATAAATAAAATTTTAGAATAATGACGTAAAACATATATTAACAAATTGACATATATAAAAATATGTTAACTAAATTTTGAAAATATGTTATTTTTAAATATTATATAGAGTTGAATTTTATTATTGTAAACTTTAAATTTGTACTTAACTTTTAAATTAAAAATGTATTAATATCAGAAATGATTCAAAAAAAAATAAAATCTAACGAAAATTGGTTTCAGTGATTTCCGATAAAAATTTGTACTGCCAGAACATAAAGATAAGAGCTTATTCCATTAAGTCTTGTATCAATTGTGTAAAAAGCCGATAGATCATCATCATCATTGATGTGATTCTGCTCGTCATTAATAACTTACTTATTACTTACTTATAACTTATCGTTATTATTTGGCTCCTTATTGGTATAATTCAGCACATCAATTGTTCTTTTTAAAGAAACTCTCTCTCAACGTGGTTCGAGAGATAACCTCATGTGGTTTTTCCAAGCTCTTCAAATATAGTAATTCTCTATTTAGGTTTCCTAATGTTATCAGATTAAATGGTCTGTTCGATTTTCTTTTGTATTAACAGGTGAAATGCAGATATTTCTTTTGTGGTGCAATTTCATTTATCATTTATCATTTCTTCTGTCAATTTCTTTTTAACAAGTTTTTTGAAAAAACATTCTAACATTGCTTCTACACTGGCTAGACTTTGGCAGGAGTTTTATTTACACTCTCATATGCTTTCTAACACATACTTGTACAAATATTTGGTATGGGTATATAATACCCATTTGCATTGCGTACTAATATAAAAATGTTGCCAATGTAGAAGCCAAGTAAGCTTTCATTATTGCTGCCCAGTTTCCATTGAAGTTGCTTATAAGCATAGCCATATTCATTCTACGAACTAAATTTTTTAAGTTATTAATTGGGTATGGAAAGTATATTTTGTTACTCCTCCAGTCTTATGTTGAGGTTTTTCCGAGTTAGTGCAACTGGACAACATACATTTAAAAATTTTTTTTTGTTTTTGAACTGTAGATTTAAGGCAAACTTGCTCATAGGTTTCTATTAATTAAGAGTTCTACATGTTATTAATGTACATCCTCCAGTCTAGCCAGTGTATACGGCAATTAAGATTATTATTACTGCAGATCAGTTTTCATAAAATTTGCTTATAAATATTAGAATATCGTTTCTAGGAATAAAGTTTGTTGTATTAAGTTAAGAATTGATTGTAGAAATTATATCTTGTTGCACGCCAGTAAAATCGATTGGTGCATAGACTTAAATAATGATTATTTCGGACTGTGGATTTAAAGCAAGCTCTTTAATAAGTTTCCATTTAATCATTTTATTTTTAACTCGTTTAACAATTTCTATATAAAAATAAGTATAGAACCTAATTTTGTAGTAAAAAACTATAAAATTGGATTCATATATATTTATATATATTTATATATATAAAAATCAATTAAGAATGAATATTTGAATTTTTATATATTTTTATTTTATTCGGAACTGATAACTTAAGAAAAAAACATTATTATATGATTATGATTCAGAAAATGTGAAGTTTGTTGAATCAATTAGTAGCAATAAAACTTTTATTTATTGAATAGACTTTGGTCACCTATCGAATTTAGGAGCGTAGTATACGCTAATTAACGCAAATTAGATATTTGAATTTAGCCTACATTTTTCATTACTTTTATATAAAATTTTTGCTTTCATTTCACTTTCTATATTAATTTTTTTATTTTAAAATTGTATTACTAAACTTATTTTATTTTAAAATTTATTTAAAATTTTTTCAATTTTAATTAAAAAGAAAAATTTACATAGATAAACTTTAAAATTATATAGAAGCTAGACATTCCTCTAGTTCCAGTCAACTATGTTAATTCACCAATCACAATATCATTTTTCCTCTTCAAAAAAAGCTTCCCAGGTTAATACTTAATCAATTTATAAATTATATATTTGTATTATATAAATATATTCATATAAATATATTAAATATACATATATCTTTTTATCATATTTTATAATTAATATTTATAAAATATTGAATTATTCATTAGTTCTATAATCGGTTATAAAATTATTTTTAAATTTTATAATAGTTGATTAAATTTTATGTGTATTTTGATTTTATTATCCAAGAAAGTAAAATTTTATTAAAAGTGTTGAAAAATAGAATGACTGACAAAAAAAAAACTTATAAAATCATAACAATAAACTCCTCATATTAAATTAATAAGTATGAGTTGATATTATACAGAATCTATAATAATAGCTCAAAAGTATTACCTCTTACATGGTTTTGTAAGAGCTATTTCTGATGGATAACATAGGCCCTATTATTATTATTATTCGAAGTCATAATGGTACACCACGCTTTATATTTATTGTATCCTATTTGATTTCGTTGCCCTCTAAGCGTTAATAATTAAGGCTATAATAAAACTGGCAATATCACTTGGTTTAAGACTTCAAACTTTATAAGAATTAATGAAAGCTAGGTGAAGTTACAAATCCTATATCCGTCATGGGTGCATCAAAGCGGATATTTTACTATATATTTCACAACATCTGAAGTACTGCTTTTGGGTTTTCTTCCTATATTTAAAAGGTAGTGGTTAACTGAAACATATTTAGTTAAAAAAATGGTCATTTAATTAGTTTGTAATACAATTTCTAAAAACTCAATATTACTTTATGGTTGGGCAAACTTATAAAACATTTGGACAAATTTCTTAAAAGAAAACAATGTTTTTATTTATGAAGATAAGTAATCTAGATATTATAGGTATTCCCTAAGAGAATGTGATGCACTGGCTAGGAAATGAATCGTACCTTCTAACAACAACACTTCAAATACCATTTAAGCATGATTTCTAGAAATTTCCTAGATTTCATTAAAAGAATAGCTCAACATAAACAATGGTCCCGAATTCAACACACAAAAATTCTTAAATAAGACTGTTATATATATTTATAATTTAAAATATGGAAGAGCACTTTAAAAAATCAATTTTTGTTTTGATAAAAAAATAAAATAATGAAATACATAAAGTTATTAAAAAATCCTAATGTGGTGATTAAATACTTGGCTTATTTAATTTTTAATCAAAATGAAGCTTTACGTTCAAATTTTAAAAGTATTTAAAGTTTACACTTCTTTATTGTATAAAAGCTTTAAGTTGAAAGCTTAATTTAAGTGTAAAGCTTTGATAAAGTAACAAATATTATTTGTCTGTGGTAACACTGTTATTCAGTGTTATTTTATAAGCTTAAAGCTTTTAAAAATATATTTAAAAGAAGATTAATAAGAATAATGTTATATTTCAATTTATATGATATATAAAATTAAACTTTGTAATAATCCCGTACACATTGCTTTTGAATAACTTCTTTAATTATACAATTTTGAGTCGAAAGCTTTTAAAAATATATTTAAAAAATCGTTAAAGGTTTTTATATTATATAAAAAATTCAACTTTAAAATTATCCTTTACATATTGTTTTTGAATAACTTCTTTAAT